>NC_058039.1:9344620-9680075 GCF_019176455.1 Solea senegalensis | reverse complement strand
CATACTATACTATGATTTTTTTGACTTATTTTGGACGACATGCTATACTATGACTTTTTTGGGTGATTTTGGACGATTTACTATAGTATGACTTTTTTGAGTGATTTTGGGCGACATACTATGCTATGACTTTTTTAAGTGATTTTGGACGACATACTATATTATGGGTTGATTTTGGTTGTTAATTAGAACACGGCGCCACAGTTTATTCATTTTAACAGTGTGTCTCTCTCTACACTCATGTAGGCCCCTGCATGTAGCGGCCAAGAAGGGATTGACAGTGGTGGTCCAAGAACTCCTGGGGAAAGGAGCCAGTGTGTTGGCTGTGGATGAGAATGGTCAGCTGTCATATTACAGTGTTGGCACACTAACTCACTATCCGCATACTATATGTACTTCCACAGTGACATAACTTTTTTTCTCCCTCTTATCTTTTGTTTTTAGGCTACACTCCAGCGTTGGCCTGCACTCCCAACCGTGATGTTGCCGACTGTCTGGCCCTCATCCTCAACTCCATGATGCCCACCTCCCCCATGGTCACCATTGCAGCTTTACCTGCACTGTCTCTCACTCGAACGGTCATCAACCATCACCCCGCCTCCAACCACATGTCCAAAGGTGTTGCCTTTGATACCCCACCCCCTCTGCGACCTGGCCACACCTCCTACTGCAGACCGGAGCGCCCGCTGTCCACAGTCTCTGCAGATGACGAAATGAATGACTCAGATTCAGAGACGTACTGAGTCCCACAGTTCTGGCAGGAGAGCTAGTCATTCAGGAACCTTAAAAGTTCACTGAAAAGAGATAAATATCTAGGCCCAAAATAAGGCAGATTGTTTTAAAATAAAATTTTAATTATTTATTAATAATAGTTTTTTGTAAATCAGATGTTTGTTTTCCTCAAGGTTGAAAATTATGTTCTAAAATTTAAAACTCTACATTTCTTTCAAACAGAACCACTACATGGCCAGTGTCTTTTTAAAATTTTAAATTTGTGTAATTTTAGTTTTTAAATGTTAACAATTTCTGGGGTGATTTTAAGTCTTTTCCTTTTCAACCACAACTAAAAGAGGGTTTACGAGAGAAAATCTTTAGTCATGATCGTCTGAAATAAATAAAAACAGGGCATTTCTTGTGGGACCAGGTGATTGATGAACTGTTTTCCAAACTGTACTTTTGTACTCCCTCGAACCACTTTTCGAGGGAGAAGATGTGAATGTCGTCATTTCTTTTCTGCAATGGTGGCCCAATCTTTGCCCATGTACTGTATGATCAGTTCAGGAGACACCTTACTGACAACTGTGCAGATGAACAACCCAAGGAACTTTGAACCTGCTATGCTGTAAAACTACTTATTGACTGTACTGTAACGGAGATGGCTGACACTGTACATACGTGTGGAAGAGAGATTGTGTGTGTTTTGTGTGAGACAGAGAAATGAATAAAATTGCCTTTTTTTTGGAACAAGCAACTTCAAGGCAGGTGGTGAATACTACTTTGTGCAATGTTTATAATGATGAGGTAACAATTTATTATTGATTTGTGTCACCAATGTGTTCTAGCTGAGTAATCAATACACTCCCCTATCTGGCAATGTTTATTATTGTTTTAAAAATGATCCTGAATCTGGTTTCCCAGACAATTTCATTTAAATCTGTCCTATTTTTTTCAGGTTTCCAGGAAACCTGACCTCTTTAAAAACAGTAAAAATCAAATCATCACAGTGGAGAAATGAAGATCAGACTGTGGCAATTTACATTCAGTTCTCAAGATTACTGATTGTCAAGGTGGTACATTCTTCCATACAGACAGGCAGTGACCAGGCCACCGGTCATGTTTGAGTGCATCATGGTCACTTTGTCATCCATGGTCTTTCCCAGATGCTCTGGCTGCTCCAGGATCATATTACTGGACAAAATTAACGGGTACACATATCTGGTCCCAAACCTCCCCTCCAACAGGAAGTCCATTTTAGTGTCTGCCACTTCCACTTCCTGTCCACAGGAACTTTCATCCAACCCTGCGCAGCGGACCAATGCACACACCTTTTGACAGAAATGAGATTAACGTAACTAACATGTCTCAGCAATGGGGTTAACAGGTCAAGAGAGTAGCATTTAGGAGAGCTTCATTACAGAAATTGCATATACCGCCAATATGTATGTTTGTATATGTGTAAAATCACTTTAAAATAGGTTGTTTGGTTTTGTAACCTTAAAATAAGCCTTATATTCTTGCACCACTATGTCGGAACAGCAGACCAAGCATACAAATGCTTTAAGTTTTAAGTTACTACACAAAAGAATGTAAAGTTCGCTGACGCACAAAACGTGAGCTGAGATTTTCTGTTTGTTACAACGTTGTGAAAGGGAAAGGTGAGTGGAAGAGTCGTACTGTATGTATAAAATATTAATTTTCATACACTTGACCCTGATTCTTCATACCTGCAGGGCGTAGCGTCCGTTCACAGTGTGCGTTCCAGCGAATGCCCCCAGCGCGAATAGCTCTTTACGGTCGCCCTGTGGATACTGGCGGTACTGCAGGTGACAGCAGAAGGCGCCGTCACACACGTCAAGCTCGTCCTCTGTCTTGTTCAGCAGGACGAATGTGAATGGATCATACATCATGGATGAGATGAAGGTGGCAGAAGAGACCGCAGAGGTGGTTTCCCGATGCAAAGGAGTAAAACAGCCTTCTTTGAAACAGTAGCCGGAGTCAGTGGACGAAGATGATGTCGCTTCAACTCCACCCTCTTGTAAAACTGGCACTGTGGCGACCAGCAGCCTCCCCTCTTCGGGGTCCCCCCTCTGTGCGTGGTGGAAGGTGGCAGAAAAAGGGGTGTAGATACCACTTCCTGTCATAATTAGTTGATCATTGCGAATGTTGGCTGCTAACAGAGTGACATTAGCACCCAGGCTGAACGCCCTCTGGAACTGGATGGCGTCCAGCAGGGGAAGCTGGTTCATCCAGGCTGTGGGGTAGATCAGTTGCCGCACACCCTAAAAGAGGTGCAAAGAGGTTACACAGACCCAAACGCAGTAAAGTGTTGTGGTAGAATGTTTGTGTGTGTATTTTTTTTCCCCCTACCATCTCCACCAGGGAAACTGTGGGTTCACGAAAAAGGATGTCAAAGCAGATGAAGAGACCAAACCTCCCAGCAAAAGGAGTGTCAAACGTTATGATCTCTGGCTGTGGTGGTGCATCAAAGGACTTCTCAAAGTATAGGTTGTATTTGTGGTAGCGTGCCACCAGCTGACCATCAGAGCTGTACAGAGAACGCACTGTGAACACTTCATTCTGGGTGGGATAAATGTGTATTTGAACACTATTCTCAGGTTACACTGCACCTGAAAGCCACATTGCTGTTGAACTGCCAGTGTCCATCAGGAGGACAGGAGGAGGAAGGGCTGCTCTGCAGGGGGCAAGGCTGCAGGTCAGCCATGTTGGCCACCAGGTAGAGGTTGTACTGTCGTGCCATACAACTCAACCTCTGGAGAACCTATGAAACAATGAAAGCAAACACACGCTTAAAACAGTGAGACAACTAAAAAGACAAATATGTGTCGTCAAATGAATGTGACTGCTAAAAGTCTTTAAGAGGTTTGACAGCCCGTCCGTGCGCTGGTGCTGTATACACACTAATGCTCCCTCAGTCAGGTCTGATATGGCACTTTTCCATTATAAGGTTATAGCCCGACTTGACCCCAATCCACTTGGTTTGGTACCAGACCACATTTTAGTATTGGCTGAGCTCGCTTGGAACCTCGCCAGAGCAGGAACAAAAATGAGTAGTGTTGAGCCGAGTCAAGCTACAACTGTATAGTGTAAAGGTGCTAATAGTACTGCTTGACAGAGCCCATTTTCTGATAAAGGAAAGATATAATATTAATATTTTTTTTCTATTTTAAAGAAAAAGTGGCGCCTCCATCTCAAAACAGTCAAGGGGTCACAATCAGACATAAAAGAAAGTTTCTTGCACCTCTGTGTTGTTGTATCTGCCCGGCTCTGTGCATGGATTCCACTTCTCCTGCTGGGGGTCAGGAATGGTTTCTAGGTAGCCAGAAATGGATGACCTGCTGAAGTTAAAACCATGAAGACCGTCCTCTGGAAACACCAGGATCTGGGCGCCCTGACCGAGGGAAGATGGAAGCAGAGAATAGAGATGAGACAGAAGATCTGGGTCCTTATCACACACACACAAATGAAAATAGAGAATATATTTGCAACTACTATGTGACTATTCTTAGTATTTAAAAATGTTACTGTCAGCTGATATTTACCAGTTCTTATGAATTATTCAACTGTGAGCGGTCCAGTGTGTAACATTTAGGTGAAATTATTTTCATGAGCCAGATACTTAAAATATGTGTGTGTATGTGTGTGCACCTGTTGTGCGGCCCGTGCAGCTTGCTCCTCGTAGACATCCAGGTTTTTCTGCATATGTTGCAGAGCCTCTGCTCGTGACACAATGACACTGGGCTCCGGGTTCAGGAACACACGATGCTCATAAACAGCTGCGACATACGAGGAACCAGAGGCGGGTTTTGCTTGACCAGCGACCGACGTGACAGACACAAGTAAACACAAAGCAAACAACACAGCTAACAAAGACATAACTTCTTAGTGGATGTCCAGAGATGATATAAGATACAAAGTCCAGCTAAGTAAAAAAAAAAAAACAGGTACGGAAGCGCATTGCACTCATTTGGAAAAATGTTTTTCGTGCCATTTCAAAAGCATCATCTTGTATCCATGGAGCGTACCATATCTGTCCAACTGATCCTGTAACCATGTTGTTATAAATCGAACTCTCAATAAAGGAATTAATGCGTTCAAATGCGCTCTAAACAAAAACAAATTCAGTAAAAAAAAAATACTCAGAAAAACAGACCCAAAAATAAATTACTTCGAAAAACAATGCACTTCCGTATAAACAGGTACTATTTTAAAACAATAATAATAATAATAAAAACAAGTCAATTGCATGCTTAATAAAAAAAATGTCGAGGAAGAAAAAATACAGTGAAAAATAGATTGAAATTAACAAAAAAGAGAAAATAAAATTCCAAATCCATGCTTGGAACTGAAACAAAACTCTTATATTGAAAAGCCATAACAGGAACCACTTGCTTATGACTCGGAAGCACTTTGATGTATTATAACTTGGTGAAATCACCCTGCTCGTGAATAGCACGTTAGAACATTTCAGGACAATTTCACGAATTAGTAAAAGATTTGGTGTAAAACGACAACATTTCTCCGTGTTGTTCTGCTGCTCTTTTCGCGGCTTCTTGATATTTTGTTTACAAAGAGCGTTGTTAGTGTTAGCATTAGCACCCGCTCTGCTGTACAATGTCAACAGCAGCAGATACGCCAACAGGGGGCGCAGAAGCCCCCGCGTCTCAACCCAACAAGATGTTTAAGAACTGCTGGGGCTGTAGGATCCTCTCGGGCGGTGGTTTGATCCTGGCCGGAGCTTATGTGTTCATGGCGGCGCGGAGAGTGATGAAACGAGGCGGACCGACCTCTATGGGTACAGTGGCCCAGGTCACATTTGCTGCAAGTGAGTCTATGACGCAGTACTTTACCAACCTGAAACTAACTTCACTGCGGCCAGCGTAATTTTTGTTTTGTTGTTTTTGCTCAAATTATAATTTTCATTTAAACTTCTCATTTACAACACTGTAAGGCATTTGAAAATTTTGAGATCAACAAAGAATATATCCAACACTAAAACAAACAATTGGGTACAAAAACATGATAAAAGGAAAAAGTACTCCATTTGTGTGGTCATTATTTATTAATACATAAAGGTATTTGGCACATTTCATTAATTTTAGGGACTGAGTGTTTATAAATGTTGTTTTGTCGATGAAAGTTTTGGCTAAAAAACCTTGATCATGAGGTCCAGTTTCTTCATGTTCTCCATTATCACACAAAATAATATCATTATTGTTTAAAGCATTAACAACCCTGTATTTTCTATTTAACCACTCCATAAAGTGTTTCTAGAGCAATGGAGTATGAGAGCATGAAACAAAGAGATGTTTACAAAAAATACATTAATTTACCTGGAAGGGTAGATATCATTCATTATTTTGTAGTGGATTCCTTTTGTTGTTTGGAACTGGGTATTTCTGGTATTTGGTTTTCAGTTTAGTAGGTAAATAAGTTCATAATATTTTTCCTACAAGATTGAGCAGGGTATGAATCATTCGTTTAGAGTGGATCTCGTTGATTTTTTTCAGCATTCAGCATTTTATCAATAAAATTAATTCCATATCTAGAAAGTGTGGGTGAATGAGGTGGGGATTCTTTCAATTTTTCTTCTATGTTTCTGTCACAGGTTTGACTGCCTGGGGTATGGTTGTCATCGCTGACCCAGTGGGAAAATCGCACCCGAAAACATGAGGACAGTTCTGGGATGCTGGGCGCTTAAAAACAAGTTTAAATGACTCTAACGGGGACTGAGAGTGTGGCCAGTCATGTGACACAGGACTCCAAGTTCTTATAATACATCCATGGTTTCACTGCCTGTGAAATTATGCAGATGAGCTTCCTGTGAGTCTTATACAAAACTGTGACTTAAATTTTGTCGCCACTGTGTAGATGGATCAAGCGTCCCGACAGTAATACAGGCCATGAGCCCCTTAAATTAAAATGGAAAGATCATATATTTGACGAAAATGCTGTTTGAAATGTCTGTGTCATTGAACTCTTACACTTGAATGTATCGATGTTGTAGACTAGGCCTACGCAGAACAAATGTCGAATAAGAACTACTACCAGTGTTGTTGAGATTCCATGCAGAACAATGAGTTAAGCAAGAGAGAGAAAAATATGTGCAAATTCCAAGATCTCCGTCTCACCAAAAAAATTACAAAGACTGACTTGACCAAGATCCCAAGGACAAACTTTGGTCCAGATGCAGAGGAAAGTCTTTGAAAAGTCCTTGAATTTGATGCCAACCAAGGTGTGGGACCCTGTCGGAGTACACAACACCCCCCCCCCCACCTGCAAACACATAGAATACACTGTACACATTTTGGCTCAGTTAGTCTGAGTTACATTTTTATTAGTGTTATACTGATTTGAGCATAATTGCTCGCAGGGAAGAGTTTGATAAGCATGAGGCAAAAAAACACACCCTAAAGTCATTTTCAGTTGCGTTAAATGATCATGACATTCTGACTGATTGGTTTTTTTTTTCAGGTTAAAGAAAAATATGAAAATAGAATTGACAGTACATTTAGGCACACTATTAACACATACTGTACACAGATATGCACACTTTTCTTTATAATAGATTCATATATATATAGTGAGGTTACAAAAAAACCAAAACAAGCCTTCCTGTAGGGACAGGTGTGCAGAAAGTTAAAGGTGATATCTCCATTGTAGGGACAAAATATTCACCTCCCAGTATGAGAGGCTCACCAGAGTCCACCACAGCTGCTCAGTGTAAGCAAATCACAGCACATGAGGCAGTTCCGTCCAGTGACTGCAGCAGACAAAGTTCTGAACAGCCAACGGGAGAGGCCCTGACACAGTTGCTACGGTAAGTGCTCTTAAGCAGTGATTCTGTCGGGACACAGGATGCAGCTCTCCTGCAAGTCTATCGGACAGGAGGAGAGCAGCGGTCCCCTCCAGCCGTCACTTCATAACAACATAACCACTCAATAATCTGGAATGCGTGATCACGCCAACTACGAGTGAGGTGGAGGCAGTTATTTGAGGCCGCCTCTGAGCTAGCTTTATCCCAAGGAGTTAAAAACAACGCTGTGACACAAAACCCCACCCAGACACTGCATCAATCCATACCCAAGAACAGATTCTGCACAAGGGGAAGGTGAGGCGTAAGTGGAAAATACTCCCCACACACCCACAAACAAACAAGCAATCAGACTTATAAAACAAGTCTGTAAAATAAATATTGTACTTTTACAACAACGGAATGTTAAGTTGTTGGGATGAGATTTGTGGGGGGGGGGCGACTTTGTTTGTGTTCTTTGCCATTAAAACAATGTGATTTTTTTTTTCAGTATACAATTATTCAAAAATGCACATGCATTAAAGAAAAACAAATATTGCACAAAATTAAATTTCACCGATTAAAAGTGATCAGGGATACGCCTCCATATCTCTTATCACGATTTCCTTGTAACGTTCAGTCATATGAGGGAGAACTACCTGAAGGGTGCATCTCTTGGTCAGTACATACTGTGTGTAGTTTTAAGGCTGGTTCTCTGGCTCACACTCTCTCTGACGAGCCAGGTACAGACTACACCAGAGAGTACATTCTTTGATAGTGCGCTCGGACAGCCAGAGCTGAGCCTCCCACAGCTTCACTTGCTTTCCCCCTCTCTTCACATGATTATCACTATGAAGCACAATAACGTTTACAAATATCCCATCATCAAGCCCAGTACACACAAACACACACATGGGAACAGCATGAGCTTTGGTCATTACAGGTTATGACAGTAGCATTTAAAGGGGGTGTGGCCTATTCTTTGAGGATTGTGGGCGGCACAGATGATGCAACACTTGGGGAAGAAAAAGGAAATTCATGAGAAGCATTGAGGCAAAAACTAAACGTTGACAATAAAGATAAAAAAAATAATAATTCATCTGTCCACCCATTTTTGTTCAGTCACATTTTAAAAACAGTGCCTCTTCAACCCAGTGATATAGACGTATTTCGTTGCTTTGATAACAATATTGTTGCATGTTTTACGAGTGTGGAGGTTTTCGCAGGTCAAAGGTTTAGAACAGGACTGCAGCTAAAGGAGGGGCCAGTTCAGAGATGGCCAAAAGACAGAAGCAGAGGGAGGTAAGGCAAGGTGTGGGTCTATGCTATCGACTCCTACAGTTTAAAAACAATACAGTATCTGTGTTCTGCTCTCTGGATCACATGAAAGCAGCATTGACTGGCCCAAGATAAAGCTAAACACAACTAAAAAGAGTCCAAAAAAAAAGAGAGAGAAAATATAGGAGCTAAAAGAAAAGACTGCCATGTTCAGTCTCGGTGCAAATTTGGGACTTTGTGTTTGCGCATGTGTGTGTCACAGAGCAAGAGGACGACAGTGTCCATTGTTCATCCGTCTGTTCTGTTTTGACAGAAACCATCAGGTGAATAATAGAGGAGTGTTTTCACCAAAGAGTGTGTGAGCTAAGTGGTGGGGCAAAATTTCACACGTGTGCACACACACACACACACCTCAGTGTTCACTTCAAGTCCTCGCGCTCAGCTCTCAAGTCTGTGTGTGTCTCATCGCTTCAGTTGCCTCTGTCCTTTTCCTGTCACCTCTTTAGTGAAGAGGATTTGAGTTTCTGGCTGTATCTGTGGATGCGCGGTGAGCGGGAGTGCAGCTTGACAAAGAGCTCGGGGAACTTGTACTGGGGGAACATTGTCTCCAAGAAGCCTTCCAGGAAAACGTAGACCAACCGACGGTTCATGGGCTGGTACTGGAACATGTCAAAGACGCGCAGGATGCCCTTTCTCGTAGTGTCTGCTCCAATTATGTGCTTCAGCTCATCTGAGGCAGGAAGAGAAATATTTGGGGCGTTATCAATCACCCTTTGGTGCAAATGAAATGCGCTAGACAATCGACATACAATACGAGGCGAGGCAAGACGTACAGAACATACTGACTTTTTATTTTGCGAAATATTTGTTGTTTTCTGTGCATAAACAAGTCTAAAGACAAAATGAACAGGTTTCTCTAACTTCTAACCCTTCTACCCGTCCTCTGCTGTTTCTGCCCAGATTAACCTGTATATGCCACAGCGGTTAATAAACCTGTGCACAAAGCCATTATAGGCTCACAATGGCCAAAGTGTGTGTGTGTGTGTGTGTGTGTGTGTGTGTGTAAGGTTTCACCTGGCATGATACCCAGCAGGCTGGTCTTGGCGGCAACTCGTGTCCTCATGCGGATGCTCTTGTCCCGACGCGGCGGCGTCTCAGCCAGTATACCGTTGGGCCAGTAAGAATCCCTGTATGGAGACAGAGTCAGTCGGGGGTGAGTCCTAACTCCTCAAACCAATCAGATCTAATTAGGGGAAAACCGGTGGGAGGAGTTACCTGAACTTCTTGACATAGTCTGCCACCTGCTCTGGTGAGGTCAGGTAGTCCACATGATCCACAATTTTCCTACAAGGACAAAGAAAAGTTTAAGGTTTCAATAATAAACTAGATTTGTTTTTAGTATGAATGAACCACAGCCACGTTCATACTCCAGAGTCTCTGACCTGTTGATAGTGTCTCCATATGTGGCTCTGATGAGCTGTTGCAGCAGGTTCTTAATGTTCCTGCGCAGCCACTGGTTTTTCTCTTTTAAGTCAAACACTTCATCCATGAGCAGCAGCATGACCCTCAACGGAATGTTATCGTCCACCTGGACACACAAGTCATACATTTATTTATAACGTTTGATGAAAACAAATCGCACGACCAAACCAAGACCGACTGACTCACATTGTCATCAAGCTGGGCGGAGACTCGACAATGTTCAGGGTCTATTTCACTTGGGGACTTGGGGAGGAGTGGAGGCACCTGGGAGATCAGAGGGAAGACAACCGGAGTGAACTGACCCGTCAACGCAACAAGCAAAAGTTGAGGTTTGTGTTTGAAGACATGTATCAAGAAGTAGTGTTTAATGGAAATACCTTCAATATGGACTGTTTGATGTCCTGGCCCAGTCTCTCTGACATGCGACCCATGTTGTCAGAAACCTTGGTCATACCTTCAGCCAGACTGTCGGGAAGGGCTTTCACTGCGTTGGACACGTTCCTCATGGAGCTCCTCAAAGGATTCACAAATGTGTCTATCTGATGGGAGAATGACAAAAACAATGTATTACACAAAGTAAATTTTGCAGGTTGCAGGATCAAGATCCAGTTTCCGAGGCTATGCTCATCGTCACCATTATTATTATTTTGTAATTAAAAAGTCGATATCAGTAACTGTATAAACTTGTAACCTGATACAGTTGTTGTGTATCTGCTGCTGGTCTCCCTCTCTCTCTTCTGCCTCTCCCTCATCTCCCTCTTGTCCTTTCTCTCCCCCCATTTTCTGTCCCCCACCTCTCCACTGTCCCCCATTTTTCCTTTCACCCCAACCGGTCGAGGCAGATGACAGCACATCTCTGAGCCTGGTTCTGTCAGAGATTTCTTCCTGTTAAGAGGGAGTTTTTTCTCTCCACTGATGCCTAGTGCTTGCTCATTGTGTGAACTGTTGGGGTTCTCTGCTCTCTTTGATGTTGTCTATGTACAGTGTCTTGAGATAATGTATGTTATGATTTGGCGCTATACAAATAAAATTGAATTGAATTGAATTGAATTAAATGAAAAGACTAAAGCCATGACCTGTTCAAATGAATCAAATGAAAAGGCCGAGCTTGAGCCTCTGTAACTACGCTGCTTTGCTGACCAATAACACAGTTGGGCACGTGTCAGACACACAGTTATATTGAAGGTCAACAACACGTACAGAAATGAACCTGGCAGCATTGCATCTCTTAGTGCACAGGCTGTCGGAAGTTGGAAGAAATAACAGTACACAACGTTCTCCAGTAGTAAATACAGCGTTTCGCTGTAAAATCATTAACTGACCTTTCGTGCAAATTCTCCTTTGCCCTTGCTGTACGCCTTGTTTTCTAGAAAGTCGTAGACATAAGGAATCAGGGTGGGGCAGGCCTTCACCATCTCTGGGTTCAGCAGCAACTGGAACACACACACACCAAAGTTAATGATAATAACAACAAATCCAAATGATGTTAGACAATTTAAATCATATATACAAACATTACCTGTAGGTAAGCATTGAGGTCTTTTTTCCTCTTCTCTAGGAAGTCCCTGTCCATGTTGTTGAATGTCTTTTTTCCTGGCAGCTTGAGGATTGATGCCAGGTTCTCAAACTAAAAACCCCACATGGGAGGACAGACACATTTACGCCATGTTTTAACAAGAATATTAACTTTCTTGTTGCTGGCCTCTGAATAACTGATACACAAAAATCCTTACTCACTCAAAAACACACACCTGTTCAATGATCCGCATGTGGAAGTCATGGAAGTCTGAGTAGCGACGGTAAGTCTTCCAGCAGTCTTCACTGCCATCCTGGCTGCGTCTGAACACAGTGATGGCGTACAGCGCGTAGGTCTTACCATGGTCGTTGCAAACCCCTGCAGCACCCGAGAACCCGGGGAGACAAGCATCAGCTACCCCGCGTGGCAATAAATCCAATGAGGGCATGGAGGGGTCGATGAAAGAACAGCAAAGACGGAATAGGAAATGAAAGTGCGTGCGGTGGGAGGAAGAGCCAGAAAAAGAAAGAACGCAGAACACAAAGTGTGGAGGAATGACAGGAAAGGTAAGGAGGCAAGGAGGAAAAAGGAAGAACAGAACAATAGTGAGGGTGACAAAATGAAAGAAATAAAAAGAAATACTGGAAACAGAATGAAAGTGACACATGCAGGCACATGCTGACGAAAGGAGCTGGGAGGTGAAGAGTTGAAAAATGTAAGGGAGTCGGGACTAAACAAATTTACATGAATCTAAAATCCACTCCATGAGCCCATCAGATTTTTGTTTAAATGAAAAAGAACGAATCACAAACCCTTTTAAGATAGATATCATGTCCGTGTGTGTGTGTGCATACCTGTGTCAGAGATGAAGGCATGTAGGTGCATAGTTTCATCATGGCAGGAGTTGGACAAGTCGTCCAACGACTGAAATGAACAATTAACAAGTCTCTGATAAAGTAAACTCTTCTCACACAAACAACAACTGGGGGATTCATCTCTGACTCACTAGATTTATGCTTCCTGTGGGTGAGCCATTAAAGGATTCTCCATCACCGTCATCAGATCCCCGGTAACTGGGCTCTTTTAACATATCGAGCTCTGCTAGCATGCGGACGTAGAGGGGGCTCTGCTTGAACGAGGGGTAGTAATGCTCGTCACGTAGCATCATGTCATACACCTGTGAAAAACACACGCAGTATGTATATGAACAGTGAGCAGCATAGGTCATACACTGAACTCATAATACACTTGGAGGAGTTTGTACCTTTCTCTGGATCTCATCAAATATCTCTGGCGTTGGATCATCTTTCTGCAGTTTCTCGCCGAGCTTTATCACCGAGGCCTCGTCCACTTGCACCCTGGGAGACGCCTGTTGCAGAAGAATGAACGCAAGATGCATTTCTTACAGTCTGCTTATGGACCAAGATGTAACTATAAGACCTAAACATGCCTCCTACCTTGTCGGAGAGGTATTGTTCGAAGACGCCCAGCGCAGCAGCCTTGAGCAGCCCCTTGGTGGCGCTGGGCTGCTTCTTGCCGTCTTTCTGCCAGCCGTGCATGGCCTCCAGCTGCTGCTGTGCCGTCACCCTGTAGCCTTCCACGGTGAGCCAGAAAAACAGCTCGGCCTGCGCCCCCGCTGCCTGCATGAAGTCTGGATCAGCAGACGCACAACAGTTAGTCGTGAAGGTGTCAGTTTGATGTGGCAGGAATAGTTATAAATCAAAAACTCGGACTTTCTAGTGGACGACCTGGTCTTAATTCATATATATATAAAAAAAAATCCAGGCAGCATGAGAGTCAAAGGAACAGTATATAATTAAAGCTACAAGGAGTCTCTCAATCAAAGCAATAACAAAAGACCCAGTTTAATGACATTAAGAAGCAGTGTGGGATGATGGGAACTATCGTGTTGTTTTGTTTGGTTGCCTTTACAGGGAGAGCTTATTCAGCAGAAAGTACAGCAAATGGCAAACATACACAATAATCCGTTTATTGTTTTGTTTTGTTTTCAATCAAAAATCAAAAAAAGTGTTGGACATATTTTGGCTAATTTAAGTGCACTATTTAACAAAATATATAACATTGACATTTATTTTCTTTAAGATGTTTCTATGCAGAAATATTACATATTATAACTTTAAAGTGACAACATGGGACATGGTTCATTTTCCACACCAGCTCTGACACAACTTGGAACTTTAACGAGTTGGTTGATGCACACACACACACACACACACACACACACACACACACACACACACACACACACACACACACACACACACACACACACACACACACACACACACACACACACACACACACACGCGCACTCTTTCTCTCTCACACACACTGAAATCTAATCTGTAAAAGAAATGTTCTAGATTAACGTCGAGGGATGACAACAGTGATAATACACTCCCACAATTACCCATGAAGAACTGCAGTGCTATGTTGTGGACGAGGATGTGATCCAGTGGGATGACACACAGCTTGCCAAAGTTGACCGCCAATTTCAAGGCATCCACTTCCTGCACAAACACAAGACACAACATGAGAGAAGTCGCAGCCGGGCCGAGCGACGTCCGGTTAAAATGACTTTCACTGATGCAAGCGTGAAGCCCCCGTCATCGCTGTGTCGCAGTGCCTGACCTTGCCAGAATGCAGCCTCTGGATCCTGGTCTCGCACACCTTCTTCACAAACAGAAGACTGTTGATCTGGTTTTTGATCACATTGATGTCTGAAGGACAAAGACACAATAAGATGTTGGTGGAGGAGAGGAGTGAAAGTTTAACTTTTTTATTTACCGTACACAGAAAGGTGACATTTTGGTTAGTGTCATGTGTTTGTCTACGACACTGTTCAAAAGTCTTTTGTCACCATTAGATTTGTTTATTTGGTAATGCTATAATGAAAATTCAGTGTAATTATTTCTCAACCATCAGAGAGAAGTATCAAGCAATTAGTGCGACCTACAGCGGTGCCCTTACACTTGAACAATAGCATGACCCTGGCTCTCTTAAAACGGGAGTGGAACCCTAATAAACGCTACAGGTAAAAACCTGTGTTTGTCCAACTATTTCATGTCCAAAAATATGTGTTGTGGAAAAGGTGTATTATTCAGGACATGCTTGACCATTCCACATGCTGTGGACCAACTTTCAGTCACAACATTCCACTCCAACAGTACTGTCTGTATGTGTCAGTGAGTGCCCACCATCTCCAGCGGTGTCCAGGGAGCGCAGATACTGCAGCTCCTCCACCACCTTGTCCTTGACGGACTCCAGCTCGGCAGGTTTGTCCGTCAGCTTTAGGATGTTCATGAAGGCTTCATAGTTACAGCTTGCGTCCCGTATCTTACACACAACAACAACAACAACAACAGTTGATATCACAGGCACTGCATCAGTTCCCTTACATTGTCAGCTGACAGACAGAACGCACGGTCGGTTAGATCTTACCATCCAGATGACAAACTGGTTGATGTAGTCTGGGTCGCTCAGCTGGTTGATGAGGGGTAGCAGCACACCACGAGCCAGCACCTCCTAAATAAAAACAAGTTTTTCAGGTACACTCATAATGATTTATAAGTTGTGTGTGTGTATCTTATGTGTCCCCACCCTTAGGAAGTATCTCATGTTCTTGTTGTGGAAATCTCCAGGAGGTAGTAAAAGATACAGAAGCAGCTCACACAAGTCCCGAAGGAAACCTGACACACACACACACACCAAAAAAGGGCTGTTAATTAGTCTTCATTCACTTTAACATCAGACAGTGACACACTTGTGCTCTTCCTGAAGTGCAGTATTTTTACCTTCCTCGTCTTTGTGTGAAGTGCACACTACGTCTCGACAAATCTTCCTCTCCATCTCCACCTCAGCTTCGAAAAACGAGTCCACCAGCTCCTCCGTGATGTCTCCTGTTCAGACAGAACCTTTTGTTGTCATCAACTCTACAAAAAAAACTTGTTTTCTGCACCACAATTGTTATAAAAAACGACAGGCATGCCAACCACACTAAAGTGTTCAAATATGCGTACTCTGCTTGTCCTCTCTGTCAACGAGACGATCCTGGGCTTTTCTAAAGACACGTAAATGGGTGGCAAAGTCGTCCACGAGGCGAGTGGTGAAGTAAGGCTGCCAGTCCACTTCTTTGGACCTGGACACACAAGAGCACACACAAAAGTTAAAGAAACGTGGAGATACACAACAGATTTATTCTAAAACCTAAATATGAAAGCAGAAAATGTCACATGCAAATCGGTGTGCGTGTGTTCGTGTGCTTGTACCGTGTGGAGAACTGGACAAGGGCATTCTGCAGGGTCTGTCTGATCTCCAATAAGAAAGACTCATCCTCGCTTAGAGTATAGTACCAGTACTGTATATAATCTCTCAGAGCAAACTGGATCACCTACAGACAGAGAGAGAGAGAGAGAGAGAGAAGCAGAGGAGGAGATCAATATCTAGTACCAACACCTATGGTTGTAAAAAACTGCGTAAGTTGTCAGTATTTTGTCTGATTGTCAATATCTGCTGCTTCTGTGTGAGAATGAGAGAGGGAAAAAAGACGTAGACAGCAGTTTCACGTGCTGCTGATATCAGTGTGGATTTCCAGGGAAATGGGGGAGAACAGAGACGACACAATGGAGCAGTCAGTGTCATCTGATCAACTCAAATCAAACTTGCTGAGTATGCACTCAACTTGCCTGTTAAGTGTTGTAACCGCAGGACAGGGTGGTAAGCAAAAACGGTGACCACCACAAAAAGTAACGATGCTCCTGTTCCCGGTCAGCAATGCTGACTGACAAAAACAACCATCATTTAGGGGATTGTTTTACAGAGTGAGTTACATTTCAGCCAAGCGGCGGTTTCTTTTCTTACTCAACGCGATGACGCAACATCAGTTCAACTTTTAGTCATGTCAATTTGCACAGCATTAAATGAATACCCGGAGTCATTATGTGGTCCAACACTTACTCTGAAGTAACTATATTCATTTAAAACATAATGGGATTTGCTTTGTTTGATGACTAGATAATAATGTAAAGTGGCATTATTTTAAACAAATAAAAGGAAAAGCTTTCATTTACAGTCAGTCCTATAGAGTCCATAACACTTGTACTTGACACAAGAGTCAAATGTAGAGCTGCAACTAACGATTATTTTCATAATCGATTCATCTTCTTGATGAATCGTTTGGTCCATAAAATACCATAAAAGCTTAAAAAATGTTGATCTGTGTTCGTCAAAGCTGGAAATGATGATGCTCTCAAATGTCTTTTACCACAAACCAAAAGGATTAACTTTTAATGATTTCTTTGTTATCCAGAGCAAAGAAATGAAGAAAATATTCACATTTCAGAAGCTCAAACAATCAGAAATCTTGAAAAAAGAATGAAAAAAAGCTTCAAATGATTCATCGATTATCAAAATAATCGATTTATCGTTTCAGCTCTAGTCAAATGCACAGTAAGTCACCGTACCTGTTGTAGTGGTTCATCTATAAAACTGGAGCCAGTCAGTCTCCTGTCAATCCTGATAGGCTTTGTCTCCTGCTTCATCTCATCCAATATCTACAAAAAAACAAAAACAGGAGCACTTTAATCAGTGCAAACATTCATGATATGTATGTTACCTGGACGGCAGACTTTGCAACTTGATTAACAACTACTTCATTTGTTTGTATAGGAGGTGAGTGAGTTTCTTTACACTACTTTTACCTTCACTATACCAATCTGTGTAGGTGGTAGATAAGATTGATCGCATCTTTCCAGGTGTTTCTCTGAGTTGATCTTCCCATAAAGCAGAGTGACCGCAAAGCCCCTGGAAAACAGAAAAGAGAAGTTGGACCTTTTCAACCAGGCGTTCAAAGACGCGTATAAATAGTGCATGAAGTATGGTTTGCAAGTTTTAATGCTCACCCTCCAACGAAGCAGAAGATATAAAAGGCCAGGTAGAATATGGCAAAGGGCCCAAAGGTGACGAGAAATAGCACGACTCCAAGACCCCCCCATCCCCAGATGGACAGACTGGCCTGAAAAAGACAAAAACACAAACCACAGGCTGAATAATCCAATTTGTTCACACAAGAAACAGCTTGATCGTCTTTTACCTTTTTCAGATTACAAAATCTCCAGCTCAAAAGCACTTAAATCAGCCATCGCCGGCAACAAAATACAATACTTTTTAATACAAACCAGATACAAACTCAATTTAAATATTCATGTTTTAGGCCAGTGACTAAGATTTATTTACATTATATTATATAAATATAGATATGTTTGGTCAGGTGACTTGAACTTAAAATATGTGCCAGTCCCAGTTACTCGATATAAATCAGTACTAGTGTATACTGTGTGATGTCAAGAGGTGGCAACATAAAACATTTTATTTTCACAATATAATACAGAAAAAAAGATGCTCGGATTCATCTAGAAATTGTGTTATCACATCGTCTGTCCAGCAGAGTATGCTCTGACTTCATAGTTTATAAAATCAGCACTGTGTCAACAAAACACATCTCAAATGAGTAGATACCAGTCAAGGTGGAAGTCATTGATTATAGACATTTCCAGGAATGTATTTTATGAATGGCTTTGCTACAGCTACTGAATATAAAAAAAGGTGTAGAAATAAAAAAGTGCACAGACACAAAAGCAAAAGGAGCAATAAAAAAAGAAATCCTGAATGAACTACTCACATACAGAGACTTTATGCTTGCTGATAATTGACCAATTTAGGATTTAGTAGCAGTCAAATCGATTGCGCTACATGTACTGAACAATGACATCATCCATAGAGCAAAAAAAGCAACCATGTTCTACACTTGACACGTCGGCACAGACCATGAAAAAACATACTTGAGTGAATTATATTGTTAGAGACCGTCACAAATTGACCTGTGTCTCCAGACTTAAGAGTCACATCATATGGTTTTCCTGTTATTGTCAGGCAGGAAACCAAGCTCTTGTTTCCTGCTCACATCCCTCTCTCCCTCTCTCTCTTTCCATATAATTTATCACAGTAGCTCTTTTATAATATCACATTTTGTGCCCCTGCTGTGCTGTAGATGCAGTTAACACAAAAAAACAAACAAAAAAAACTTTCCTGTTTCTTTTTAGACCGATCAGTCAGAGAAGACACTAAATAAACACTGAGTAAGCATCACAAGTGCAAACATCAAGCCATCTTAATGCAGGGCAAGGGTTATAAACAGGAGGTGACCTCCATCATGACTACCGATGCTTTTACATCAGAAAGGCCACGATAGAAGATACACTTTATTGTTTCCTTGAATTTTGGTCAGTCTTGTAAACCCATGACATCAAAAGCAGGTTATTTGCCCTAAAGACGGAATCCTCACACTCTGGATAAAGGATGATCTAACTAATCGATACAACAACCTCCTGTACAAATCAAATGGCCCCTCATCTCTTTCAGCATTCATCCTGGTTTTTTTTGTGAACATTTTCAAATTGGCAGGTTTGTGTATACGGAAAGAAAAGGAATACATATCCCTGAACAGTTAAGACCATAACACAAAACAAAAGTGCAGGCATTCATATACAATCTTAATATTTGTTTGTTTTGTATTGTTAATTTATGTAAATTGTGCCAATTGGTGAATCTAAAGTCAGCATCAACGCAAGAAAGTTAATCTGAGACTTTTAAGAACTTGGGATATGGGTTTTTTGGAATCCTTTTCATTGATTGTAGTCACTAAAGACAGAAAAATATCAACCCCTAAGTGTTTTAATTGATTAACAAATAGGAATAATCCTAACGCTTACATAAAAGTTGACTTTTGCCATTCTGAAAATAAATTAAGGACATGATAGCATGTTTAAACATGTGTTTGTCAATATTAGCATTGGTTGTCTTATACACCAATACTGTATGCATTTGTGTGACTGTAAACTGGATAAAGAGCTGCAGGATTAGGAGGGTTAAAAAAAGTATCACGTTTAATTTGACAGACATTACCATTCCTATACTTTGATGATTCCAATTGGGACAACATCATCATTTATGCTTTTTAACTGTAATTATCATTACAAAATAATAGAGATTTAAAGATTTTAAGAGTATGCCTCCAAACGAAACCTTTCCCCCCATTTGGAGGGCAAGATTTTTGGACTGTTTAATTCCTGCAGCACTGCAGAATTTTGTCACAGTGCTATTTTTGGGGTTGTTATGCAAAAAATTAACTTCCATAAACTTAACCTTCTCAGCAGGGAGTACACACTATTCAAATTAAACTGTATCAGGCAAGGAAAGCAATTACTATATCTGAGGTAATGCGATAAATGCAGTTATCTACATATTAAGAGTATATGGAGGTAACGCTACCAGAGTATAATGCTCTGAGTTTGGGCTATAAGCCATCACAGTCACGGACAGACATCATGATGATCAGCAGTGATCATCTTTAGCTGCCCTACATTCTAACTAGAGTTCCTCAGATTAGCAGCTCCACTGAGGGAAACGGAGAGAGAGACAGAGCTGAGACATTGAACTCACTCTCACAGCCGACTATGGACAATCGTATGACACACATTAGAGACATGGGTCAGCCGGATTACTATGGACAGTATAGGATGACCACCACACAAAGACAGGCTATTGAAAATCAGCGCTTTAAACAAACTGACAACATTTGTAAAGATGATTATGTGTAACATGGTAGTTTCGCCTTCTATTTAACATAATCTAAATATTATTAGAAAAGGCCACTAAACAAGCAATCTATAACTAAGGATGTCAGAAATTAACCATTAACCATGTAACCTATTAAATAAGTATATCACTATAATAACTGACTATGTCTTTTGTGTGTTTTGACTTGCTTTGTGCATTTTATTCCACCAGAGGGCATACATCAACACAAGTACAGAGAAACACATGCTACACCTACATCTGGGCATAGTGCCACAACAGCCACAAGTCAGACAGAGGCAAATGTGACCATAGCCTTGGTGCTACTCATTGGAGACCACAGATTTTTAAGTGCATCTTACAAAAGTACAAGACTTCTTCTGTGTAACCCAGGGACGTGTGTGCTATCAGAGGGAGTGTTTCTTCTCTGCAGCCTGACATAAAGACAAGCTGACAAGAGCCACTTTTTCAAACAACAACTGTCATATGACTAATGTGCTGCTAATGTGCAATATTTAAAATCTGAGCTAAGGAAAAAAACAAACAGTGCATCTCTATTATTCATTGTTAATCATAAATAAATAATATATAATAATTACAAATCATTATTGATTAATGTGTTGGCAGCAAAGGAAATCTAATAAAATTGGCAACCCTTGGTTGTCCCATACAGTGATTTATTTGCCGTTTTGGTTTTTTTGGACACACATTGTGAATGATATTGAGTTGCAATAACATAATATATATATAAAACATAAATATTTTTTTTAGTGAAGCTTCATAACAATTTTGACAGTGTTATAGAATTTAAATTATACAGTGATGCAAGGATGAGAACATGTAAAGATTGCCATTGAGCATCAATCTGATTAAAGATTTGTTAATCGATTTACAGACACTTTCCTATCATCCGAGTGTCATTTCTCTGGATGTCACATACAGAGTCGTTGTGACTTATGCCAGCAGAGGGTGCACAAAAACCAAAGCACTAAAGTAATTAGCTGGAGAAGGAGTGCTAATGCCTGGTGAAGTCCTATCTTACACCGCTAAGAAAAAGTGAAAGAAGGTAACAAAAAAGACAAACTCTATGTCATTTCAAAGACATAATTCTCTACAACTGTGTAACAAATACTGTTCTCCCAAAAAGAACTCAGCTAAAATGCTTTTGCTGATTTTTATTTACTGTGCATGCGAAATTTTTGGACTGTATCGGATTTTACATTTTTTATCTGCTCGATGTCCGATCCAGTGATTTTGACCAGTATCGGCTGTTACTGATTCCAATCCCTACACCGGATAAAAAGCAAATGCACCATGTTTCCCCATGTTAGTCAGGTAATGTCATCACAGGAAGTGTTTCTCCACAGCCTGATTTAATGACAGGGTGACACCAGGAGCTTCTTCAAGCAACAGCCTTGTTGTTTTCTTTTCTTCTAATATGAGAAATATAATGCTGCTAATGTACAATGTTTGAAAATGCAAACTAAGAAAATGACGTGTGTTTCGAAATTATAATTGTTAACCAACTGTCGCTTATTAACTCATTCAACTAACAGTTAAGGAAATTGCACAGATTTTGTAACTCATTCAAATGTATGAACTGCAGGGCCAGGTTCAGATCACCCAGCAGAAATGTGGTGTTTAAACAAACATCTCTGATTAAGAGTGACAGAGTGAAAAAGGTTTTCCAGAAAAACTAGCAAGAACCCACATCTTGGGTGTGCTTGTGTGCACTGAATGTATCCTAACTGGCTCAACTACTCCTGTCTAAAGACATTACCGGCTAGAACAAAGACAATAATAGCAGGGTAACGACAACAGGAAAAGAACAAGGCTGGTCAAAAGAAGGTGACTACTGTCTGACAGTTGATCTACAAGTAGAGATAGGGAGATAGAAAGGAAGCCTTCAAAGGATGTACAACACCCTAAAACGCCACAAATCTAATTGATCTGTAATGTACAATGACATCCTGACATTTACAGGGCATCTACATCAGCCACGACCCTGACCTACTCACTAAACCTCTTCACCATTCCAGAACAACTTGCTAGATACATCATTGCATGCTGACAAGATCATTTTGACATTTTGAATCAATTCAAGCCTATTTCACTCAACGTGGGATGGGTTTGTGTTCGTCAGAACCAACTTTAAAGTATTTTTGAAAATGCCAAAAAGCTGTGCTAGTTTCTGGCCCTGTTAACTACAGTTCAAAAACATTCCAATAGTCAGTTTCTATTTTTGGGATGTTTGCATTGTTCTTAACACAAATACAAAATACACGGAGAGATGATGTAATACCAACTGAGTCTATGTTTTCAGTGCAAACCTTCCCGGAGAAGCTATGTGAATGTAGTTCAGATGTGTAATCTAAGTCTGATTTGACTTAGATTACAGCGAGCCTGTGAGCAGCTGTGGCAGCAGGGTGTTGTGTGATGAGATGAGGAGGCTGTGCAGGCTTGGCTTTGTAGGAGACATGATAACCAAGACTCTTGAGTCATTACAGCTTACACAGGGTTTTAAACATGAACCATCTGTTCCAGTGATTAACACCAAAGCCCAATGGGGACGCACACATCTAAACATCCAGGCAATCCACAATGAAAAGACGCATAAGCAGCAGTGTAATGTTAGAGACTCTGTACAAACTATGTGGTGTGCAAATGCAGACACACACAAAACTACAGTATTTCACTGGATATTTACTCACAAATAGGTATAGCATATCAGCTGCATAGCACAACTAAAACACAATCACACATGAGCATAGAAGGGGCTTATTGTGGGACTGTGTGTGAGAGTATTCTTCTGTTGCACATCCTTGACCACCACGCACAAACAGCCATAACCAGCCTTTTATCAGTTTCTTGACAATTATCATTCACCAGATTTCAGGGCAGGACACAAAAACAGCTCAAGGGTAAATATTTCTCTCTTTTTTGCGACCCATGAACAGGTTCACAACTTGTGCTTTAGCTGCAATCCTGAATACTGTGATCACTAGGCAAGAGTCTAAAGCTCATCTGTGGGAGAGCAATCATGAATGACTGAGAGGAAGAGAAAGTAAGTGGATCTGACTAGTCTGTCAGGTGGCAGTGTCATCAGGTTCCAATGCTGAGAAAGAGTGACACTAACACAAGTCTGTGTCTCATGGTAAGCCACTCATTCCCTGCACCAAAGACCAGAGACAAAATCAGTGATTTTTTTCATCCTGGCATCCTGTGACTTCAGTGTTTGAAATGATTTAGCTTTGACACAAACTTACTAAACAAGGCAGCAGTAGAGCAGCAACTCCTGTGTCCGAACTAGAACATCCAGATTTTCTCTCTATACTTTGGTGCAGTAGAGGAAGCAGTTTACAAACCTCCATTTCCAGTCGGAAAAGGCTGTAGAACAACGAGATAAAGTGGCACTCACATTCTTATCATTTTGTAGACTTAAGCAGGGGTAGATTTTATTGGGTAAACCTTTTATTAAGTGGCTAAAATATGCTGTGTCCCTACTGGAAGCTATGTTTTCAATGAGACCAGGCCAGATAAATAAGTAGAGCAGAAACTGGGGAAAAGTCATTGATTCAAAAGTTGTGCTGTGCAGACAGCAAACTCTTAGCACTCTGCTATTGACTGAAGAAACAAGAACTGCAGGACAGCGAACAGAGAAGGAAAGTCCCAGTGATCCAGTCACTGAACCAAAAGAAGAATCAAACACCCTATCATATAACTTACAAGAATATGGTAAACTTCTCTTCTTCTGTAATCACAGTGAAATCACATTTTACTTGACATAACATTTTATGATCACCACCTGAACCACATTGTAAACTTTGACTCACCTCACACTTTGTACCCTCATACATCTGATCACAGGTGGACAAGTAGTAGACTTTCTTTGAGGTGTTTGTGCACACTTGCACATGCAGAAAAAGTAGAGGCAATTTTCAAATCATAATTCTTTTAACGTGCAATTGGTGGCCACCATTTCAAACCCAATATTGAACTGAAGACAAGTCAAAATGTTTTTGAGCAGGACAATAGCCTGAGCTTGACAGTAGGTCACTCCCTTTGTCAACTCCGAAAACAGACTAAACACTATCACATCAAATAAAATCAGTCCTTTATGGTATTTACTCCTCATTTACCACTCTGCTCACTGAAGTTAACTTTAATAAGTGCAAAAAGCAGAACATTTGTGAATGTTTTTTGAAGAATAGAAGAATTTAATTGATACCAAAGAGCAGTGTTGCCTCTCTGGCAGTGGGTGGGAGCTCAGCTCAGCACTTTGCAAAAAAACTTGTTGCTTTTTTCATTCTATTTGTCACCCATCAGATCCACTGACACATACACCTGACAGTTTGTGGCTTAGGTAAGGTTCCAGTTAACCATTTACTCTCGAGCTTCATGTCAAAGTGCTTATCTCCAACCCAGTTTTATATAGACTGCCTTATTTAGCTGCAGGCCAACAGCATTAACTCCACTGTTACTCTGAGGAGGTTGAACTCAGCCACATGCCTCCTCTGATACATATTGAATCCCCAGCCATCTCTTTTCAATTTCTTGTGAGAAGTGGCTCAAGAACTGTGTGTCTGGAGGATTATTTACCAAAGATCCTGGCCAACAAGCAGGAATCAGCCCACAATGTTAATTACAAAACTGAACCAAGCAGTGCATACACATCCTTAGAACTGAACAGTCAGTAGCTGTATTACGTTAGTGATAGTTAAGCTGCTGTTATAATCTAGAATCAAATGCTACACAAAACCTATTGATGAAAAGGTATATCTGATCATAAATGGTAACACGGGTCAAAAATACGAACTGCATTGTTTGCCTCAGCATGGTCTTAACTTATTATGGATACATCTGGTGTCAAGACACAGGTCTGAGCAGGACTTAATTCCCAAGAGGCGTCAGCATGAAAGGCGACACCTCCATCAACAGCGTGAAGAGGATACAGGTGTACTTGAGGACAAGCTGGCCAGATGTGACAGCATGCCTGCCTTCATGTCCACCAGGTTTTGATTAAGACACCTTGTGAGATTTAGCCAAGTGTGAAAATCGGAGCGATAACTTTGTGTGCCTGTGGATTAAAACACAATGCACTTGTGTCTCCATACAACAATTCAACTTAGTGTAAAAAGGTGTGCTAAGCCAAATGGGAATGCCATTCACTCACATGAGTAAATTGGAAATAGAAGGGGGGGGGGAATTAAAGCTGATATCTCTGACTAAACATGGTCATGCAATAAACATGAGAGACAAATCTTCATAGCACAAGACCAACAGTTGAGCTACAACTTATAGTTCAGATATGCATTTAAAACCAAAAAACAAACAAACGAACAGGAGCAGGAAGCAGATGACTAAATGGAAAAAAAAATAGAAACAAAACCTAGGAGGTCAGAGCATGGCTAATTCTTTGCTGAGAGGCAACAGTGATCTTGTGCAAGAACGTGACTGTTAGACAAAGGCAATTGTGTTTAGTGAAAGGGCCCATTAGCCGCAGGCAAGTTGCTACACCTACATCTGACCTCACCTTGCATCTTATATCCATAATAAAGATGACACTACAAAGATTATGTGAATTCAATAAGTCATCACATGATTGTTTGCCCATCATTCACCCCAGACTTAAGGTTAGCAGAGTTACATTTTACAAGGAGCTATTATCAAGCATAGTTATAGTTTCACGCCTTAAAGCACCCAACACAGATATCTGTCCACACTTTCTGACATAAAGAACAGTGCAGTAGCAGCTGAAGCCTCATTACAGGGGATGAATGTGTACTTAAACTGCTGGAGAGATGCCTAGATATAGACAGGTCACCTGCTGCTCAAGTGCTGAGGACACTGTAATCTGTCAAAGTGCTACATCTGTACTCACAGGAAACAGAGGTACAATTTGCAACTTGTGAGCCAGTATCTTCACCACGAGTGCATCTGTTTAAAGTTAGGAATCCAGCATACGTCGAGAAACTGCATCACATGAAAACTGTAGCAAAACTACTCTGTCATCGCCAATAAGTTACACAGACAGGGACTGTCATGCTGATGACACACCCTACACTAATCTCCACAGTCAGTGATGAGCTAAAGTGGTCTCTGGACTGTGAAAGTGACTGGAAGAGAGAAAGAGAGAAAAAAAGGAGATGGGAGAAGCTTGAGTGAAGCTTGTGTGAATCAAATCACTACTTATAGTACTTTGACATCAAATAAACAGTACTGTTGACAAACAGTATTGTGGTAAGGGCTAGAAATACACAAGAGTGCAACTGTGAAACAAAGTGAAAACCTACCGCTGGCCAGAGGATGTCAGCTGAGGAGGCGAGCTCTAATCCATCCTGAGGACGGACAGTGTTCATGCATGTTCAGGAATGTGGACATATACACCCTAAAACCACCTGCAAATCTGGTTTTAGTGAGGAGGATCCTTAGAGGATCTAAGGAAACACTCAGGGTGGACTGGGAGCATTCAGATCTGTACATCAATTCAGGACAGATGTTAATGCCTGTTCTGAATGGGGTATTTGCTTTGGTTGTCTTTGTTTCGTTACTTGTAAAAAACAGAAGGACTGTTTAAGCACTGGCCCCATCAGTGTTGATTTAGCACCAATACCTTGACAAAATCCCAAACAGCACTGGATCTCATCCAGGAGAAAAATCACAATTTTGACTCACGACAATCAAACTACTGGACGATCGGTGTAAACGTCTCAGACTTTCCCCGAAGTTAGAGTGAAATGAGAAGGAAATGCCGCAACACACACTTCATCAGCCCCACAGATACTTGTCACTGCCTAATATGCTTCTTGCTGACCTGACCGCGGAACAACTTCAGAGAATTGTCCAGCACATACTGTACAGAGATTGTAATACTCTACATTTAGGTCGAACCTTCCAGTAGCCGCAAAAAAGCTAACGCCCAGCTCACCTTTATTCTCTCTGGTGTAGGAAATCGTTGTTGAAGAACGTTTCCCATTATCTAAACGCATACTAGTACCGACACTGACTGTGTCGAGCTAATTACAGCAAGGATATTCTGAGCTTCATCGTATTAACTTAGCGTTAGCACTGTAATCCTGGACTGACAGCCACTCACAGGAGACGGGCCAGAGCGGCTGTGGACCGTCCTCTGCCCTGACAGGCTGAGTGTTTACCTGCGGAGAGAGCGCTAAGACTAACGCTAGCCGCTACAAGCTAACTAGCCATGTCAGTCACTCAGGGAAAACAAAACTAGTGGAAACGTATTGTGCTTTGATTCTGACTCACCTCTGCAAACATCGTCTAAAAGGCTGTGCGTGCGGTGGTCGCGGCTAACCCCACCACATTGTAACATGCGAGGAGGAGTTTGTTTTCTCGGTTAAAAACGGTCGTATATCCAATCTCCGTACTCTCTTCGGAGGGTCGCCATGTTTGCCAGGTTTACGTCTCGGGTGCTCCGTTTCCGGACGTCGCCGTGTGATTGGCTGAGGGGTGATGACGCAGAAACACACCCGTGACTGACACACAAATGCTTTTTAGTGAGCAGACAAAACCACTTGTTTCTTTCTAATCTCATCATATTGCTGCCGGCCAAGTTTAATATTGATAAAAAAATGTAAGGTGTATGAAATCCTCGTTTTGCATCATTCTAATCTTTAGTGATAGGATCTGAGGAGACACTTAGGATGGATTAGCATTCGGATCTGTACTTAGCTATATCTACAAGTGATCAGATCAATCAGGACAGATGTTAATGTTTTTGTTCTCTCATTGTTACTGTTACTTCAACGCTTCAACACTGTTGAGAACAAGTTTGTAAATTCCTCATACACACATTCCAGTTTTCTGGATTCTCCCCCAATTTCATAGGTTTTCTGGTGTAATTTAAAGAATATATATATTAGCATTTTAAAATCTGTCACTACAAACAAGTATTAAAAACTGTACAAAATATATTCAAATAAAAGTAAATTACCCAAACCACATAGTCATTTTAATATTATTCTTGATGTTATTTTAAAATTCCTCCTTACTTAATGGGCTTATTCTATCTCTTTTTTTTTTACATACTGTGAATATTATTTTGGTGCTGGAACAACCTTGTAAATATTCTGTTCCAAGACAGCAATGTATCCAAATGAGCAGTCGATATTTAAGAGAACTGCTCTGTTAAATGACTTCATTTGTTTTATTATTTTTTGAATGAACTACACAAAAATGTACTTACTCAAACAAAATAAAGCAATAATAGTTCCGTCTCGACCAGGGACATCAAACTGCTACTTATACAATAAGACATAATTTAAAGAAAGACAACCATTGTAACACATTACCATTTTGTTTCTGTATTTCTATTCCATTCATTAGTTATTCTATATTTTAAATTCTTGCCTTTTATGTGTAAATGTATAATTATAGTTACTTTTCTATAGGAAAGTCAATGAACTCATTCCACTACTGATTATACATCACAATGACCTGCTTTAATCACACAACGTTTTCTTGATTTTAGCCACAAAGTTCACATTGAGTGCATTATTAATCAACAAAGCAAAAGAGACAGGAGTGCGGTTTGATCACATGCTTGACCAGTGGCCATCTTCAGACCTTGTGATAATGCATTATGCATCGCTGCAGTGGCACCGTCATTAACCTGAGCTGCACCATATACTCTGTTCGGCAAAGAGAGAGAGGTCAGGGAGGTGTTGGTGGAACGAGGCGGAGAGTGACAGCAAAAGATTGTTTGATACAACGTACTGTGAGTGTACTGTACTGTCCATGTCCAGGAGAGTGCAGTACACTCACCGTGGGTGACCCTTCTTCTAACAACCAGGTGAACACAAAAGAGCCATCTAATGTTTCATGTTTCTCTGTCTCCTTCTGTCGCTCTACTCCTTTCTCTGTCTGTCTGACATTTTTTTTATAATATTAAAGTATATGACGTTTACTGTACGTAAGTGTCAAAAGCAGCTCATCAAGACTAGAAAAGAGTAAAAGTAAAAGTTGCGAGAAATATAACAAAGTAAAGTACAGATAAGTGAATGTTGTACTTAAGTAGAGTAACAAAATATTTTGTAGACAACACCGGTTTTATGACCAGCATGTTTTACAAATGTATAGTATTGTGATGTTACAGTCGCCAGCCTCTAACCTGCAGTAGTGGGTCTAATTCACTAGAGGTCACTGCCAATCCATCTCAAATTAGGATGAGTGGACGGTTTTATTAAAAAGAAGTGAAATGTCTCAAATAAATCACTTTTTGCCCGTCATTCATTTCCATAATTGCAAACATTCTGCCACTACTGCCAGAAAAAACATATAAAAAAAAAAAGAAAAATGAAATAATTTTTTTTTTTCCAACAAATGCTTTGGAGGTGTCTTGAGAAGATTTCATGTGTTTTTTCAAAAAAAAAGAATTAATTATTGCAATCCACTGTAACTAGACTGTATCTGCGACATGTCATGCAGATCAGACCATATTGCTTCCTCTTTGTATGGCTCTTTATCGCAGGTCTTATTCGCTCCATCTCTGTTAATGGCAAAGCTGTAAGTGAGTGACCTCACAGTCAGTCAGTAAAGTAAGTGATTAGAAAGCCCAAGTCAATTTGTCATGATTTGAAAATAATTTTGCTTTAATAAGGATTAGTGTAATAATAAGGAAATAAGGATAATAAGGATTTCGACACAAAGCTGTAATACTGAAGTCAACACATTTGCTGAGTGACCACGTTAAGCAAGTTGTTTGACAACTCACAATTAATTTGTCATTTAATGGAGTCATTGACTGAGAGGTAACACACTCTTTTGTTTGAGAAGCCCGTGAGTGACCTGAGGCATTGCGTCTGTGATGGCCAGGCCCTGGAGGAGGAGGACCGGTGTGTCAGAGTTCAGAGGTCAGGAAGTGGAATGTGACAGCAACTGGTCATTTAATGACGAAGGAAATCCTTTTCCCAAAATGTCACCTATTCATGGAAAAGGAAAAACAACTGCAATTTCTGTCACAGCAGATTTGAAATTTTGGGAGGGTTTTATTAAGTTTAAAGCTAAAGTTACACTGCAACAACCGACCAGGTAATTTCTTTCAAAGTTTTAAAAAATACAACACGACAATGTTATGATGGCGTTTTTTCAGTCCATTTGAAGTGCATCTTTTGATATGTAGAGGGATAAAACATAAACTATGGACACACAATCCAAAAATAGCTTAATACACAGCTGTTATTTTGCAGCATTTTGTGCTGATTAAGAGTTTAACCCCCTCCAAAAGACACACACACACACACACACACACACACACAAACACAAAATACCATTCTTTGTCACTGAGGAAACACTTTTTACATAAGTGAGGGTTAGACATTCAAAAGATTTCATGCAGGGTTAGTCAGTTCTTTTTGATTTGGCAACAGTAACGCAGAGAAGATGATTTTGTATAGCAGTGTGTTTGTGTGTGTGTGTCCAGTTTATGTTTGTGTGTGTTTCGTTACTGTGCCCATGGTGGCAGCGTGACACAAGGTAGATTAGGGGTGACACTGGCTAAATGTTTGCAGATGAGGCCTCCCAATATCTAATCACCACAGTAACAAGGGTCACCAGGGCGGGCCAGTGGGCCAACTATGGCCAGAGGCACTGTGGCTGTTGATGGGGCAAGATGTTTACTTCAAAATCAACTGTTTTTGGATGTGTGTGTGTGTGTGTGTGTGTGTGTGCCACCATCACTTGTCCCTTGACCACTTGCCTGAGGGAAAAGTGTGCATGGGTGCTGCTTTTCCAAACTCCACTTAACACAACCTTCTACATGCACAGTTAATTTGCGCCACGGTTGTGGTTGCATGGACTAGGCCCTTGTCCCAGAATACAACCACTGAAATATCCACCTTTCAGGGTGTTAGTATTAGGCAGTTTAACATGTGGGTAGTTATTAGCATGGCAAGCGCCATTCCAAGTCCTCCAAAAATGCCCTTTATTTTTAATCAAATAGAGTCTCCTCTTTAGCATGAGTCTGATAGATGGTATATAAGCTCGACTACTAATCTAATTTTCTGGGTGTGTCAGTCCGACTTTTAGAAAGTTAATTCCGTACAATTTTAGTTGGACGAACATGTTTACACTTTAAAAAAAAGAAAAAATTATTAGTTTTAGTTGGACTAACACAATTATTTCTTTTGTTTCAATAATGCCATGTCTTAGCCTGTAGGAGTAAAGGAGAAAACAACTAATTCCTGTGATGCAACAGTAACGGCTGTCATGCAACATAATTAGGATTTTTTGTTTTTTTGTTTTGAGTCTATTGGGGTTTTTTTTAACAATAACATTTTGTATTACACTGCAAAACTGGATAGCAATACCACTGAGAAAAGGAAATTAAAAAAGCAAAGCTGTAACCACAGGCAAAGACATTTTTCACTCAAGTTATTTTTGGCCCAATAACTACTGTCTTTTACAGCAGAGGCCTGGCTGTCACCGCTCTTATATACGAGGTTTTAGAGCAACATACAATGAGATAACTGCATTTATTTACAGTGCATTAGCAGTTTTCATTTGCACTACAATGACAATTGGGAACATTGGACTCATGCTGAGACTAACATGGACATGTCTACATGTCTGTATACAAGGACCTAGCTTTATGTTGAGTTATTACATCATTCAAACAGTTTATTAAAAGAACTGCTCAACAAGACAGGGCAGATTAATTAGAATTTCAAAAAAATATAGTAGAAACAATGCTCTTTTTTTTGGTGTCACCACAATTGAGTCTTTGCCATTTAAAAGGTTCCATGCAGAGTCTCAGTTTTACACATAAAAACAGTCAAGTTGCAAATTTTGGAACAAAGGGAAGTTTCTTTTGTTAATTTTGTATCGACTGAAGGAAAACATGTCTGCTACAGTAGAGCCGTGGTTATCATCACTTTCATATATGAGGTTTAAAAGCAACTTGCTGTAAGATAGTTGCATTTAAAATAGTTCTGAATTTAATGAAGGCACACATAGACTGCATCATAACTTAGTTACCAAAGTTGACACGAAGGGTTCAGACTGTGAAAGAGATCAGTGTAGTTATCATGTCATTTCCCTGTAGATTTTTGTATTAAATCAGTCAGTTAATATATCAAACATTGTTTTATAAGAACATAAGGAGCCTCCTGTTTTATGGACACACAGTGAAAGACATTTAACTGTGTTAATTGCTCACATTATGTATTAAACTGGGAGAGTTTGCTTATTTTCTCACAAAATGAGCAGAAATGTGCTATTTTTATACTCTCCCTTGGCATTTTCAACCTTTGAGTTGATCCAGTAAACTAATACAGCCACACAGAGATAATGGAACTCTACATTTCACTTTTCAGAATAGTCCAAATGAACCTGTTTTTCATCCATTTAAGAAATTCCACAAAAACATTGTGGGATCCTGTGGGCAGGAATACCACAAATCTTCAGGGAACACCGTAGGAGAAAATTTCCTGGAATTTCAGGGCCTGTGCAGCCACAGCAGCAGCTTGTCCTGTGACTCAATGCAGCTTATTCTGAGATAACACAGGTAGCAGAGCTTTTTTTTGTTTTCTTGTCTGTTCCTCTCTGGCGCTCTGGAACTGAAAGGAAAACAATAAACGCATAGGAGACAAGGAGGGAGTCAGGCATCTATACGAGGAAGCGAGGGAAGAAAAAGTGCATTTTTTTAAAAATGGTGAATAATTTGTCTAACCTGACATGATGCTGGGCAGGACGACTTCCTGTGGCTCAGGTTTCAGTGTATGTGAGTGTATGTGTGCTACGGGGGGAGGGTTTGCTTCCTTTACCTCCCATTTTCTGATTTTAGGAACCTTATAATAGTGGCACACTTGGACAGAAGATACAATGAAAGGAGAATTACCTATAGATTAGAACAAACAATGCACATATGAACATAAAAACTGAACAAATATAGGTGTGAAAGTCTAACATTACGGATAAGGTGTAGATAGTATGGGTCAGTAAAGAAAAATGAAAAAGAAAAGAAAAGAAAAAAAATGTGCATGAGACAAGATAAAGACTTCAAACATGAGTCTAATTGCCTCGGGTAATGGTATATGGTCAGTTCTATAAGCTAAACAACCATGATCAATTCAAAGACCACCATTTAATTAGCAGTGCGCTGATATACTGTATCTCTGATGCCTTCAATAACCCTTGCTCATCATAAAGCTGCAGACGAGTGGGATTTACCACAGTGAGGCTGTGTTATTATGTGAAGCATTTCCTCTCAGATGCCCGCCCAGTCTCTTTGTCCAACGCGTTGTTATTGTTTTGCTTAATAACTTCACAGTTATTGATGACTTTTACTTTAATGCTTTGTGCTCTCTCGCTCTCTCTCTCTCTCTCCCTCTCTTTCTGAGTGTGTTTCCAGCTTGAGGTTTGGCAGCGTTTGTTCTGAGGTTTCTGTGGCTGCAGGTAGCGGACCTGTTCACTTAAACACTGTACCTCTAATGTACTCCAGATGATACAAATATTTGGAACTCTCCCACAGGCAAGTGCTCTCTCTCTCTCTCTCTCTCTCTCTGATACACACACATGTTTGCACAGCTATCCCTTTAAGGACACTGCATTGACTATCATTAATTTGGACAGCCTAACCAAAAGCCTTAAACTCTAACCTCAACCCAACCAGAATTCAATCTTAGCTCTAAACTTAACCAGTTTCTTATAAATGAGGTTCTGCCTCATTAGGACCAGGTGTTCGTCTTCATAAGGACTACTGGTCCTGACAAGGTCAGTGTTAATGCCATGAAAGAGTGAGAGAGAGTGAGGACATGTTGGCTGTTCTTCACAACTTTAAAGGGTTTTTGGAGGGTTAAGACTTGGTTTTAGGGTTAAAATTAGGTTTAAGGGTAAAGGTTAGGCATTTAGTTGTGATGGTTAAGGTTAGGGTAAGGGAATGCACTATGTCCGTGAGAGCCCTCACTAAGAATGCTGTACAAGAATGAGTGAATTTGAAAATTGGCCCTAACCTTTACCAGGCAGCCAGGGGCAGAGAATTATGGGGCATTTAGGTCTGTTTTACAGGACCTGAAAAAACATACAGTGGTTCACATGACACCAGATGGCAGGCCAGTAAAATCACAAAACCAACACCTTCTAAGAGCAATGCAGACAGAAAAACAACAGACAGGAAAGCAAATATAATGTTCTAATATTAAACATTTCGCAAAGTTAAACAAACACACACAGACACTCGCTCTCTCTCGGTCTCATACACACAAGAAAAATGCTGGCCAGTGATAATCTCTGCATCAGCAAGACTTTGTTTTCTTACAGTCCCAGTCCCCTTGTGGTCTCTGTGCAGTTTCCTTCTTCTCTCAAACTGCACTCATTCTCTCCGGTGTTGCATGCACACTGCTGTTATTTATATTAGCATGTTGAGGTAAACAAAAACCTGTGGGCTTTGAGAAACGATAGGGAAACAAGAGAGGGCAAACGCGTTGGAGGAGCGGATTTGGGATGGAAGAATAGAGGAAGAGCGATGGAAAGAGACCACCTCAAAGTAATGAAAGAGGGGACCGAGGTGGGAGAAAGAAATGAAGAAGGTGGAGAAGGAAACGGAGACCACCTCACAGTGAACTCCAGAGGGAAGAGTGCAGATTTTGAACGTCTATTTCTCTCCAAACACAGCTCCACTTAGACCCACTCTGAGGCTGGAGTAACTCTTACTGCCAAGTCATCCCTTACTTTACCCTTGTGTGCATGTGTGTGTGTTGGTTTGTGTGTAAGAGAGAGAGAGAAAGAGAGAGAGAGAGAGAGAGCCTCCAAACACTGACTGTGCTCTGGTTATTGCTTTCAAAACAGAGATGAAAAATAGTATCTAATATAGAGTGATGCAACTCTCTGTTTCTCTCATTCTGTGTGTGTTTCTCTCGCTCTCTCTCTGTGTGTGTGAGTATGTCAGACAGCTGAAGACAATCCTCTCCACTGTTAATACAACAAGGAAACATACATTTCCCCATCGAAAAGGCACACTTCCATCATCGTGAATGCCCCTGTGTTGGGGTTAAACAATGCCTTCTCTCTGTGGAAATAACACACGCTGTGTTGTGCGTGACCTGTGGGGCTTTTCCATACTGATAGTCCATAGATCCACGCACGATAAGAGAGCAGTGTGGTTTTTAAAGGTAAACATGGAGAAAACCCATTTTAGTTCATCAATAGACACCCCCCCGCCCAACTATCCCCCATTTTCAGCCGAAATTAAACATTCACACAGCTTAAATTCAATCAGGGAACTTTGTATAGGGTGCAGTAAATTAAGTTAGGAGAAAGAGCCTATGTGTTGAAGAGAACCCTGCCGGCCTTTGATAAAGCGCCTGTGTTTATGTTCGTAAAGCGGGGCCACTGTGATATTGTCTGGTATGTGGAGAGTTACAAGAGGCTTGTGCTTAACTCAATTTGCAGGATAAACAGCCATGGGCAGGAGCACTGAGAGGATTCCTATAAAGTTTACTCCCTCCTTCCTGCCCCCCCCCCCTTTTTCTTGATTTCTCCTCCTCTCTCCTTTGAAACATTTATTTCATTTTCTTTATTTTCAAACTTGTCACTATACAGTATGCAGGATGCAGGTCCGATGCATCTGAGACATATTAGTGGTCATGCCACGGAGGTGAATGCGGTGGCTTGTGGTCCAGCTGGGGGTCGCTGTCGTCAGTGGACAGGGTCAGTTAGAAGGGTCATGGGTCAAAAATGATTGTTGCAAGAAACATGTGTGTCTCTGAGAGTGTAGTTGCTGCGCTGCACACACCTTCCTCTTCTTGAACCCCTGCCAAGGCAACATTTGAAATACTTATTCATACCAATACTCATTGATATGAACATTTGTTTTATTGTAGTGTGACAGCAGCTTGGTGCCTTTAGGCTTAAATAGTGATTGCAGCCAGCCAAAGCTGGGGGCCATTTGATGATTTAGTACTGTTTTTGTTTGTTATAATTAATGCAACACAGGCCGTGATCCTGACCTGTGATCTTAGGACTTTCATATTGAAACAGAACTCGAACTCATTCATTATCCAAAGCTCATAAAATAACCCATTTAACTGAGAAACCATTGATCTGATCCTCCACTGCAATAATAAACATACTCATCAATAGATCGGACCTATTAAACCAGAAGCATCTGATAATTTTTTGAGTGTTTAGAGAACTTTAGCAAGATATTTACGAAAATGATTTTTAACACGCACCTGAACAAAATACCCTACCTGCGTATGCATGTTTCTGCACTATTATCGCTATTATGTACGTTTATACAATAACACAAACTACTTCGTAATACTGTATATATAACTAAAGGCCAATGACAAATCAGTTTATATACACTTAAAAAGCACAGGCACTGGGTTTGAGTGCAGCCTTTTCAGCAGTGTTACATTTCAGGTCTCATCCTGAGGATGTTGCAGATTGATGCTCATCACAATTTGAGGTGCAGGAGTCCAAAGCACATTTCATTGCACGCACACCAATACACAGATAAACACGATCATAATGAACATATACACACACACACACACACACACACCCACACGCACACACACACACACACACACACACATTCACATTCTAACTGGTTCAGGTTGAGATGAAACTGATAATTAACACTGATGGAAACCAGACTTGTAATCTAGTCTCCTCAAGTCCCCCCCCCCGAGTGTGTGTCAGTCTGACTTCCTCTGCCCCTGTCTTTTTGGAGTGTTGAGGGTTAATATAAACCAGGGCCTGTTACTCTGTATAATGGGGACCTTCAGATGAAGATGCAAGTCAGGGAGACACAAAGCTGAGAGAATTAAATATGAGCTAGGTGAAGCGAACACTGGAGCACAACACAACCCACTGTCTTGACTTATAATGACCGAGAAATCCATTTTAACAAAGATTTACAGCTCCCATTTAAACACACACAGGCCTGCACCTTTGACATGTAGACATTTGGATTTGTCTAAGGACTAAAGGAGGCAGATATAAACTGTGATTAATGAGCGGTAGAGAGTGTTTTTGAGTGTGAGTGTCAGCCATCTAGAAGACTATAAATCATAGCAAACTGAAATGCAGAGTGCCAGATGCCCCCAAACTGATAACAACCGTCCAATCACCTTCACACATCAAAGCAGGGTAGGAGCTGTGTTGCCGGAGCCCCCTCGCCTCTCCTCTCTCTCTCTTTTTGATTCTCTCTCTGTGGAATGTATTTCTCTGTTTGGTAGGTGTGAGAAATCTCCCTCGATGTACGTGTGCGTGTGTGTGTGTGTGTGTGTGTGTGTGTGTTTCAGGGCGTCAGAGGTGACATTCCTCCATGTCAGAGCAACAGCCTCAAGTTTAAGATAACACAGCCATGGTGATCTAAGGGTGGGAATTGATTCCCCCCAGTGGTTGGTGAGGACCTCTAGGTCAGAGCTGATGACTTTACCTTCCACACGCAACCTGCGCTGGACAAAAGTGGAAATCTTTCATGGTCACCATCATCCTATCACTGTACTTATTTCTTCAGTATATTCACATGATATCAAATTTATAACATTTATGGGAAGAAATTCTTGGATTTTTACTTCATAAACAATTCATAAACATCATATGTACTCTGTAAGATCATTTTTGTTTTCCGGTTTGTTTCGATATATCATTTATACATTAATATGCAACTATGTTCATGAATTGAAATGAAAGGTGTTTATAATGTTACATAAGCAATCTGAATTATGAGTTTTTATCTGTCAGAACTCCTTGCTTAGCTGTTGACCTGTTGCTCGTAGGACATCTGGGAATATCATACATGCCTCCCACAGCTCCACATTCACCCTGTTCAAACAGACCACCAACTAATTATGGGTTTCCCAGATCCCTGAGCTCAAGAAATCACTACAGAATAAAGCCACTGGTATGAGATGTTTTCCTTTGTCCCCCACCACTGTTGATTAGTTGACTGGGGATTCAACAAATGAAAACAAACTCTCCATAAGTTTGACTGAGTCTATGGAAAACAAGTTTGTTTCAGAAATATCAGGTCAGCCGATGGTGTTGAAATGCAGCCTCTTTGGAGTCTAATGAATATCAAAACAACTGAGAGGGATGAAAGATGCCTTCATTTTTTATTCAAGACTTTACCAAATATTTACAACACTCCAAATGCGCAGACTCCAGATCCACTCAGCATTCCTGAAAATAAATAACTTTTATTTGAGAGGGGTAAAGGAAACTTTGCTGTGTATAAAAATAAATACAAAATACTTCATCTACGTTGAAACTGCCACAGAGAACGTGTCAAAGCAGAGCAGTTCCTCTGAGATCCCTTTTGTTTGTATGTCTTTTCAACATTCATTGTCGCAGTGGTCTCTCTCTTCGTGCCCATCATGTCTGTCCTAAGTGCTCCTTTGCGAACGTTACAGTCCAAGCAAAGGGGAAAATATGAAAATCCCGCTCTCCTCGCAGGTCCTGACGCACAGCGGTCTGTGCCTTTGTGGGCCTCAGCTGTGATTGGCCTGTTTGCCTGAAAGGTTGATCTGACTCACTGGCACCTCAGTATGGATAATCTGTGGAGAAAGCAATAACTTAATAACAAGATAGTAAAACATTTTAGAGCTCTTCTGATGATGTAACCTGCATGAAACTTTTAGGGAATGCAGTTTTCTCCAAACCCACATCAGTGTTGTAACAAATGTGGACTTTCAGTGTTTTGTTTTGATTGTGAAATGTTGTGGTTGTTTAGCAAAAAACAACAACGTGCGTAATTAAGGTTTTGCAACGAACACTGGGACCTGCATCCAAGTCATAACGAAAATGAAATATACTTAATGAGTTACAGATGAAGTTGGAGGAAAATTCTCACAAAAGAACATGGAATCTACTGGGATACGAGCACCTTTACTGTGCGTAAAATGCGCCTATACAAGCCACATTTGCCACAGTTTGTCTCTGCAGGACAAACAAGTTAAATTACTTTATCTTACCGTTTGTCCCATCCACGTCTGCCCTGCTATGATGTAGTGGACAGGGACCACGCGCCTCCCATCCTCCAGACAGAAAACGCGTAACTCAAGCGCTCGTGCGCCACGTAGGTGCAGCTCGTTCCCCGCGCGTCCAGCTCGTCGCTCTGCAGAACTTGGCACAGGAAGTCGATGTACCGCGCCGCCAGCTTCAGCGTCTGGATCTTGCTGAGTTTGTCCGACGGGAGTGTGGGAATGATTTTTCGGAGCGACGTGAATGCCTCGTTGAGAGACTGTGTCCGTTGCCGCTCGCGGATGTTTGCCATCACGCGCTGCGTCTGTGGGTCCTCGAAGGAGCGCGCGGGGCTGCTGCTCGCCTCGCTGCCGCCGCTCCCAGCGCTGCCGCCTCCAACGTCGCAGTTCTTTCTGCACTTCTTTTTCCCGTGGCTCGGACTCTGCGCGTCTCCCTCCTCCTCCTCAGTGTCCGCGCTCCGCCGTGCGGTTCGCCGCTTCCGCGCGCCTCTCCGCGGCAGCTGACGGTCAGTCTCCTCCTCGCTGTTTCCCGCACTGTCCATCGGGGAGAAGTCCTCTTCCCGCATCGTCTGTTCCAACGCTTTTCTTTGGCCCCGAGAACCGCGTATAAACCCTGACCCGAATTCCCTGAAATGGTTACAACATCAACAAACCGGACAGGTAATGGGAAGTGAGGCCTACGATGGGGTGTGAGCTGAAGTATGACCCTAATTCTCGTGCGCCACGGAGAAGTAGAGGAGGCTGCCAGACTGGGAAGATCGGGGCTCTTATAGGAGCAGGCAGGAGGATTTTGGGGCGCGCTGTGATTGGGTGGAGGAGTGTAACATAATACTGTGTCAGAAGGAGAGGTCTAGTTATAATATTAGGAGTAGAGTCTAAGACATGAAGGCTCATTTTTAACCCAGAAATGGGAAAGGGGGTTTAGTTGAGGCGGGATTACTGAATCATAAAGGTGTAGATTTATGAAGCGTTTAGGAATTAATTATTTACCTCTACTCCACCCATATTTATTTCTGCATATAATCCATGAGGCTGTCTAAAATAAATCCATCTTTGAAAGTAAAATGAAAAAGGGTTAACTCCATGGTCATGGACACCAATTTCGAACATTTTCATTATTTATTGATGAATTCCTCCACAGTCTGTTGTCTCATTGTTCAGGTACATGGACCCTGTTTGCCATGGGAGCAGTGGTGAAAACTATCAGGCCTACTGAAACACAGGAGGACGTCACAGCGGGAGGCCCCTGCTCTTATACGCAGACCGACGTGTTTATTTTTCCCGTCAGCAGCCCCGCGCTGAGGTATGCGCTTAAATGGGTCTGACTCACGCAGGGATCTCGACACCACGGCTCAGGTTTAAAAGACGGACCGTCACAGGGAGCTCTCAGGGCGGATCCGTGCGCACAGCGGGGCGCTGAAGGCGGAGAACGGCTGAAGCGCAACACAAACACTGGAGGTGATGAAGATGGGGTGAGAGAGAGAGAGAGAGAGAGAGAGAGGGAGAGAGAGGGAGAGAGCTTCATAAAAAGACCAAACACATGACCACCCAGCATAATACCACAAAGCCTACACCAGGCAAATTGTAGAGGTAGTCTGCGCCAAAAGGCCTCTAGGCTACTGTCAGGCCTGGTCGCCATGGAGACACATTACAAGCTCTTTTCAGACATGTTTCTGACAATCTCTGTATTCCATCCAGCAGTCAGTATAAGTGTGCCACCTCTGGATCCTCTCGTCCCAGTTCTCTTCTCCTCATATTGCTGACTTCACTCAATTCACACCTAAGTGCCAAAGACAACACCCAGCGTCATGTCGAGAGCCCGGATTTGCTTTTCAAATCCACTTCATTTTGGTCTGATAAGGGTTTCAGATGCCCATTTGCTTGGATTTTCTGTTTGGGGAAAAGCCTCGAGCTTTCACGTTACGACCAGGTGACGATTAGGTCGCTGTCCAAGGTGCTGAGAAACACACCTGGCATTTTCACTATAACGTGAGGCAGGCAGTTCTATTTTGCACCGATGTGCTTAATCGTTTCCAATTATTATTAATAGAAAAAGTTTAACGTTTTTTAATTATATTACAGCATAACAAACACATAAATCACCCATAAATCACCATAGGCTATATGTTTATTTTTGAAGCAATAAAAAACCCTCATATATTAAATGAAATCTTTAGGGAAAGTGTTCTTTGTTGTCAGTCTAATAATTTAATACAATCATGTTATCACTGATATGGCAAACTATTGTATATAAAAAAAAGGCTAACAGTCTGATGTATTTCAGAAAGCTTGCAGTTATATGCTGACATAATGTTTGATTCACCTCAGCAGTTCCTTGTATATCAGTGGTAAAGTCAACACAGTCGAGTCCAGTGTCCATAGAGTAAAACTAACACTTTACTGTCCAGTCTCAGGTGTTTTCCAGCAGGTCCATCATGAAGGAGATGTAGACGATGGCCAAGCGCAGAGTTTCGATGCGGGACAGTCTCTTCTCGTACGCAAACGTGGGCACTTTCGTCCTCAGTTCGTCAAACGCCTCGTTCAGGCTGAACATCCGCTTTCTCTCCCGCACGTTGGCCGCCTGTCGCTGGACCACGGTGATGATCCTCCTGCGTTTGGACTTGCTGTGGTCGTGGGCTCCGCGGCTGTAGTACCTTGGCGCGCCCACCACCAGATGCTCGGTGCGCGCGTCCGCAGAGCACGCATCGTTGTCCAAGGCCGTTCTCCAGGATGCTGTGAGGGTGTTCGGGCTCGGTGGGGCCTCATTCACCTGCTGTTTCGGTCCTAAAGTGCACTTCTGTGGAAACTCGAGCAGGTTCATGTCACTGACTAAATGAATTAACGTGGAGTCCACCAAGCGGCCTTGGAGCTCCATCTTCTGACACCAACTGCAGAGAAGATGTCACTTTTATGCGTCTGATACTCAGTCAAGCAGAAAGAAGCGACGCCAATCAACGCGTCCAGGTCGGTCTCATGTCTCTCAGCAGACCGGAGAGTATCTCAAAACAGTGAATCCAAATCCGGACAGAGCTCGACAGGGTAAGATCCTATTTGGCTCAAATCCAAGGCCCTGCTGTTTTAATATGCCACTTCACAGCGCGACACCTTTGCCTGCCCCGGCTCTAAATTGGGTCCATTTCTGTCGTCAGTCGGCCGATAAGTGGGTGGAATCAGAGCAGAGTGCCTTAAAAAAAGGCCAAGAGGAAACTGGAGGGCCACGCCAATTGATGTGCTGTCCTTGAGGCACTTAATGAGCTTCTGAAGAACGGAGGCTCTTGACAGAGGGTCATACAGTCTTGTTTGCGCTCTCTCCTCTGCTTCAGAGGCTAAATAATGACACTTTTATCACTTAAACAGGCCAGGGGAAGACCAAATAGAACATTCCCTAACAGTCACTACACCACAAGCTTTTCTGTTGCAAATTAAAGCAAATACCCTAACTGTTCGTTCCCATGGAGAGACACTGTGTCCACACTGCAGAAACTGCTGAGAAGGCCCATATTGTAACTGTCCTCTGAGTCCAGTGGTCAGTTTAAAGAGTTGTTTAGTGTACTTTAGTGGGAGTTAAATATAAGGTCTGTTTTGGCCTAAATAGTGTTTTATTAAGTTTAACCAAAGTCACACGTTCTCATTTTTCATAGTCAGGACCAATCCAAAATCTCTTTGTGACTGTGGGTGAAAGTATGTGCTGTGTTCATCTATTGCACACAAAGAGTGCAAATGTCTCACCCCGCAAAAACTCACACTGGTCTATTTTGTGCAGGTGTTGTTATTTTACTTGGACACAGAGGTGTCTAACAAATTCCATATCTGACCTGCCAAATAGATTTTCCCTCTTGACCCAGTCGGTTTATTATAATTCAGTCTGACTGTTTAACTTAAGAGCACAAACAGATTTACTAAACAAATTGTTTACTCAACTCCATTTTTTCGGTTAAAGGAGGAGCATGTTCTGTTGTAAAAGTTGCTGAATTCAGCCAGCGTAGCACTGGTGGTTTGAAAGCCAACTCATAACAACAGATCTGACTGTTGGTGAGACTATCCCGCAAAGAGTGTGTTTTCTCACTGACTACTCTCTGAATACATTATAGTCTGTGCAGCTATTAGGTTTAAATAGCCATATTAAATAGGAGTTTCGATGTTTGTTACTACTATTATTATTGTTCATGTTACACTGCACCAAGTTCAGAAACACTTCATACTCACAACTCAGCACAAGTACAGTTTACATTGTGAGTTGTGAGTTGGCACAATAGGAAATATTATAAATCATCTATAAATAATCAGGCTATCAACAAATATCAAAATATTATTACTGCAATTATAATTCACATAAATGGTGAATGGCTTGTATCTTACATAGCTTAGATTTTCTAGTCTTGATGACCACTCAAAAGCTGCTTTACACTACACTTTTGCCATTCACCCATTCACAACCATTCACTTCCATACAGCATCTTTGTGCTGTTCATTTTCTACCACTCATCTTTCATTCATACGCTGTCGGCAGAACCGTCAATGTGGGATTAAGTGTCTTGCCCGATGGGAATCGAACCCATGACTCGCTCTGCCACTGAGCTACCTGGTTCTCTGTCTACTGGTTCATAAAGAACAAAAATACCGGTTAATATAATAATTGTAATGATAATAATAATAATAATAATAAGAATAATGATGATGATAATTGTGTAACATTGAGGACATAGGGGAAGACTGTGGCAACCTCTGAAGGGAGAAACTGAAAAAGGAAGAAATGCAGCATTGACCGTGTAGTCCTGTGTTACTGTATTCAATGACAGCTTTGGCATCAGTCATTCATTCACATTTCTGTCTGTTACTGTATGTTACTGTGAGACGATATAGGAGGTTATATACTGTATATATAAACATGTAGTTGTTATAATCCATTAACTATGTTTGTATACTGCGCAGCAAACGCTAAAAAGGTCCAGCTGTGTTACCACAACTTCTAATTACTCCTCACAAATAAAAACTAAGCAGAAACTCCACCAAACTACGTCATTTGCCAATATTAACTGAGAGATTTTTACTCCTGTTGTTTCCTGGTCCAAGTTTTGATTAACTTCCTGTCGTTTGCTGAATGAGCTCACACATCTGAGAACACAGCGACACTCACTGAAGTTCCTTTTACATTCTCCTCCTTATGATTTCATACACACAAATGTGTGAGTATGTGTGTGTGTGTGTGTGTGTGTGTTGTACACATATTTCAGCTAAAGTGTATCTTCGCCATCTTCCCTCCGCCACTTCTTCTTCCTCTCTCCTCTCTCTGTTTCCCTGGCAGGCAGATAAACATGATGGGACATTCCGCTGGGTTGTCGTGGAAACATTGAGAAAGCACAGCTGGGTGGGAGAATATGAGGTAATCTCACCCTGGGGCTGCTGAGTAAATATTGGTCTTAAATAAGGAGTAAAACCCCAAAAGAGATACACAAACACACACACACACACACATGGCTGTGGCCCAGGTTTGTGGAAATACACAGGGCAAACATTAATAATGGCAGAGTTACTGCTCTGATCTGTTATTATTGATTATGCAAATAAATGAGGTTCTATAAGAGGGACTTTAGTGTTAACCCCAAACCTTGCCCATCAGATTGAATGTTCAAACAAACTGACTACATGTTCTTTCTTGTGTGAAACTGGAAGTGTTAACGTAATATGACTATTTCACTGTTGCATGTTCACCATCTTTGGTGAAGACAGTGAGACTGTCAAAGATTTACCCACTGGTTTATTTTGTATTACTGGACAAAATAATCCTTTGTCTGACCTGACGATAGCGATAGAGGGAAAATGATTACTAATATGCACTTATTATTGTATACATATGATTGTGTGCACTGGTGTGTACTGTGTGTGCTGTAATACATCATCACGTACCATCATCTTTTGTCATAATTTGGTACAATGTAATTTTTTTTGGTGATCTGCTCTGTGCCTCCAACATCTATTGTCTATCCCACTATATGAGAGTGAATTTTGTTTGTTGGTTGTTTGTCTCTATGAGGCCCTGTGATGGACTGGCGAACTGTCCCAGGTGTACTCTGCCTTTTGCCCTTTGTCAGCTGGGATTGGCACCAGCACCCCCTGTGACCCTCATGTGGAGGATAAAGCGGTAGAAGATGGATGGACTTTGGTGTGATGGACATTGGTTTGACTCACATTAGACTGCATGATACTATGCGACATGCTTATTTTTTTTTCATTGTCTGTAACTTACTGCCTAATCCTGTCTTTTTTCAGCCATAACCCTAACATTACTAACACTTAGTAATTAAGTAACAGCTGAGCTAAAAATTTACCTATGGGTCATATTCAGGGATTGGAAGGAGCAAGGGGAGCTGTTCTTCATCTGAACCAAGGGATAAAGGACATGTGGTCTTGGTTTCTGTACAAATTGTAAAGCCTACTGAGGCAAACTGTGATTTGAGAATTTAGGCTATACAAATACCAAAATTGAAATTCAGGGGAATCACCAAAGTCAAACGAGTTTGACCAAGTTGTTTGGTGACCCACTGAGACATAACTCTCAAAATCACAAATGTCGTCATTGTGGTGGCAGTAACGCAAAAGAGGCCGTCATCCGCTGGGAACCGTGACTTTTATTACAATTTCATTTCAGTGCCAATCCATTGCAGCCAGTCTTATTTTTCTCCTGGAGAAGTGAAAACTGCTAAAGATCCGAGGATTATCCCCTGAAAAAAGTTATTATTTATCCTCTGGGGAGCCGACTGCCATCGGCACAGCAGCATGTGACTATTATACGTTGCTTATGAGGTAATGAAATGTTGAAAATACTCAAACGTGTGGCACTTAAGTCACTTAGTTCACATGAGTCTAGGGGAATCTGCTTATGTTTTTCATCGTATCTGTGTCATCGTATCTGTGTTTTATCCACATTTTTTGGGGGGCCCTGAAAACATGCTGCACAGGGGGAAAATCTCAAAATGCCACACTTAAATACAACTAAACTAATGCGCCACTTTGGGATACCAAAGATCTCATAATCCAACCTCTCTCTCTCTCTCTTGGTTATCTTTCTTATCTTTCTTTCTTTCTTTTCTTCCTTGTCTTGTATTTGAAGTTTGTTTGGTCTGTTCTCCTCATGGTAACTTTTATTTTCTTTCCTTAGTCCTTCTGGTGTGCTTCATTCTGTTTCTGTTGCACTGTACTGTATACTTATTTGAATAAAGCTTTATTTTAATGCCATGTACAGGCCTGACTACAGCATTCTGAGTCGTTTTCGAGGGATTTCATGCAGATGAAGACATTTCCTGAAACAATGCCAAGTTTATGGAACACTTGTACAAAACGACAAGGAAAGTAAAAAGCTAGTTTACGTTTAGTTCTCTTTCCATGTGGATAGGGTCTTAAAACAGCACCTTACATCACGTAGCTCAACGATGCTCCTGACACTGAATCCCTCTATGGACATCGGGTCCATATATCATCATAAAATCAGTTGTGTGTTTGGGGAATCATGATGTCTCTACTTTAACATGAGGGCCGAGTGTGAACAAAGTATGCACGTATTGTTGTTACAGTGAAGTTTTAATACAGAGATCACCAGAGAACATTGTGCTACTCCAGAGCAGCCAGAGCTGTTCTCACCATGTAAATCTGTCTTCCTACTCCTCCTCTGGCTCCGTCCTCAGTGTGCTGTAAGAACACAGCCAAATCTCTCCCACTACCATTGTAAATCTGAAACTAGACACTTTTCTCTCATTCTGTCGCTTTCTTACTCTTTCACTCTCCTTCTGTGTTCTCTCTTTTACCGAGTCGAGTCGGTTGACGCTTCCATCATTTTCTATTGCATGTTTTCTCCACTCAGACTCACTCGTGATGCATCCTACTCTTTTTTACAAATTGGTGATTTTTATGGTGTTTTTTATGTCACCTTTGTTGAAGTAGAGGGGGAAAAACGTTTACACCATAAGCAGAGCAAGTACAAGTTTTTTGGTAAATTTAGGAGTGTGAGGGAGGCTGAGAGTGGGAGACAGTGGGAGTAAGGGAGATGAGTTTAACTCCTGACCTATCTGCCTCTTCTTCATTGTGTCACAGTGACTTTCTTTTTTTGTTCCTCTCCACACACAGACGGCGGCTCATTGGTTCGTTTGTACCACCTTCCTCGACACGTTGCCCTCTGATTGGCTCGGCTCTCCGGCCAGCGCTCAGTCGCAGCATGTTTACACAGCTGGGTGGCCTGAAAGAGGTAGGGCTAATGCATGTATGCATGTGTGTGCGTGTGGAGGTTGGATAAACCCCAATACCACATCATACATCTCCTCACGCACCCACCTTCTCCTCACCCTCTTCCTCCAACCCCACAACTCCCACTCGCCAAACCGCTGTGTGCCCTCAGCCACTCCTCAGAATCACCCTCCTCCTCCTATTAATCCAGCAATCTAGCTCCCACATGGCAGCCACACTAAAAATCTCATCACATGGCACGACTCCCCCACCCATCCTTACCCATGTCAGCACCTTGCCTTCACTCTCCCCCATCCCCCATTTCTGTCTGAGTAATGTCTGTGTTTATTTTCTGAAAAAAAAAAAGAAGGTTCACCCAGTCTTTCCTGTGTATTTTGAGGGTGCTGTGTTTCATTGCTTTTTTGGATTATATTCCCAGCTGTGGTGTGTGCCTGTTTTGCCAGACAAATAGATACAACTGTGACAGTGATAATAATATGATAATGAAGAGTGGCAGCCCTCATGGACGTTGGCACAGCAGGCCTGTCCTCATGCCATCTGACTGCAAGGGTGTTTGTGTAAGTCATAATCTGTTAACTCAGTGTTTTTTTTCTTCTTCTTTATGCTGACATAATTTAGGGAAAATGTGTTTACACACCACAGCTCCAGATAGATCAGACTTTTTTTTTCTTCTTCTTCTTCTCACAATGTGGTGCCAGAACTGCTTTGGAACAAAAGTTAGTTGGAAAAAATATGAACGGTGCTGAAGAAAAACATTGCCATTTCTCACAAACACAATATTATTGAAAAAACCCCAACAACTTTTGAATGTTTAGTTCCCCACTGATCAGTACACTGTTCTGTTTACAGTTCTTTGTTGTTTGTTACTCTCACTACAGGCTCTCTCACGCTTGACTTAATCTGAGAGGACATGGATAACATAGCCGTGGTGCTAGAGAGCACAAGAAAAAAAAAACCCAATATATATTGGAATGTGCAAAAATCTGCAAATAGCTAGCTGTTACCAACATTGTCAGTGCTGTGGCGACAGTTGTTACAATCTCTCGCCGTGTAACGCCAAGGCCTGCACTCCGCTAACATGATAAACCACTACAGCAGCTCCATGAGCTGATGAATGTTGATAGCTCTGGAAACAAGGCAGAAGCTGGCTTTTTGTTGGAGCAGCTTCTTTTTACAACTACTTTCAGTTTTTACTATTTTCAATATTAACTTCACAACACTAAGCTGTCATAGCCTTAAACCATCCTCATAAGTAAATGTACAGTTTGTAGAATTGAGCTAAATCTGTTGGTGAAGTTGCGTGTTGCAGGTGAATATACCTCTCATCTCATCCTCATACCTTCCTAGTATGTAGGAGAACATATGGTTGCCTTCAGTGATCATTAAAGCCCAGTATTACACACTGGACCTTTAATGTTCACAATCCAGTAAATGGAAATGGGAGTTAATGAAAAATGTTTTGGTAAAACATCTGAACAATGTGCTTATATCATATGGCCCTAACATGACATTTTGAGTAAGACCTACAGAAATGTCTTAGAAAATGGCAAGAAATATCGGCAAGATTGACAATGTACAAGAAACTGCAATGACGCCATGGTTGGAAAACCCCTGACTAGAGCTTTTGAGACATTTATTCCAAACATATTGGCCCAGACATTCTCTGTATTTAACCATTTCGGGACATTGTGCAGATGAGACGTGTTCATAATAGCAGGAGAATCTCTGCAGGATCCAGGTGAGGGGGGTGGAGCCTGGCTTAAGCATGCAGGAAGCAAGACATTCACCCATTCACTTACTATGGACTCATTAACTGGGGAGCTGGCAAGACTTCTGCAGCTAAGCTTGCTTCGGTTTAGTTTGATGTACTGTAGGGCCCCCTTTGCCCCTTTTGTCCTGGGCCCCCAATGTCTATTGAAACACCCCTGCTGCTTATCCTTTCAGAGTCTTAAGGTGGAGCTGGAGCCAATATCACAATAATAGGTGCACTTATTACAGCATTTGTAGTCATTCAAATGGTCATGGTGCAAAGAACAAATGCGAAAATCACAACTTTGAGCACTTAACACACTGCATCTATATTAAATCAATTTCAGCTCAAAGAAGCTCATCGTGTGCTCTCAGATCGGCTGGCGTTAAAAGCTGCTGGTTAGAGCACGAGTCTCTAAACTTGGTGAGGGAAACTGGGAGGATCTTTGTGTCTAAATGAAATGTTAAACACATTGTCATATGTCGTCTTTATTAGTTAAAATCAGGCTGCTTTTGAACCTCAGAGGACAGTTCACTGATCACACTGGTTTCTTTCATCCTCTTGTCAATGACTTTATAAGTGTTTTTCCAGTAATCAGCTCCAATGCACACACCACCACCATCATCGTCATCATCATCATCGTCGTCACCAGTATTGACCACCCATGTTTCACTTTCTCTTCATCTCTCCTTCTTTCCTTCTCCTTTCTCTCATGCCCTTTTTCCTACACTGAGTCCCCACAGGCCCACTCTGCAGTTTGACAAGTTTGTCATAAAATTATTATAATAAAATATTTACTTGTGTCCGGGGTATTGTCCTGTAAAGATACACGGCTAAACATGAGATCATTTTTTCCGAGCCTCGTTGTCTCCCTCTTGGCTTATTTATTTTTCTGTGGTTTTGGGAGGTTGTGGCTGAAAATCTGATGATATGCTGTGTGTTCCCTCCCTTTACCCCACCCCTCACTACTCTTCTCCATATTTCTGCTCTGCTTTTTTTTTCTTTTACATTCACAGTAAATCACTAACTTCACTTCTACATTTATGTTCCTAGGGATGACCTATACATACTTTATTAATGTTGTCTCTGCAGATGATGTTACTATCATAATAACAGCATACTTTATTGATTAATATATTTTTTTTACCTTTTGTCTTGTCATTTCCTGTGTTTTGGGTGTAGGAGTAAAGGTTCGGTCAGAACACTGACTAGACGCAGATGAACCTCATATTACCTCCTGATTACACCTCGCTCTTTTAATCTTCAATCTTTTAGGGAAAACATTTTTGGTATCTGTGAAGTTGGTAGTATAAAAAAAGCAGCAATTGCTTGTCTTGTGCTGTACAGTAAAACAAATGTGCTATTTCACCTTATTGCCGTACTGGGTTTATGTCAAAATAATTATTAATAACAGTGAGGTTTACATGTGGGGGTTCCTGTTCCAGGCCTCATGTCATAAAGTATACATTTATTTTTTTGCTCCAGTATAATTTAAATTGACTGTAAAATGGCCATCCTATAACTAAAATAGTTAGATTTATTAACTAAACCGTGATGTGTGTTGTTGTTTGTTATTGTTTCACCTCTGTCCACATCAGAGAAGGAAAGATAACATAACTAAATCACTTAGGGATCACTGGACTAATCTTACTTTCAGTTGCATCATCAACACATTCACTGATGACTCCCTGTGGAATCCACAAAACTGTACAAAGTAAACATACACTGTATGTAGACCCGAAAATTAGCAAAATGGTGTCACAGGAAACACTTGTCAGTCGTCGCCGGGACTACTGAGGACAGGACAGTGGGTGTCGGGTGCCAAGGAAACACACTAACTATGGGAATCTAGCTCACTGACCAAAAGTAATGTTTACTTTTGGGGTTAACAGTGTGTGTGTGCTTGTATTCGGGTGTGTGCAGACACCGATCCCTTGAGAAAGACTTGAACGCTTGAGTCGGCCTGTCTCTGTGTGTGTGCATGGGCCTACCTGAGGGAGTGCAAAGCTGAGGTGCCAAAAATCTCAGAAATACCTTTGAAAATGCCATAAAGGGATTTCATGGTTGAAACTAGGCCTGTGAGAGACGGGCTTTGATACATCTCCGTCTTGTCTGGACTGGGCTGGTGGATATATGGCCACAGTTGTACGGCTCTGACTGGTGGAACACTTAAGGTTTTATGACCTGCTGCCATTTGGGGCTCTGGGATGGAGCACAGTGCCCGCCACATAACTAATTAGGCCTGGCTAATGGAGGTGCACAAGGGTGGAGATCTGTGGATTGTGGGGTGGTGGATTTGTGGTGGTGTGTCTGCATGGATTAGAGTGAAAGCCAGTGAGAGTGTGGCATGTCTTGTTTGCTCTTTTGAAATTTGGACCTGGGACATTAGGACTCCACAGCACCACAACCGAGAGAACATAACTATCAAAGCAGCAAGAGGTGTAGGTAAAGATTTTAAAAGTTTGGCCGGCTCAACAGAAACAGCACTTCTCCTATTGCCTCATTCCTCTAACCCAGGGGTGTCAAACTCATTTTTGTTCAGGGGCCACATACAGCACAATTTGATCTCAAGTGGGCCGGACCCGTAAAAATAGTAAAATAATAGCATAATAACCTATGAACAACAAGAACTCTTTGCTTTTTTTCTCCTTTGTTTTACATTTAATGAAGGATATTTTTACAAAACATGAAATTTCTTGAGAAATAGTGCAATTTCAACAATATCGTGCCTAAATGTACTATTTACACGTCACACTGGATCTAAAAAGGCACAAACATTTAGTCACAGATATCTGGAAGAGATTTAGATTGTAATTGTAGTGTGAAATTTTAACAAATTCATCCTGTGGGCCGGATTGGACCCTCTGGCAGGCCGGTTCTGGCCCCCGGGCCGTATGTTTGACACCCCTGCTCTAACCCCTCCTTCAGCTTCTCTCCATCCGTGGCTCATGAAGATGAATGACTGTGCCTAGATATGAGAGTTCAGTGGCGGGGAGTTAGGGGCGGCGGGGGTGTTGTCAAAAGTGGAATGTGTGTGAACTGCACACCGCCTCCTATAAATCAGGGAGACAAGTAGGGGGAGGAGCAGGAGGAGAAGGGAAACCGGGATGGGGAAGAGGAGGAGTCACTGTGAGGGAGTGATACTGACAAGATAAACTGGAAACTTTCTGGAGAAAGTTTGAAATGTTCTTCTTCTTGGAACGTCGGATTCTGCTGTCAAAGCCTGGCTGTTCTTATTATACAACATTGACTATTGTCATGACAGTCAACACAGGGAGTTCCACTACATTGTAACTTTCAAATATTATATGGAGCAACGGCTGGTACAACTAAACATTATCTCTAAAGCTGCAACAGTGACATTCAAAACACCAAACGTTAAAATTTGTTTCAGGCAGTAAAAGTTTACAAGATTAAGTTTGGATTCATGTCAAACAAAACACATCACTTAGATAATAGATGGAAAGCTTTCATTTAGCCTGTCCATAACACAAACTTGTGGAGAGCTCAACAACTTTGTAATGACTGAAGGTATCTCTGCACAGTTGATTAAAGAGGTAGATGCAATTTTTGATAAAATGTTAATGTTTTACAAGAACTACGATTACCACCCAATGGTTTTATGCCTCCATCGACTAACACAGTTTCACTCTACACTGCTATTTTTTCCCCAGACTCATGTTACTTATTGATTTAAAATAAATTAAACTTAAGCAATCAAAAACATGATTTGTGAGTCCATTTTGACCTTTACACTTAAACCAAGACATTTAAAAAGATTGCCTCAAGCCATTCTTGAGATATCTTATTCACAAGAATTCACAAGGCAATGTTTTTTTTCGTATTTGAGGTCTCATTGACCTTAGCCTTGGACTCCAAACATTTAACATTCATGTAATTGTCCAACGGAAGCTTTGTACCAAATTTGAAGAAATGCCCTCAAGGTGTTCATGAGAATTAGTGTTCACAATGCAGAAAAATCTGACCTGTGAGGCCACAGCGACCATGACTTTTGACTGCTAAAATCTAAGTGAACTCTTAACTGTCCATTTTACAACAAATGGCACGTAAAGTCAGAATTTTTTTTTTTTGATTTACAATTTTATTTTTGAATTTTCCATCTATTAGCTGGGGCCAGTCCCAACTGACATTTGGCAAGTAGCAGGGTACACAATCTGGACAGGTGACCAGTACATCATGGGGCCAACATAGAAAACCAGAGAACACGCAAACTCTACACAGTAAGGCCCTTGGTCGAACCTGGACTTGATTTAGTGGTCATCTTATTGGACTGGGCAGACTGGGTTTCATAAGAGGGTTTATAAGCTATGGTGTGGAGCAAGACTTAGTAAGAGGGCAGATGTAGGCTACATCATACATCCACACTACTATGTGTTTGTTTAAAAACGTCTTCTTTGGTGTTTTACAGCAGTTAACATAATGCCTCATGTTTGCATCACTGCCTTCTTCTCTTGTGAACACTTCTTCTTTAGAGGCTCTTCTTTGGTGTTTTACAGTTTAGGGATGATGGTGTGGGAGATTTGCGCAAGGTTAGGTCCCTCTCGACCCTCTGAGGAGCTGGAGGACAAATCTCTTCATGGTTCCCTTCTTCCCTTTTCTTTTCATCTCTTCAATCTCTTTAACCTGATTATCCAAGGTCATTACTTTATTCATGAGTTCATCCCAAGATTCAGTTGTCTCTCTATTTTTGTCATCCAAGGCCTGCGTGGCATTTCTTAAAGACTCTACAAGGTGGGACTTTTCCCCATGCCACTGGAGCCTTTGCTTTTCCAGGGCTTCCTGCATCCGGACCAGTGCCAAGGATGAGGTTTCTTGCTCTTGCTTGATGAGAAGCGAGGCCAAATCATGATCAGTGGATTTCTCAACCTGTTTGGTGCGACAGGTATTGGTCTCCTTCTTCATGTCTGATTCGGCTTTTAGATCAAGCATGGCAATTTTTCTCTTTAGCTCTGTGATCAAGATGGTTTTCTCATTTGTAGTCTGTGCAATGGTGTCTGCAGCAGACTGGGATCTGGTTTTCACAACAGCCTCTGGTTCACATGTTTCAGTATGAACTGATACAGCCAGTGCCTTTTTTTTCCACGTATACTTCTTTGGACCTTGGTTGTTGACTGGATCTCTGTAGTTATTGTATGCCTGATGTCTGTAGTTATTATGGGCCTGGTGTCTGTAGTTATTGTAAGTCTGAATTCTGTAGTTGTTGTATCCCTGATGTCTGTAGTTATTGTTGGCAGGATATCTATAGCTATTGTGGCCCCTATGTCTGTAGTTATTATAGGCTTTATGTCTGTAGTTATTGTAGGCTCTTCTGTAGTTACTGCAGGCTGGGCCCCTGTAGGAGGGACCCTTGAAGGTATTGGAGGAAGCACCGCTGAAGTTATCAGATGGCTGACCTTTGTAGGTCGAGTGAGCTGAGCTTTGGTGGACATAGTTAGCTGGTCCCTGGTATGCGTAACCAACTGTGCTTTGGAGGACATAGTTAGCTGATCCCTGGTAGGTGGAGTCAACTGTGCTTTGGAGGACATAGTTAGCTGATCCCTGGTATGCAGAGCCAAGTGTGCTTTGGTGAATGTAGTTAGCTGGTCCCTGGTAGGCAGAGCCAACTATGCTTTGGTGGACATAGTTAGCTGGTCCGTGGTAGGTGAGGTCACCACAGCTTTGGTGGACGCAGTTAGCTTGACCATGGTAGGCGTAGCCAACTTTGCTTTGACGAACACAGTTAGCTGGTCCCTGGTAGGCACAGCCAACTGTACTTTGTTGTATATAATTAGCTGGACCCTGGTAGGCGTAGTCAACTGTGCTTTGGTGGACATAGTTAGCTGGTCCCTCGTAGGCAGAGCCAACTGTGCTTTGGTGGATATAGTTAGCTGGGCCCTGGTAAGTGTATCCAACTGTGCTATGGTGGACATAGTTAGCTGGTCCCTGATAGGCGGAGCCAACAGTGCTTTGGTGGATATAGTTAGCTGGGCCCTGATAGGCGGAGCCAACTGTGCTGTGGTGGACATAGTCAGGTGGCGTTTGGTGGGAGTAGATAGCTGGGCTATTGTATGCGTAGCCAGTCTCTGTGTAGATTTCAACTGTAGACTTTCCTTCAGTTGTCTCATCAACCTGTGCTTCATTGGTTTCATTTTCAGGCGAAGCATGCGTTGATACAGATTTAGTCTCTGCTCTTGTCATCAGTGAAGACTGTGCTTCAGTTTCAACTGCAGACTGTTCTTCCATTTTCAAGTCAACTTGTGCTTCATTTAATTCATTTTCTGATGAAACCTCAGTTGACAAAGATGATGGCAGTTGAGACTCTTCAGCCTCTGCTCTTGTCATCTGTGAAGACGGTGCTTGAATTTCAAATGCATACTGTTCTTCCATTTGTAAACCGTGCTGTTTTGTGCAGTTGGTACCAAACAGAAAATGTTATCACAAAACTGTACGGCAGTTGCATAAATAACTCCTTGACCTTTACATTAACCTTAAACACAGCATTGGTTATTTACTTTGTTCTCCTTCCTTCCATCCTTCTCAGTTATCAAATGACACTAAAACACACAACATGAAAGGCACATTTATGAAATAATGATGTGATTGTCAGCTTTTTTGCTGATGTCATATACTTTCTGCCAGCTCATTGGAGAACAGAGAATTTCACCTGCCTTTCATCTGCAGTCTCACCACGCCATAGTTCACCATCCTGCATGTTTTAATAAATGATTTATGATGATTTTTGTGTGAAGTTTGCATGTTCTTTCCAAAGGTGTGAACGTGAGAGTGAATGGTTGTTTGTCTCTGTGCCTTTCGCCCTGTATCAACTGGGATTCTCTCCAGCCCCCCTCATGTGAAGGATAAAGCAGTAGACAATGCGCGAGTGAGTGATTTTACAGTTCAAAAGCAGGTGAGTTTTCCTACGATGCTGCAATGGCAACCCACCTATTATCATTATTATTTTCAAATTGATTCACATGGCCACAATTAAGTGCTCAGAATTGATGGAACAGCAATTGGGCACCCAGGATTTAAATCAGCACCACCCATTACAAGTTACAAGACAGGAACAGTTACTACACTTGATCCTGACCAAAAGGCTGAGAAGCATATTAAAGTCTCAATGTCTTAAAGTGACTCAAAATAGTATGGTTCACACATTTTGTTGTATTTCAAAAACAGCATACTTGTAGTACAGAAGTAATGTGCTTTGATACTTTAATAAATGTCAAGTGCTGTTAAGTATACTTGTCTTAGTTTCTCGTTATAAGCCTTTAATTAAGATTTGTTTTTAATCAAGGAAAAGTCCTTGAATCTGTTCAAAGTTCACAAAAACATAAGAAATACAATGTATGACTACACAGGCCCAATACTGGGACCATAGTGTTACATATGACGTCTTTAACACTGAGGCTAAGACTAATCCTATTGACAATTCCTTTTTTATAATATTTTTTTTGTTTGGACATGGGTACGCATGTATCAAAGCCAGATGTTATGAGGCCATAAAATATATGTTTTTACATTTTTTTTCATAATATATGTTCATAATCACTGTTTTAATCAGCCTGTTGCATTCACAGCTGGGATATTTGAGATCAAATGTCAAAGTCTGGTTTGGCCAGTAGAGGGCAGTAAAAGCTAGCTAAACGGTATGTTGTTACTGTAACTGAATCTGACTTCATGTTGCCTTTGTTTGATTTATTGATTACTGTTATCCGTTGTTTCAGATACCTTCACATCAAGCAATCACTAGACATTCAACTCCATCATAAGCGATTTAAATAAATATTGTGACTGTGCATAAACCTCAGTGTCACAGCAAAAATATTTTCCAGTGTTTGTTTTTTGGCAGTGTTAATCATATTACATTTTTTTACATTACGTGTCATTTAGCAGACGCTTTTATCCAACGCAACTTACAAGGGAACTGAGTACAACCTGCCAGGGGTGGAGTTGAACTTGCGACCATGAAGTCTTTGGCACACAGGGTACCAGTCTTAACCACTGAGCCACTCCACCCCCTAATCATATGTGACAGATGAAGGAGGGTCAGTTGTACAATGTCTGGTCCTGATAAGGTCTCCAACTCAACACCTCACTGCTTAAACTCTCCCTTGTGGGGCTGTCTCTCAGCCCTTCATCACCCAACAGCTACCGGTGTGGGAGTGAAGTGAAAACCAAAAACAGGTGATAACTGGCATGTCAAAATATTTGAATCTTTAATCTGTTTCAGTCAAAAACTGACACATTAACAAATCCCTTAGTGCAGACTTTGCAGACAACAGTTTTCTTTGAGTTTGGCAGTATTGGTTGTCTTGCATATTTCACTGGTCAGAAAATTGACTGTGTGCCATTCCTGGATTTTTGTTTCCCAGTGTCGATGAACTGGTCTGACAAGTCTGTACCTGTCCTTTTCTTAGGCACAAGCTCCAAAACTACTTAAGTCAATGCACTACTACTCAACCTCGTTCACTAAAAGTGTGTTTTCTTGATAAGGCACCATTGTATATTTCACTGTAATGACCATGGTTGATAACACCACAATTATTTAACACAATGAACCTGATTTTCAAACACAATCTGTTTTCAGGCAAACTGCTGTATATCACTTTTCCTCTTCTTCTTGGACTTTGGTGGCTCGGGATCTTCACTAAAACCAGACGTGACATCACTATCTGTTGCATGCTTCCTCTTTTTGCTTTGCTTATCACTGAGGTAGCCACTGGAGTCGCTCCCGTGGATGTCCATGGTGGAGAGCTCAATTTCCTCTTCCTCTTTCAGATGTTCCTCCTTCTTTTTCTTCTTCTTTTTCTCACCCACTTCATTGCCGTTTGCCTCTATCATTGTTTCATTTAGCTCTGGTGTGGCGATGCTGTCCTGTTGGCAGGATGGTGTTAGCTCATCTTCTGTCTGGTCCTCTTTGACTTTGTCTTTCTTCTTCTTCTTCTTTTTCTTGGGGGTTACATCAGGAGACTCCTCTGTAGTTTCTGGATTCGGTTCCGTGTCTGCTGTGTCTGGCTGGTCTGCAGGGACACATGTCTCAGAGTCCTCTACTGCCATCAGCTCTTGGAGCCTGACACACACAAATCAATTCAGTGAGTAGCTGCACCTGGCAGGGCATTATACACATGTAAATAGACAGTGTAAACATCAGTTTGAATAGCAATAGAGCATCCAGATTTGTCCCCTCCTCCAACCATCCCCACACAGCACACTTGCCTGGTTCTATCCAGCTGTCCTCTGATCAGCAGCACACCAGCAGTGTCAGCATCAAGTGCAGTCACCTCAAACTCCAGATCTGTTCCGATCCTTGGTCCTGCGTCCCTCCAGGTTTCAACAGAGATCGGATTTGGTTTGGGAATGCTGGCATTAAAACAGCCATGCACCAGGCAGCCCACGTGGCTTATTCCTAGTTTATTTACCTTACCCTGGGGACAGAAACACAGTGGCATTTTAGCCTTGTTTCTACCAAGCTGCAACAGTGCAGTTCAGCTCGCCAAGGATTTTTGGATTGCATCAGATTTTAAATTTTTATCTCTCCGATATCCAACCCAGTGATCTTGACCAGTATTGAACCAATACCGATACCATCCCTAGTTTATGGGTAACCTCAATGTTTCATAATGGGAAATAATTGTGTGATGATAGTGCACATCACTGAACCAAACTGATTGGTGGAAACAGGGCTTCTTTGTTTTTTCCTGGGTTGGAAATATGTTTTGCCAACTATAGTCATTGATATTGTCTGTGATCCCTTAATTTTTTATTTTCCAAAAAATTTATTCTTCCTCAGAGCCTCAAGTGTGTTTTTTTAATTCTAAATAAAAGGCATGGTAGGACAGACATGTGCCAAAACTCAGGAGTATGACAATTCACACCAAATGCTGTAAATGTAAATCTCACCAGCAATTTCTGTCCGTTTGTGGGTTGAAACACAATAAAGTTGGCTTCTACGTCCATGTGGATGTAGCTGCTGTCATCGTAGACATTTCCGTGCGGGCCCACAATCCTGATGTTGTCATAAGCTAAAGGTACGCCTTTCAGGCTGCAAGAGACGCAATGAAGCAATTTGCACAGCACTTAATCATCACATGGAATAATCAATCCAATGTCAAATGTTGAGCTGGGCTAAGTTTGTATGCTTAATGTTCCTGCTACATTACATTTACACAAACAACATACACAAATAATTGAAACTGTACTCATCCACAGGAACACACTGATGTGTATTGCTGCCACACCAGAAAAACAAAAATCAATCAGTATCCCATAAGTGCCATGTTTTGACAAGATGTTTTTTCATTTATAACAAGCTATTACAACATTAGTATCACATATAGCAAGACACTAAATTAACTCAAGTAAATCAAGCTCTCAATGTGATTATTCACTGGTTTCATTACAACATATAATGAAAAATGTTGCTTGTTGACAACACAAGACATTGATTATTAGGTTTGGGAAACAACAATCTAAGCTAGAGCTGAAAGAATTAATCGATTACAAAATTCATCGACAACTATTTTGATCATCGATTCATCGGTTTGAAGCTTTCATCCTTCTCAGTTATCAAATGACACTAAAACACACAACATGAAAGGCACATTGATTAAAAACAAGATTTCCGACTGTTCAAGCTTCTTAAATGTGTATATTTTCTTAATTTCTTTGCTCTGGATAACAAAGAAATCATTAAAAGTTAATCATTTTGGTTTGTGGACAAAACAAGACATTTGAGAACATCATCATTTTCAGGTTTGACAAACACCAATCAACAATTTAATACATTTTCTGATATTTTATGGACAAAAATGATTAATCGAGAAAATAATCGACCAATTAATTGATTATGCAAATAAGTGTTAGTTGCAGCTCTAATCTAAACTTTTCAACGTAGTTTTGATATTTTATGGAGCAAATAACTCATCAACTAACCACGAATATAATTGATGAGTTAATCAGATATGAAAACAATCGTTAGTTGCGGACTGAACATCTTTAAAGCAGCTGTGTGTCCTTGGTCTCTATGGTTGCATAACATTTCATTTTGCGTTTAACAGAACAAACCCCTATATAATAACATACATATCATAAATGACAAGTAAGTTAATGACGACTGTGGCCATTGTTGTGACATACAGAAAGTTTTCCGGGGGGCCGTGAAAGCACCATGACGTCTATCGGGGGCTCACGCGCCTTTACAATACTATCAGTTTAGTTAGACGATTTAGTGGAACTTTCATATCAATGTTTAGCACCGTCCTATTGCCAGTTCACAACCACAATTCACATGAAGGGAAGGACTTGTGGCCCACGATTCTCTGACCGGAATCAGGTCTATACTGTCCCAAACCAAACGTAGTTCCTCTCAACAACAATATAAACAAACTACATATGACGCGACGTTAGATAGTTGACACTGGTTTGCTGTTGTGTTTATGGACCACTCGAGTGGATTTGTCGTGTTGTCCACGTAGTTGAGACGTTTGTTACGATAATGACTGCTCGTGGTGCGTTAAATGTTTTTTAGTTTTTTTTAAATTTTATTTAGTGTGACTACCTCTCAGAGAACTTGAGCAGCTCGGCCTCCAGCTCTCCCTGGATACCTGTCCTCTTCTTGTGCAGGTACATGGGCGGTAAAGCGACGTGTCTGCGGTGCGTGTTCATGACCAGACACGAGTACGGCGCTGACAGCAGCTCAGAGGCGGCGGCAAACGACGGGATCATGCACGGAATCTCATACGCATCTCTGCCCGGCGCGGTGGACAGTCCGGCGGATTGGAGTTGGACACTGGCGGCGGGGGCTTCACCGGACATTGTCGCATGTTTTGGATCGTCTTCGTTATGCTCGAGGTTCGCCATGCTGCTAAGCGAGACCGGAAGACTTGCTCCAGTGGACTTCCGCCTTGACGATTACTTTTCCTTTTGTTGTTTTTAGAAGGACACCTGCTGGCCAGGAGGCGAAATTAGAGAGCTTCCTGCTTGTGCATGTTGTCACAGTGAGGAATAATAACATGGTTTTCTAGACAACAGGAGCTCCCTGCGGCCCTTGTTAATGGTTTACACACACTCACACCACACACACACACACACACACACGCTTTCTTAGACTTAGCTCTTGGACGGATAACACAACAACACAGCTTTGAATTTTGAGGTAGTTACTGTAAACTGTGACTCGAGAAAAAAAAAAGCGTATATGTATATAAATATATATAAAAGTAGTACAAATATACAACATTTAGACTTAAAAACAGGAAAGAAAACTGTACGCAAACAATATGAAAATTAAAATATTGCACAGATAGTGTCGGGTGATTATGTTATTATGTTGTTATGTAATTTAGCAGTCTGATGGCCAGCAGAAAGTAACTGTTTCCTGAGTCTGTTTGTTCTGCAGCGGATGCTGCGGAACTTCCTGCCAGACGCCAGCAGGGAGAACAGTCCATGGTGGGGGTAGGTGTGGTCAGTGAGGATCTGGTGAGGAGTGGAGTCCCAATCATCTTCTCCACTGTTCTCACCACACTCTGCAGAAACTTCTGCAGAGAAGCTGATTTCTAGTTCCTTCCTAGAGTAAACAATCACCATAATAATATGATGGGTTGTTATCAGAGCAATTTAATGTTCATCTTCCTAAAATAATGGCCTCGGTCATTTTTTGACTAAAATAAAACCACCTACATCCACAGTTGAACAGATCATAAGATCCTACCCCTGTTGTATAATGTGTTAAGAGTAAGACTTAGGTCATCTTATGTTGCCTAAGTCAAAAGACAATGCTTAGCTATAAATATTGCACAGTTATTTAGCCTTTTTATTCAGTCTTTTTAGCAAAATACCTCAGTCCACAAAGCTTACAATTTTCGTTAGAAGGCAATAAATGTTTTCCAGAATGATCACGTATTTGTGACCACACCTCAAAGGGTTGAGATGCTTTTCCTTTTTGGCACTTCAATGCAAATCTGCCATGCACCCTCTTACCTCCACTCTGATCCAGGGTTCCATGTAGCTCCACTACATGTAGCTGTCACTTTCATGCCACAGAGAGCTCCAGTGGGCCAGTCCTTCCTTGGAGTGTAGGGAGCCCCAGTGGCTCTACCCAGATTCCTACCCAGACCAGGCACTCCCCTGCTTGGACACAAGTTCCTCAATGCTCCACTCTGCAACCTGGGTGAGGGACTCCTAGAGTAACTGGAGCTTCACCATGCATTTCAAAGTTTCAGGACCTTTCGTCAAGGAAACGTGTCATGCCCGTCAAGTGTCATCACTTCTTTGACTATTTTCCACATTAATAGGCATCAGTAAATAACCCACTGAACAACAGCTGGAGGGATAATTGAGGAGACCCACATGTGTAAAACTGTGGCAGTAGTACCTAATGCAGTAGGTAATTGGTTTATAAAATTAGAATTAGAATGTTATTAATTGTGCTGTAATGTGGCAACCAGCTTAAATAATACACACATGTGCACAAATGCACTCTGAGTCAAAATGATCACTGCTAGAAAAAAAATATCTCTCAGATTGGTGACACTTTATTTGAATTAAGAAGCATTTATAAAAAATATATCTCATTTATAGATATCGGACTAGATTCCTGATATACAAGCATGGATATACAGTTTAGTACATTGGGCATCACTGTATTTTCATGCCAAAGCATTCCTTTATCAGAAGAGACACACAATTTACTTAAGGCTAACTCATCATGTGCATTCCATGAACTGATAACAAGACAGACAATAAGGACATTAAGGACGCTGTCTCTTTAAAGTAAGTCAATCCGCTGCATGCTTGGTGTATTGTCAACACTGCATTGCATTGAATCTTTCCTTCCTGCTTGTTTACCTCAAAAGTCAGATGATGTCAAGCAGATGGTAAATGGTAACCCAAGTGGTGGCCCTCCATCCTGGCTTTGGTGTAAGTTGAAATGAGAACGTTTGAAACCATGTTTGCATAAGTAGTCAGAAGCACAAACAGCTCCCGCTTGCTGTCAAGCTATAGAAAGTTCCCTTCAGGCACACAGAGTGTGCGTCCCGGGACTATAGGCGAGTGGACATGCTACATTTGAATATTGACAGCAACCAGTTCATTGCCACGGTTTCTGTTTCAGTGTGCACTTCTCGTCTTTGGTGGTATGGCATCATGGTGATGCTGCAGCGTGTCCGTTGTAAGAGATCTGAGAAATGCCATTGCTGGAGTTGTCCAGGATCTCCTGTTGCGAGGACACACAAGCACACTTGATAATTAAACATGCACTATGTGTGCAACTGTTGGAGCCACTGTTGCCATTGTTGTTCCACGTTTTGCTACCTTCTCAGTCATCTCGTGGGAGTGATGCAGTGAGTGTTCCCTCTCCAGAAACATCCTCTGCTGCTCAGAGCTGGCCAGGCGACAGGTCAGCCACGTGGATAAGGTACATGATGAGATCCCTGGAAAAGACGGGAAAAGGGAAACCAGCTGGTCAAATACCAGGGCAGCAAAGAAAGAGTGGGCTGTAACATCTTGACTATTTCATATCTTTAGAGCCCTGGTTGATAGAGCTGCCTTTTAATCACAAGTGATGCTTTTCAAAATAGACTGAGCCCTACCTTGATCTTGACTTGGTCTAGCCCTGTATTGGTATTAGTATAAGCCCGGTCTTGTTATTCAAATCCAATCCAATCCAATTTTATTTATACAGCAGATTTTTAAACCCCAGGGTGGACAGTATGCAGTACATACAATATAAATAAGAAGGCTAAAGTAAAGTACACTGTACACACTTAAAAGCCAATAAAAGACGCATGTAACTGTTAGAACACAGAGAATTTCAGCTGCTTTTTTCTGTTACTATATTAAAACGTACAGTATATACAGAGGCTATAAGAATGTACAATATAGAGGGTCTTATATCCTTTTTTCAGCACAACCTAGGCAATCTGATGATCTTGTTACTGAATATATAAACACACCTGAGCAAAAAGTACTCAAAATGTTTAAAATCGGATTGAATTTGTGACATTTGGAAATACGTCACAGTTCAAAGTTCACTTGGCTAATTTTTATGAACAACGAGAAAAGAAAAACTTTGTGACTTCTGCACAGTTATTGCAACTTTATATCTCTACTAAAAATGCAACATGAAATGAATCATAACTTTGACTCAACAACACAAGACGAAAAAACATTTTTCTTTAAAAGCCTGAATATGTGACCTATAAACACACACCCCATATAAGGAGTTGTGTGTTATTCCCATGGCAGTTTACCATGTCATTTTCCATTACAGTTGTTTATCTGTCTTTTAAAATGCTTGTCCAGAGTGCGTCTGGGAAACTTGGAGCTGCAGGGTGCACAGATGCAGACATCAAGCAGTTGTTTTATGGAGGACTGTTAGCGGACAATCATGTGATCACGATAAAAGTATGACTGGACTCCTGCTTGCATGTCCAGGTTTAATTTTAGCAGCAGAATCCAGTAGCTGTCTGACTTTACTTGCACTCTGTGCTCTGTGCATTACTGTGTGTGCAGAGTTGGAATGCTGCCACAGACATTGCTTGATCAGCATTATGTGAACTCATTTGACAGTGGTTTATTATTTCTATTCAAAATGTATGCAGCTTTTTTTTTTCTTTTTCGAAATTTACTGTATATTGCGTCACCTTGCACCGTGCTTTGAGGGGTTAATTATTTTAGTTTACCCAGACAGGCGAGAGTCATGGCAGCCAGGTGGATTGAGTGCATCGTGTCTGGTCGCTTGTTCATCGCCCGAACAAACTGGAAATTCAGAATCCCACCAATCAGACCACAGATGCAGCATGCTGAAAAGAGGATCATCTGGGGGACACGAGAGACAGCAAATAGAGAGATCAGTTTATGTTTTAGGAAACGGCAAAATTGATATCCTTTCAGCAAAACTGTAAACAAACTGACAAATGAGATGAAATAGGAGATATACAAACTGCTATTGAGCTTCTATCTCCATTATCTGCTGTTTTGGGTGATGGCCACTGGGAGGAATGTGTATGAGTCAAAATAAATCTCATTTCCCATTAGAAAATTGGATAGCACTCAAAGCACACGCTCTCTTCCAGAAATTGTAAATATGCTCGCATCACTCACTTGCTGTATTTGTGATTGTGTGTGTGTGTGTGTATGAATTCTGCAAAGGTTTGGTGAGGTTTTATTTTTACTATTTAATCAATTACATTTCATGGATGACATTCTTATTATTATCAGGAAAATCCAAATCCAGGAGGAGGTTTCAATTGTTTTCCAGTGAGATCTGCATGTGTGTGTATTGTGTCTGGGTTCTCTTTCATTGCCTCCAACACAGATTCCTTTAGTGCCTTTAACTGCATGGAAAAGGGCATCTCCAATTTCAGTCATCATCCGGTGAAGTGTGCAAAGCTGCTGGCAAGAGTCTGGAGCCAACCCAACCTAATGCAATCATCACCCCACAGGCCGACAAGAAGGGAGGGGGCACAAGGAGATGAAGAGAGGAAGACTGAGTGAGGCAGAGCGTTGAAACGACTGGGAGAATGACACTGAAAAGAGAATGCAGAGATGAAGGCGAGTGATGGAGAGGGAAAGGCGTGAGGAGAAATATGACAGCAAAGATAATAAGTGGGGATGGATAGGGTGAGGCAGAGTGGGAGAGAAAGGTTGAGAGATGTCTCTGTTACAGCAGACTGACACTGATCCATCATACCCTCCCACAGGAGACAAGTGCAGTCACTGAGAAACACAAGGACTTCTGGCAGTCACTGGGAGAATATGAGGTGATCACAGGCAGAAAGGATATTGACAGTGACAGTTTGTCCTCTCTGGTTTCTTATCATTGCAATATTTCCAGTTGTTTTTGTTGCATATTGACAGAATTCAGCTTTCAGTCCATAGCATTACAAAAAATACTTATCTGTTTTTGTCTCATCTAACGCTAATCACCAGAGCTCAGAGTTTTGTGTGCAGTTTACTTTGGCATCAAGAGATGTGAAACAGAGGACTAATAACAGAAGGGATGAATGAATCTCCTGTCAGTGAGGCTCTCAATGGATTGTCAGTGAGAGCGGCTAGTCTTTGGAAATCAACAAATGTCAAATAATATTAACATGACATTTTCTTTTCTTTTCTTTTATTTCGCTAAGATGATTTCCACCTCTCACACATTAGCACAAAGACTCAAACAATTTTTCCTTTGGTCAGAGGGTGCAACAACTTCCATACATTGCTGACCAATCACATTAAAAGGCATTTGCTTTGAACCATTAAAAACACACTAAACAAAGCTTCATTTCATATTTTACATACGTTGCGTTGCCACTTGTCGCCCTACAACTGATCAAGCCGAGAAAATACGACAACATAAGGCCGCTTGTAGTGAATTTGCTTTGGTAATATATTATTGCAGTTTTTAAATGTTTTCCTGTGAACTATGGACATGTTGGTAGGTAAACATTCCCCCATTCATTTGTAGCTTCTAAAGCAAAATATAGATTAAACAAAAAAAAAATTCCCTACTGTCCCTACATGACAGTGTCTCAAGGTGTGTCCTCAGAGGAACTTACAACTCATTTGCACTCAGGAGATAGCTGATGTATTTTACTGCACGCTGGATTTTTAACTTCAGTCTTCTGTGATCCTTTCTTGCTGGACTCCAAGAGAGCTTCTGTACAAAAACTCTACTGCTTTTTATGCACAAATGGCAAAATAAAGACTCTTGACTCTAAAGGCTGTCCCTGTACTGTGTGTGAATGTGGAAAATAATATAGTAGTGGTGCCTGCGCAGTAGATGCCCTTTTAATTTTCACCCCTGCCCTATGCACGCCACTGGGTATGAAACATGTGTGATAGAGAAATGTGTGAGTAAATGGGTGTGAATCTGTAAATGGCAGAAACTGTAGTGCGAAGCAGCTTTGAGTGGCCATCAAGACTACAGAAGCGCTACATCAATACAGACCATATATGTATATGTCTATGAGGCTACGTGTATTCGTCGATTCCTCACATCTGCTGGCTCTGGCCTTACATTCACTGCACAAACACAAGGGCGGTATCAGTTTTCCTATATGAAACACTTAGCAAGACATTGATACGCCACATTCATCCTAAAAAGTTCCAACTTGCCACACAGTTTACACAGGGAGACCACAATTTAGAGAAGACAAGGCAGTTGCACAAAAAAGAACGCGAGTACTTACAATAAGACCTGTCCTCTTTCGAGCACACAGCACTCCACACATCCCACAGACCAGAAACTAGTGAGAGAAGAATAACATGTGAATAAATAACGAGAACCAAAAGTACTTGTTAGTTTGTCCGAGGGGAAACGACATTAATAAAGTTTAAAACATTACGTTCACCTTCTCCTCCCGGTCTCGACAACAGGAAGGGTGAATGTATTCGTTACCGCGGGCACTTAGCGTGTCACTGTGGCCTCCAAGCAAGAAGACATGTCGTCCTGTATTGAGACTGAACTCGACACAGCTCAGAGTACACTTACAGGTGCACAGTCATTTGGTGAGAGTTGATGGAAGCATAGTGAATGAGTGTTAGTGCAGTGTGCATATTTTCAGTTAAAGGTCCACTGAGTAACTTAGTTAACAAGCTTTCACATCAGGGACGGAATTGCTTTTGTATTTTCAGACCCATGCTGAAGTTGACCACTTCCTGAGGTGATAATGTTTAAGCTCCTGAACCAAGCAAGCTCTCCTCTCTTCTTCAGTGTTATTTATTTTTCTTTTCATTCTTATTCAGTAAAATGAACAAGATTATCACTGCGACAGTTTCTTCTTGTGATACAATTTTGTTATGGTCCTTGTGAATAGAAGGTGCATTGAAATTCACCTCCGAAATGAATTGCATTTTTTGAAATATAATAATATAAATATTAAATTGCTTCAGAGTTGAATGCACAAGTCTTTTATGTATGTTCTTGGTTAATGGAAGCTGCCATGTTGCACTGTCATTTTTCTACAGCAGCCCAAAAGGACAAACCAACCAAAACGTCATGGCAACCCAAACTAAGAGGGACAACGTCTTCTTGTATACGAAGGTCGCTGCAGTTTCCCGACATGCTTGAGCGAGGGAGCTTACACATGGGTACTTCTTTGACATCTGTGTTGTGGCCTTCATCAGGACACAGGTTTTTGTTTTGGTCTTTGCTTGTATGGTAAGAACCAGTTTCAAATGAACTTACATCAAAACATGTTAAAATATTGTTTTTCTAGTATATTAATTCTAGGATTTTCAATGGGTCAGCAGCAAATTCAAAACAAGAGAAGAGAGAGAGAGAGAGAGAGAGAGAGAGGGAGGGAGGTGCACTCAAACATGAGGGGTCATGAGCAGAAAATAGAGGGAGAGTGATTGTGAGTAAAATGCTTTTACTCTCCCTGAGCACGAGAGTAACAGTGCAAGCATGCATGGATTAATGAACCCAGTCTCCAGACATCCATATGACTGCATCTCAAACATCTAAGACAATAAAGCCACATAAAGAGAAAACAGCTATGAAATGCACTCTCTACCTAAACCAGGTTATTAATACTTGAAAGAGTTAGGGGCATCTCAGTGATTAATATTAGATTAACAACCACCAACACTGAACAGAAATCACCTTAATACCCTGGTCTTGGAACATTGGATTTTAATTTAAATAGCTCATTTGCATTTAGGTTGGAGTTATTTTGTTATTCCAATACTTCTACAGAGATGAACAACTATATCTTGAAAGAAAAAAAATCTTTACTAACGTGGCAAGACGACTTAAAGCTACATCCACGGAGATATATACTTATCCTTCTGAGTAAACAAAGTAGGATGTAAGGGACAGCATTTGTTCCCAGGACGCACACAAAGTCCGCTCCAGACGGGGGACGCGTCGCCCTGCTGCGGCTTGTGTTCGCCCCGGACCCTGCTGATGCCAACGGCTCCCAGCACGATGCTCGCCACACCCAAGCCAACCTCCACCACGGACAGCAAGAGCAGGCTCCATAGGATTTTGCGACTGGAGCACATCCTGCCGCGGGCATGTCTCCAGCTGCAGCCGGACGATGAGGAGACAGGAGGCGGACACAGAGGAGGTGGAGGAGTCGAGCCTCGCGGTGCGCCGAGCGCGGCGCGGCTTTTTACTGCTCCATGGCTGGCTGGAATAAAAGCACGAGGTGGCAGTCCGGACAAGTTAGTGCAGGGAGATGAAGAGGAAGAGGAAAAGGCAGACTAGAGAGTGGTAAAGTAATAAAAACTAGCGGAGGATGAAATCTGTGGCTTCAACGGTTGACGCTGTGTGCGAGTGAGATAGAGAGAGATGGGGATGGGGGGTGGGGTGTCAGCTGAAGTTCACCCGCTCTCAGATGCGCACACACAGGTTTGCGGACCTGTGCCCAGCCATACCAACCATTTTATTATTACCTGTTATATCACACACGTTCTATCACTGACACAGGGTTAAGGGTGGAGGGGAAGGGGGGTGAGCGAGTGGGTGGGAATGATTCTGTTTTTTTATGTGAAGCACTTGTAGGACTGTACGAAAAGTGCTCTATAAATAAAGATTGATTGATTGATTGATTGACTGGTTGAGGTTTGGGACTCCATTAGGAGTAGTACTGGTCCTAAGACAGTCAATGTTCATGCCAGAAGTGGTCCTGAAGAGGCCACACACACATGCTGGTTTTGCACCCTTAGTGTGGACATTCAATCAGTCATGCATTCCCTAGCCCCTCACCCTAACCTTAACCATCACAACTAACCTAACCGAAACCTTATCCTAACCCTATAACCATAAAACCAGGTCTTAATCCTTTTAAAAGCCCATTAAAGTAAACACACACACACACACACACAAAGTTTTCTTCAGTGCCACAATTTTAAGGGTTGCCTTTTTTGTCATTTCAACAGATGATGCAGTTATCACAGCTCTGCACACAGCACTCACATTCATAGACCACAGCAACACATTATGTTAGAATGCTGTTTATGGATTATGGATCCATCCCAAGAACACCATTGTAAAGTTTGCTGATGACACAGCTGTCACAGGTCTGAGCCATGAAAACAGCGAGACAGCCAACACCTCCTGCAGTGGTGTTCCCATAACAACCTGGACTTAAACACATCATAAACCAAATAAATCATAATAGACTTCGGGAGAACCTCTCAGGGAAGAGGAAGTAGAGAGGGTACTGCTTCCGATACCTGGGAGTCCACATCACGGCTGATCTCACCTGGTCAGCACACATTGCACATCAGGTGGCAAAAGTCCCCCAAAACCTGCTGCTCAGGTTCTACCACGCCGCCATTGAGTCTCTTGTCCTACTGCTGCACTGTGTGGTTTTCTAGTCGCACAGCAGAGGACAGGAAGACTCTACAACGGGTGGTGAGAACAGCAGAGAGGGTGATTGGAACCACACTATTCCCTCTGTCTGAGATCTATGCTGGCAGACTTCAAAAGTAAAGCTAGCTGCAAAGACCGCTCCTATCGTGGACATGAACTGTTTGTTAACCCCCATCCCCTATGACAGGAGATACAGGACACTTATGGCGTGTTTCCACCGGCTCAACTCGCCTCGGCACGCCATGGTTATTTTGCGTTTCCACCAGCGATAGTACCTGGTTCTTTTTGTAGTACCTGCTCTAGCGAGGTTCCAAGCGAGCACAACTAAGTGCCTAACCTTAATCCTTATTCTAACCCTAACCTGAACCACAACGCTAACCATAGAACCAGGTGGACGGGACAGGGATTGGAACCTTCAGTCATACCACTCCCAGAAAGGCTACAAGACGCAGTCTCCCATTACTTGTTTTTAAATTGGGGACAGGCCTTAGTTTTAAAACTAGTATGTTATGTAATGCTGAGTGATATTTAATTGGAAATTGGGCACTGATGTTTACATACACTAGGTGTAGGGATGCAGTTCTACTCTGTATTTTAATGTTACTCTCCCATACTGTAAATAAAGTTCATTTAGATAGGGTTTCTCCTTTGAGTTAGGGTTAGTCATTTTGTTTAGTCTGAACAGCGTCCACTGCCCATTTCCGTTGTTTTGCCCCCTTATTGTGTACACTATTTCCTTTCACTCCTTTGTAAAGTAAATCCTTTATTTAAACCATCTTAAACATTTTCGTTTTTTATGCTTGCTCGACAGGACGACAGGTTTGTTGGAATTTGGATAACAGTAAGTCAAACACAAATGCAACTCTAAAACTCCACTCTTCATATCGTTTAAACAGGGTTTAGTTCTGAAGGAACTGGAAAAAGACAGAGCATAATGATTTATTTGACCTGGTCAAACCTCTGTTTGTCCTAATACTTCATGTCAAAAATGACCCACTGTGACTCACTTATGACTATAGAGTTGACTTACATGCTGTGTATATAACGTTGTTGTTAAAGGATTGTTGTCGAAATAGTGTTCCATTTCTGTACAAATCTGTTGTTCAAATCATACATTTGGAGCTGTGTTGATGTTACATTTGTAAATCATATTCCAGGTTAGTAACATGTAAGGGGAAATTATTGTACCTGTCTCTCAGTCTGATGCATCTCTATTTCCCCCAGAATTACATGAAATATTTTTTAAATAATAATAACTGGAGGGTCCATTAAAAAACTGGTACAACACAAAACCATTTCTGGCAGTTACTAAAACACAGTGTCCAGTTGTTTTCTATGTATATTCCATCTCTTCATCATCATGTGTACACAAAGTTGCTTGACTTTGAGTGTAACTGAAACGACTCACTGTTGGTTTACTTACGTTTACCTCAAACATCACCTTTATTTGATTTGGATAACTGTGTGCAGCAGTGTATTTTTAAAAAAACTTGGTTAGAATTCAAGGCCAACTTTTGTTAATCTTTAATCTAGAAGAGCATGTAGCACACTGCAGTTTCCTGCTTTGACCTCAGCTGCTCATTGCTGCCTCACATGAGCGTTTACTAAACAAAGGGTATAGGGTGGGTGGGTTATGCTCTGTCTCTCATACCCTCGCTGGCTGCTGTGTCTCGGCCAACCGCGCTGTGTTTACAAGCAAGAGGAGGTTCTGGGCCAGTTGTTATTTAGTGGAGGGTTGCATGAAATAAATATGAGGACCACATGTAGCCAAAAGACCTTCAGGCTTAAAAACATGCGTTCCAAAGTCACATATTGGGGGTTTTATATTATCACCAACTCAGGCGTTCTGTGGTCAGTGCGAACATTCTTCAGAGATGTAAAACAAGTTGCCCAACAGTCCTGATTTTCTATTTGAGTTGCACAGGTAATGTCTATAGATTCAGAGAGGCGTGTTTGTTTTTTTTACCACATATTCAAAACGGACTATACATCACCATCTCACACAAAAGATACACCCATATTTTGATAACTTACAGACGATCCCTCGCCATGTGCACCCCTTAGTCAAACAGTAACTGCAAAGCTGTTACCCCTCACAGTAATGCTCAACATGCACAATGTTGCAGTGTAATAAGGATCTAACACGATACAGGATGTTTTCAACCAATTGTTTAATGTGAAATGTTTCTTTTAGTTTACAAAAGGTGCCCAGAGCTAAAAGCACAGGTGTTCAAATTAATTAGAAAGGATTTCCTAAGAACCCCATCATATAATGCGATTGCTGGACAGGCAATGCTTTTATTTTAGGAAACAGGAAGTAATCTTAATATCATACTTTCACTCAGTTTGCTTACACTTTTTTTATTTATTTATTAAAATAGCGATTAATTAAAAAAAAAAAAACACAACATGCACACATTTGCTCTTGTCTTTTTTGTATTGTGAATATGCTCATGATACTCTGTTAACTAAAAAAACCCCAAAACCATCATAAAAAAATGTGTATCTTCTCCTCAGAACTGTCACCTGAAGGAAAAAGTATTGTTGTCTAAAAAAACGAACCAAAAAACCAAGTCCAATTAAGAGTTTGTTAAGAGTATTCAATCGACAACCCTTACCCAAGAACCCTTACCCAAGAACCCTGAGATATTCAGTGTCTTCACTGCCTAATAACTTCTAACAAAATGATGTCACAGCAGTGTTCATGTAAAGTACCACTCATAAAGGTCATTAACTACATGGTACTCCTTGTCTTTTGAAATGTGGTCACAGGCGAGACAGATGGGATGAATGAATTCATTCTGCATTGACAAAAGATGAGGCACCACTTTATAATACTTTCTCCACTCAAAATAACCCATATATGCTTTATCATCCTTGTCCAGCTGCTGTAGAAACTCTGCCAGTGATTTTGCGTCAGGGAAGTCATTGATGTGAATGAAGGAGCCATTGGGAATAAACTGCTCATAGTTTTCTCTTGGTGGACCCATAACTACAGGGACCGACCCTGCAACGAGGGGCCCGTTTACCTTTTCTACAAAGTAGTCCTTGTGGAGCGAGTTCTCAAATGAGAGGTAAAACTTACAACTAGCAAGGGTTGGGTAATAGTCTTCATAGCTCAACCGACGCCCTGTATGTGCAGAACCAAACAGTTCAATCTTTATATGTTTGGACAGTTCATTGTAATATTTCTCTCTTGTACTTGTTCCAGTGCTCGCAGCATTGTTACTGACAATCCAACACAACAGTTTGTCTTTCTTGGGCAGAACAAAGACGTCCTTCATCTCTTCTTTCTTGATAGTCACCTCATTCCTCACCACAATGTCGGCGTCTCGTCTGTAGCTCAGTGTTAAGTTGAACAGGTTTTCCAAACCTGGTATCTTCAGTGTGTTTGTCGGAGATTCCACGTGAAACCAAATCCATTTTTGAAAAGATGGACGTGGGTCCTTGGGAAGGTTATTCCAGTACCAGTTGATACCTTTATGGAAGATAATGACTCCTTCTGCTCTGCTGTACATGGATCTATCATCAGTCAGTATGCAGCTACTAATGTTGAAGTAGGTTGAGCAGATTTTGAAATCAAACTTCACATCAAGAGGCCAGAACCACAGCAGGACGATGGGCTTTTCAGTGGGAACTGTGCCTTCAGAGGTTAGTTCATCAGCAAATGTAGATGTAGACGGACACAAAGGAGACTGTGACTCAAAATATAGAAATAATGCAATAAAAGTGACGGCAAGGCAAATTGCACTTATTTTTGCCAGACATGACGGTTTATTTAAAAGGGCCATCATCTGTGGGGAAAAAAAAAAATGAAAGTAAGAAAGACAGAAACAACATCATGACTTAATTGACAGCAATTCAACTAAAGCTTAACTAAAAGAAACCACTGAAGCAGTCAAATCATAAGTTTGTAACAGTAACTCGTCAGAGAAGAGGCCTGAACTACAAAGCAGGATTTGTAGATCTGTTTAACGTTGGGATTATCTGCGTTACCACATTAAGTATGTTTACATAAAAACAAGAATTCTTGTTAAGACTTTTAAAATACATGTAAACTAAGAGAATAAGGAGCTTCTCAGTTGTACTGACAAACGGCGTGGTTCCACTAGTGCGACTCGACTCACCTTGGCACGGCATGGTTATTTTGCTTTTCCATTAGTGCTAGTACCTGGTACCTGCTCTAGTGAGGTTCCACACGAGCTGAGCCAATACTGTGCATGACATCGTCAGACTGACATGCACAGTATTGGTCAGAGTGCCGTCACAGGAAGAGACGTCTGACACAAGAAACAGGCCATACAATGCCGAACTGTAGATCAGTTACAAATACTAAACAATTCTGAAAATGTGGATTAATCTCCAACATTTAGCATGAGAAATGTCATCATTTAACAGGAAGTCCGGTGTATTTAGCGACAGCACTGCCAGAAACCTGCACACCCTGTCACTGAGGGTCAACATCAGGTGGACAGACAGGATCCTTAATGTAAATTTACTTTACTGACATGTGAAGTTTGTCTTGTGACATAATACAATGTCACAACAACATATTGTGAAATTCCCACTCCTGTTTGTCCTTCAGTTAAAATCATCACATCTTGCAGAATGTTTTTTGGCCCATTTTCAAGTCAGATGTGTATTTAAACATGTATTGTGTATCATTGCCATGCACGTACCACCCACTAACATATTGGTATTGCTGGCTGAACATACAAAAGCTGGCCACATATGGACTAATAAGGATCAATTAATATAATTATTAAAAACATTTGAACATGATGAGGGTGGAAGTGTCAAATAGAGCATTTAAATGGGATTGTCGCCACTGGTTTAACCACTTCTATTCATCAAGGTAGTAGAAATATCAGAATTCTAGGGAAAAAATAACTTCTTTTTTTACTTAAAAAGAAAAATCATCTATTTTAAGCGTATAGTCAGCACTTCATAGGCAACACCAGCCATCTTCAGCTTCTTTGCATGTGGCTTTAACCCCCACATCTCTCTTCCTCCTCACACGACTGGGGCAGCCCCGTCAACTTCCTTGTTTAAGCTTTTAGACTTCTTAAAATGAAATTTAAAAAGGGAATCTTTACATTTCTGTACAGTATACTGTCCAGCATATCAAACAGTGGATTGTCGGAGCTGCTCAGTGGCACAGCTCAAGTGTAAGAATCATTATTATATAAACACAGAAATGACATTTTGAAATCACCACTGAACAGTTCCAGTTGTGATGCTGCTGAACACAGAAACTGCTGGCCACACGTGAAAACTCCAAAAACACTTCCTTTTTTGTTGTTTCTCAGGAGGATATCAGGAATTGTGACCATCACATCACACGCCACCAACGACTACCTACTATTTCCTGTTAGCTACACCTGTTTCAGCAACCTGTGAATAATAAAAGAATAATTTCTTCCTACCTTGCACAGAGGGGGGTCGTCTCCTCTCAGTTACTGGTGAAAAATAATAAATCAATAATTATCCAGTACCCACCAACACATTCCTCCAAATTAACGTATTCATCACTTATACTACTACTACTACTACTACTACTACTACTACTACTACTAACAACATTAATAATAAAAACTCACCGGTTCCTCGGCGGTACTTCAGCTGATGCGGAATAAGGAAGTAAGAATTGTGAATTTGAGACACAATTGAGGAAAATGTTTATATTTTCATTAGTCTGTTACGTTCTGTAATGGCAACGCATCTCTAAAAGCTCTTGCGTGAGACGTGAAGAAGCAAACGTTTAAGAAAATTAATCATGCAGTCGCTCCCCACACCATTAAAATGAGCAGCACGTCTACATCGTTTTTTATGGTAAAACGAATGTGTTGTGAACGCGCAGAGCTCACGGTGCATTCAAGTACACCGTTTATGTTTGGGTGTATTTTCCTCCGACTATTTTAATTTGGTTTTTCTGTTTTTGTTTCTTTTTGCCACATTAGCATGCGATTTGTACTATATTGTACAAATCTAATGTGAGTGATTTGTTGTTGCAATTAGTTATATTTAAGTTCAATTAAAAGCACGGCTTCACTTCATGCTTATTGATATTGTGAGACTACCCTCACCTATACACATATACATATGCATGTTTTGAATTTTTTAACCAATAAAATGGATATAGTGACACCTGTTATATATATATACACACACACACACACACACACACACATATATATGTATATATATATATATATATATATAAATGCAAAGAGGGCAGAGTGAATGTTGCAGGTATTGTGAAACATAGCATGAATTAAATGATTTCCATCGATAATCCTCAACTCTTTCCTTTTTAAAAAATAACATAACATGAACTCCAACACACCAATCTACATCATTTTACTGAGCACATATCAAGAACAGTTAACGTCTTTGGAATAAACTGAGAAACATTCTAATCTGCACAATTACACAATTATTCCATCATGCACAATCTAGTGAGCAAAAGAACGTCACACAACTACAATTAGGAGAGCCGCTGATACTGATAAACAGGAGAGCGTCAGACAGATAGAACATGTAGAACTCAGTGTTAACACCCTTAATTTCTAATTTATCTGGCAATGTAAATATGTCTATGCTTGTACACCTCCGTGTAAAGTGTTACAAAATATCTTTGTTTACTTTTATCATTTATGCTGTTCACACTAATTGTGGATGATAGGTGTAATGATCTTCTATTGCAGTGTTCTCAGTGCAGTTCTGGTGTAAAGTACCACTCATAAAGGTCATTAACTACATTGTACTCTTTGTATTTTGCTATGTGGTCACAGGCATGGTTTGGTTTTACATGCAGGCATTTTAAACCTACGGCCTGATGGGAGGGATTGGAAATCACCATGTAGTGGGTGGGATCCATCTTCTAGGATGGACCCCACTGGCCTCTGTAGCTGCCTCGTGTAAAGGGTTTCAAGGTTCAGCTGTGGCTCTCCAATTAACCTACTGGCCCACCTCACAATCTGATTCAGGGAGTTTTTATTTTTTAGGGGTAGGTTGCTGAACCAGGACACCAGGCTAAAGGAAATTACAGATTCAATGAAGCATCTGTAAAACATAGTGAGCATCTTTCTGTCAATATGGAAGGAGGACAGTTTCCTTAGACAATGTAGGCGTGGGTTCGCCTTTTTATACACAGCCTCACAGTTTGCCTCAAAACTTAGTTTGCTGTCAATGATGGTCCCAAGGTCCCCTCATCAATTGCAAAGTGATTCTGATCGACTAAATTATGACTGAGTTCCTGTATTTCTGTACTGAAGTCATAAGTGTCAAATCGGGAAAATAATTTATTAAGAGCATTTGCAAGGTCAGAATCTCAATCAAAATTCTCTAAAATGACAGGATGTACTCATAGTTTTCTCTTGGTGAACCCAGAACGACAGGGACTGTCCCTGCTGCGAGAACAAAGTCTTCCCTCATCTCTTCTTTCCTGTTAGTCACCATATTCCTCATCACAATGTCGAGCACCAGGGATGTGCACATGATTATAGAGGGGCAGGGGCTTTTTTTCAGGCCTTAATAACACAATATGTAGAATAATTCATGTACAATTAATAAACAAAGTAATTATAATAAGCAAACTACTATGTTGACATTAACACTGTGTTAATGTGCAACCTTGGAAAAGCGGTGTTGACAACAAAGCTTGTATAACAAAAAGAAATACAGACTACACATCTAAAATGTGACAAAACCAAGAAATGACTAGTGTGACTGTTAGCAGGAACAGCAATGTTAACGACAGCAAAGTCACAATGAACTCAATATCTGGAAGAAGCTGAAGAATTGTGGCAAGTAAAATAGCCGACACAGACAGCTGTAATATTAGATTATTCTTAAATCTCATGAAAAAGCAGTTATCTTAACAAGCACACATGGGCGCTTTTATGAAATATGACTCATATTTAAATACGTTGAATAAGTGGAAGGCGACGTGTTAGCCCCCACAAGGAAGTTATGTTAATGGAACTATAACTCACAGGTTCAAGTCGCTCCACTGTCACGTCTCATCTATGGCTTCTCTCTCAGAGACAGAGCGGAGCTGAAAGAAGACATGTTCAAAATAATTAGAAAAAGGATTTCCCAAGAACCCCATCAAAAGCAAATGCTGGACAGGAAAAGCTTTTATTTTAGGAAACAGGAAGTGATCTTAATCTCATACTTCACTTTTATTGTTCTCAGTTTGCTTACACTTTTTTTTAATTTATTAAAATAGCGGTTCATTTTTAAAAACCAAAAACACAACATGCACACATTTGTGCTTGTTTTTTTATTTGTATTGTGAATATGACCACGATACTTTATCATCTGTCATCTCAAAGTACGGGTAACTTGATACAGCTTAATCAGATTTATATTTACAAAAGATTTAAATTTATACATTTAAAAAAACAAAACAAAACCACCGCTCATCAAAAAATGTGTATCTTCTCCTCAGAACTGTCACCTGATGTTAGCTGAGAAGGCACTCCACCACCATCATCCAACATCAGGTGACAGTTCTGAGGAAGGTGGAAGATACACACCAAAACTGGTAAACAAGGAAAAGGAAAACTTACTGTTGTCCAAGTCCAATTAAGAGTTTGTTAGTGTGTATGTTTTCTAGTTTTCTTCTCTGTTCTCAACTGTACAGCGACCTTGGGTTTCGTGAAAAGTGCTTTATAAATCTAAGTCATTATAATTATTATTATTTTTTAAGAGTATTCAATCAACAACCAAGAACCCTGAGATATTCAGTGTCTTCACTGCCTAATAACTTCTAACAAAATGATGTCACAGCAGTTTTCATGTAAAGTACCACTCATAAAGGTCATTAACTACATGGTACTCCTTGTCTTTTGAAATGTGGTCACAGGCGAGACAGATGGGATGAATGAATTCATTCTGCATTGACAAAAGATGAGGCACCACTTTATAATACTTTCTCCACTCAAAATAACCCATGTATGCTTTATCATCCTTGTCCAGCTGCTGTAGAAACTCTGCCAGTGATTTTGCGTCAGGGAAGTCATTGATGTGAATGAAGGAGCCATTGGGAATAAACTGCTCATAGTTTTCTCTTGGTGGACCCATAACTACAGGGACCGACCCTGCAACGAGGGGCCCGTTTACCTTTTCTACAAAGTAGTCCTTGTGGAGCGAGTTCTCAAATGAGAGGTAAAACTTACAACTAGCAAGGGTTGGGTAATAGTCTTCATAGCTCAACCGACGCCCTGTATGTGCAGAACCAAACAGTTCAATCTTTATATGTTTGGACAGTTCATTGTAATATTTCTCTCTTGTACTTGTTCCAGTGCTCGCAACATTGTTACTGACAATCCAACACAACAGTTTGTCTTTCTTGGGCAGAACAAAGACGTCCTTCATCTCTTCTTTCTTGATAGTCACCTCATTCCTCACCACAATGTCGGCGTCTCGTCTGTAGCTCAGTGTTAAGTTGAACAGGTTTTCCAAACCTAGTATCTTCAGTGTGTTTGTCGGAGATTCCACGTGAAACCAAATCCATTTCTGAAAAGATGGACGTGGGTCCTTGGGAAGGTTATTCAATTGCCAGTCGATATCTCTATGGAAGATAATGACTCCTTCTGCTCTGCTGTACATGGATCTATCATCAGTCAGTATGCAGCTACTAATGTTGAAGTAGGTTGAGCAGATTTTGAAATCAAACTTCACACCAAGAGGCCAGAACCACAGCAGGACGATGGGCTTTTCAGTGGGAACTGTGCCTTCAGAAGTTAGTTCATCAGCAAATGTAGACGTAGATGGACAAAAAGGAGACTGTGACTCAAAATATATAGATAATGCAATAAAAGTGACGGCAAGGCAAATAGCACTTATTTTTGCCAGACATGACGGTTTACTTAAAAGGGCCATCATCTGTGGGGACAAAAAAATGAAAGTGAGAAAGACAGAAAGAACATCATGACTTAATTGACAGCAATTCAACTAAAGCAGGTTTTGTAACTATGTTTAACGTTGGATTTTCTGCTTTACCACATTAAGTATGTTTACATGAAAACAAGAATTGTTGTAAAGACTTTTAAAATACACGTAAACTAAGGAACTTCTCAGTTGTACTGACATATGGCATGGTTCCACTAGTGCAACTCTATTCACCTCAGCACAGCACAGTTATTTTGTTTTTCCATTAGTGCTAGTACCTGGTACCTGTTACTTTTTTTAGTACCTGCTCTGGTGAGGTTCCAAGCAAGCTGAGCCAATACTGTGCATGACATCGTCAGACTGCCATGCACTGATTGGTCAGACTGCCATCACAGGAAGAGACCCTCTGACACAAGAATCAAGTCATACAATGCCAAACTGTAGATCAGTTAAAAAGACTAAACAATTCTGAAAACGTGGATTAATCTCCAACATTTAGCATGAGAAATCTCATCATTTAACAGGAAGTCTGGTGTATTTAGCGACAGCACAGCTGAAAACCTGCAATCACGAGCCGCGAGCCGCATCACAAACCCTGCCACTGTATTTCAGTTCAGTGTCTTGCAGGAAGTACTGAACAAATCTTTTTAATTAACTGATTCTAATGATTCAGTACATCTGCTTTACAAGTCAAGAGTCACTACTTTGTGTGTGTCAAGTTTCATGCAGCCACTGTGATGACCCCGTCCATGTAGAGGAGGTACTATAATGTAATGAAAAACCAACCTAACCGTGTAGAGCTGAGGTGAGCTGAGCAGGGCCCATGTAGTGGAAACACGGCATTAGGCTACATTACCCCGACACACATAGTATTTCTTCTATCAACCAAATAAGAGTTAAAAAATTCATAGTGTAGGAGCCAGTATTGAGTTAATTTAGTTTAGGGTTAGTTTAAATGTTTAGTGCAGGATTACTTGTTACAGTGTAATTTGTGAACAGTTAAAGTCGTTCCTATGGGCTCGACTCGTAGGTACCGTTTTACATTTTTGCGACTTTCGCCTGAGCACTTCCCTCATGTGGCCATTTTACCTTTACATCTCGCCGCCTCTCCATTACGGCACATGACTTAAAGGAATACTTCACCGATTTGCATTTAGCTTTGTATTAAAAGATTAGGGTTAGTATTTTTGATAAATTGTACTTCCCAACCTCAGTTTCCCCTAAGTTGAGAAACTCGTAGGGGGCGGGACCTCATTCCCAGAATGTAAACAGTGTCCGCCATCTTTGCTAACAGTTACGCTAACAGGACCAAGTGTCACTGGTGGGCATGTAACAAAGAAAAGAATGAAGATATTTTTCAACTCAGGGGAAACTGAGTTTGGGAGGGACAATTTTTTTAAAAAACTAGCCCTATTCTTGTAATACGAAGCTAAATGCAAATTGGTGAAGTATTCTTTTAATAATCAAAAATAAGGAACAATGTATTTATCTTTCAAATAGGCAAATAATCCTTAATTTACAGAACGGATGGCCACCCTAGGGAGAGTATACCCCCAGTTGGATTAGAGTCTCAGGCCTCAGCACTCTGTGTATGCAACACAATCTCCACCTCTGACTAATACAATAAATAGTAGAAAAAGCCAGTACAAAGAAAAATAAGACAATACTGTATAGTCAATGCTGACAAATTACACCTGCTAAACCCGAAACCACCTTCTACCAACAACCTTTTAGCCCCTTGTGAAACAGAGGTGGAAACCCTTTTTTCAATGAATCACTTCAAACGACAAAAGCATTCACAACTGAATGACCTGGTCGAGCTACAACACATTACTGTGCATGGAAAAGTACTGGGTGGTTGAATTCTGATTAGGCGATGGTACCATGGTAACTTATGCTGCATACTTGTCTTCAGTTCAGATCAAACGTACGTTATTATGAATCATGACATTATGAATTATTCAAAGCTCGACTGTTTCGTTTTTCGGTTAAATAAATAATTCACTGAATGTTATTTTTCCTGCTGTAAAATCCCAGGTTAAGAGCTGTATGTAAACAGCCATACATGTTGAAACGTTGTTGTCTTTTGTCCTTCTTTAATTAATTAATTAATTAATTAATTAATTAATTAATAGTGGCTGTCTTATTCGAAATGCTTATCAATGACACAGCAGATATTGTAAGATCACGTGCAGTGTTTCACAAACTCCAGTTTGTATTACGAAAGGAAATTACATCCATCCAACCATCTTCTACTGCTTTATCCTCCACATGAATGTCGTGGGGGGAGCTGTGCCAACCTCAGCTGACATAGGTCGATAGGCGGGTTCAAACCCTGGGCAGATCACCAGTCCATCAATCACAGGGATACACACACCTACGGTCAATTTAGAGTGTCCAATTTACCTAATCATATTGAATGTTTTTGGACTCTGGGAGAAAACCCACGCATGCACAGGGAGAACATGTAAACTCCATGCAGAAAGGCCCTTGTTTTGGCCGGGTCATCTTGCTGCAAAGGCGAGAGTTCAACCACAACACCCACTGTGTGACCCAAGGAAATTACAATTTGAAATTAAAGCTGCAAGCTTTGTGCAGGCGTTGTGCAGGCCCCCGGGTAAGCCATGGAGTCTGTGTTCTGGTCGGGTCACTTATCTCGCATGTGAAGATTAGGGCAGATTGGTCAATGTATGGCAATGTTACGGGTCACTTCCTGTATGGCAAGACCTACTTCCTGTGTGCAGGTCATAGTTTGCAGACGTGTTCAGGGCAGGCCCTTGATCTCACATTTCAAGCTTTGAGCCGATCAGTCAATGTATGGGCAAGTTAAAAGGCACTTCCTGTTTCAGACTACCTACTTCCTGTGTAATGTCTTGCAGACGTGCTCAGGGCGGGCCCTTGTTCTCACATATCAAGTTTCGAGCCAGTTGGTCAGTATATGGGCGAGTTACAGGGCACTTCCTGTTTAGCGGTGAAATGGCAGAATTAAAAATGGCTGACATCGACGTTCGTAGATACGTTCAGGGGCGGTGTCTCATGTCACGTAAGAAGTTTTGTGCCAATGTATGGCGAAGTTATAGCCCACTTCCTGTTTTGTGGCAAATCGTTGAAATTTGCCAACACTCTGATGGCTGCCGTGGCCACGCCCTTTTAAATCTGCGACGGTTTTCAATAACTTTTGAACTTGGATGGGTCTAATTCAATTTGAAGCATTTGGCACGTGGTCCCAAAAGGAAACAACAATGTTCCCACCAAATTTCATGAAATTCGGCGCAACTAAATTTCGGCCACTCCATAGTCTTTGACCTGAGGGGGCGCTACTGAGCCATTTTGCATTGGTTTTTAGCAATATCATAATTTTATAAAATGTTTCGCCAGTTGAAGGTTGAACGCACATCTCATAATATCTTTAAATAGCTCCAAGGTGGAGCTACACACCCTGTGTGTCTCATACTCATAGATCTTATCAATAAAACTATGCAGCAAAGACTTTTCCCACAAGTTAAGGGTGTTTTTTTAGGTCATCATTTGCTGTTACACCTGAATTTGCCATCAAGGCATGACATTACTGTTTATTCATGGTGTTGACAGCATTGGGTAAGAGGTGGACAGACAGGTGGCATACTGATGTCTTCATCCTTTTATAAAAGTCCCGCTCATAAATGTAAAGTTACTTTACTGACATTTGAGATTTTTCTTGTGACATATTATAATCCAGTTTTACACATTTAATTATTTAGACTATTTTGAGTCTGATATTATGTTTCAGCTTTGATTTAGATTCAGTCACACCTGGCAGAATGTTTTATGACCCATTTTCAAGTCAGATGTGTATTTAAATATGTATTGTGTATCATTGCCACTAACATATTGGTATTGCTGGTTGATCATACAAAAACTGGCCGCGTATGGACTAATAATATATATATATTATATATATATAATATATAATATAGTTAATATAATTATTTAAAATAATTGAACATGCTGAGGGAGAAAGTGTCAAATACAGCATTGAAATGGGATTTTGGCCCCTGGTGTAACTCACTTCTATTTCGCCCACTTCTATTCATCAAGGTAGTAGAACTATCACTATTCTAGGGGATAAAATAGCTCCTTTTTTTACTTTTAAGTCATCCATGTTTAGCGTACAGTCAGCACATCGTAGGCAACACCGGCCTTCACCAGCTTCTTTGCATGTGGCTTTAACCCCCACATCTTCTTTCTCCTCACACGACTGGGGCAGCCCGTCTGCTTCCTTGTTCAAGCCTTTTAGACGTCTCAAAAAGGAATTTAAAAGGGAATCTTTACGAGTGTCATTGCTGTCAACCACATGTACAGTATACTGTCCAGCATATCAAATGTATTATACAGTGGATTGTCTATAGAGCTGCTCAGTGGCACAGCTCAAGAGTCATTATTATATAAACACAGAAATGACATTTTGAAATCACCACTGAACAGTTCCAGTTGTGATGCTGCTGAACACAGAAACTGCTGGCCACACGTGTAAACTCCAAAAACACTTCCTTTTTTGTAGTTTATCAGCAGGATATCAGGAATTGTGACCATCACATCACACGCCACCAACTACTACCTACTATTTCCTGTTAGCTACACCTGTTTCAGCAACCTGAGAATAATAAAAGAATAATTTCTTCCTACCTTGCACAGAAGGGGGTCGTCTCCTCCCAGTTACTAATGAAAAATAATAAATCAATAATTATCCAGTACCCACCAACACATTCCTCCTAACTACCGTATTCGGCAAAAATAACAACAACAACAACAACAATAATAATAATGATAACAACAACAACAACAACAATAATAATAATAATAATAATAACAGTAATAATAATAATAATAATAATAATAATAACAATAATAAAAACAGTAATAATAATAATAATAATAATGATAATAAAAACTCACCGGTTCCTCGGCGGTACTTCAGCTGATGCGGAATAAGGAAGTAAAAATTGTGAATTTGAGACACAATTGAGGAAAATGTTTATATTTTTATTAGTCTGTTACGTTCTGTCATGGCAACGCATCTCTAAAAGCTCTTGCGTTTAAGAAAATGAATCATGCAGTCGACCGTCAGCTCCATTTCTACCCAAACGCACCCGCGCGCACACCCACCCACCATTAAAATGAGTAGCACGTCTACATCGTTTTTTATGGTAAAACGAATGTGTGTGAACGCGCAGCGCTCACGGTGCATTCAAGTACACCGTTTATATCACTTGTTCCGATTTGGGGTTTTTTTGCCATTCGCGTGCGATTTGTACTTTATTGTACAAATCTAACGTGAGTGGTTTGTGGTTAGCAAGCACTTATATTTAAGTGCAACTAAAAGCAATTAGCTGTGTTCCTTGGAGATTCCTCATTAAGCCAAATCCACTTCTGAAATGTTGGGAATGGATCGAGAGGCATGTTTTTGAAATTCCAATCAATAGGTATGTGGTAGAAAATGACTCCTTCTGCTTTGCTGTACAAGGATCTATTATCAGTCAGTATGCAGCTATCAATGTTGAAGTACGCTGAGCAGATATTGAAGTCAAACCTAAAACCACAAGACCAGAACCACAGCAGGAGGATGGGCTTTTCAGTGAGAACTTCAGAGGTTTCTTCGTCAGCTACTGTAGATGGACACAAAGGAGGTGGTGGCTCAAAAAAAAATAAAGAATGCAATCACAGAGCAGGCAAGGCCAACTAAAGCTAATTTTGCCAGATGTAGAGTTTTATGGAAACAGGCCATGATCTGTGGAAACAAAAAAGGAAACAACGTGATCAAAATGTCAAAAATGTCTGTTTATAAAGCATAAAGTATAAATTATCACCCACCTCTTTATTCGAACTCATTGACATTCATTTCCAAAACATAGTTAAAACCGTTACACAATAAAATAAAACTGTTACACAATAGGGAAACATATGAAAATCACCATACAATCCTACTGGTTGATCTATTTCATTTCAGTCGTTAAATAATATATATATATTTTTAATGTAATCTCAGATTTTGATTTTGTTTCTTTTCATCTTTTAAAACATTTCAGCTTGAATGTCATTACGGTGACGGTGTTTCCACCGGCTCGCCTCGGTACCTGGCACAAAGTACTTTTTTTAGTACCTGCTCTGGCGAGGTGATGAGGTACTATGCAAGACGTCACCAGACTGCCAGCCATTGGTTGGTTGGAGTGCTGTCACAGAAAGAGACGTCTGACACAAGTTGAACAATGCCGAGATCAGTGAAAAAGACTTAACAATCATAATCCCTAACAGACGTCACGCTCAGTAATGTATGGTTACTTTACTGATATTGGAGATTTTTCTTGTGACATATTACAATCCAAATTTACACATACATATATTTATTTAGTCTACTTTGAGTCTGATGTTATGTTCCAGCTTTAATTTAGATCCAGTTTATAATCAAGTGAACATATTGTGAAATTCCCACTCCTATTTGTCCTCCAATTAAAATCATCACATCTTGCAGAATGTTTTTTGACCCATTTTCAAGTCAGATGTGTATTTAAACATGTATTGTGTATCATTGCCACGTACCACCCACTAACATATTGGTATTGCTGGTTGAACATACAAACACTGGTCACGTATGGACTAATAATATACATAATATAATTAATATAATTATTTAAAACATTTGAACATGCTGAGGAAGAAAGTGTCAAATACAACATTGAAATGGGATTTTCACCACTGGTGTAACCACTTCTATTCATCAAGCTAGTAGAAATATTGCAATTCTAGGGGAGAAAATATATTCTTTTTTTACTACTTATTCATTTTTAGCGTACAGTCAGCACGTCGTAGGCAACACTGGAACATCATCAGCTTCTTTGCATGTGGCTTTTAAACCCCACATCTTCTTTCTCCTCACATGACTGGGGCAGCTCGTCGGCTTCTTGTTCAAGCCTTTTAGGCTTCTTAAAAAGGAATTTAAAAAGGGAATCTTTACGTCATTTCTGTCAACCACATTTACAGTATACTGTCCAGCATATCAAATGTATTATACAGTGGATTATCTATGGAGCTGCTCAGTGGCACAGCTCTTTGTTTTCACTTATCTTCAACAGATATTTCATAAAATAATCCTAATTTAAAAATTGTTGTAATTTTGCACATTAGACCTCAACATTTACACAATGTGGGATAAACAAACATTTTTGGCATTGTCTATAGCTATAGTTTAGCTATGGACACTGGCCTTGCTTAATTAGTGTGACACTTTTTAATTAGGATTCTTCAGCCTGGACAAACTAATGAAAAACTCCAGGTGTGTGGTGATTACCTGTCTTGGAGGCAATTAAGCAGAGCTTAACACTGCTAAGCTTGTTATAGTTTAGCAGTGTTGAAAACAATGTAGTGGAATATACTATAGGTGATCAGCTTGTTTGTTTATGGGCTGATGTACTGACGTACTGGTAAAGCCATATAACAAGTAAAAATATATTTCATAGGCGTCGACAGCTACTATTCCGCTAAGTCCTTGGTTACTACGGCCCTTAGTAAGTCACTTCCTGCACCACAGCCCTCTGAATAATCCTCAACACGATACCCCGGGGAATACTTACTTTATTAAAAGTGCTGGTCAAGTCGAACACGAGACTAAAGGTTCTGCTCCTGTAACCCCGCAGTTTTTATGATCAGTGTTTTAATTCAGCAATAGTTCACTCTGGTTGTCATCTGTTCATCCATTAGAGGCCAACAGGACATGACCTGGCTGCTGTTTAAGTGTGCAACCTTCTTCCCGAGGATGGTGAGGGATCCAATTTCACTGAGGTCGCAGGCTCTGACTGCACTGGGACTTTGAATACACTTGCATATGTGCATCGATGTGTGTGTGTGTGTGTGCTTATTCTGTGGTTCCTGCACTGAAGTGTTCAATAGTTAATAAGAGCCTTGTTTACTTGGCAGAGGTGCTGCCCACTCAGCAGATGCTGCTACAAATGCTGAGAGATACAACTTAGGGAATAGACATTGTCACACTGCTAACACAAAATATTAGCAGCCAGTGCTCACTCTGTGTGAATACAGAACCATGTAGAGCGTTGTCTTCTCAAACTGAGAGGGGAAACATGGTGGAAGGATGACGAGGGTGTGCCCACTCGACAGCCCGTATATATAAATGGACATGGTTATTAGGTTTGAGAGGTGAAGGAATTTGCCTTTTCAAATATCTACATCATTCAGTGTGCTGACATCCTTTTAAATTGTCTACTGAACAGGACGTAGGGAAGGTAAGCTGATATACAGTGGTCGATCTCTAAATAACACCATTAAAATAGATTTCACAAACGGATCACAAAGACAGGGCCACATGTTGGTGCAGCAGCTATAGCCTCACGTCAGTTTACAGAAGGACAGCTGGTTAGAAATTTGAGTGGGAGTGTGACGGTGGAGGAACAGGGTGGAGGTTAAAACTGGAGCATGGGCTCTTACTGTTTAAAGAGGGAAAGAATTAATTGATTTTATAAGTGGTTGTCTTTTTTTGTGCACATATAGTGTGTTCCCACCGGCTCTACTCGTCCTCTTCTTTGATCCCTGTGATTGTCCTTTGGCTGCATGGCAGGCAACACACACAAGACAGTCCGTGGCCAAGTGGAAAGACTTGTAACCAGAGGGTCGCCGGTTCAAATTCCCACCCGGCCAAAAAGGGCTGGGGTACCCCTGAGCAAGGTACCCAACCCCCAATGCTCCCCGGGCGCTACTCAGTGTGGCAGCCCACTGCTCCTAATTCTAGGATGGGTCAAAATGCAGAGGATTAATAAAAACTAACTAACTTTAAACATGCTCTGGCTGGTTTGGCAGTGCATGATTGGCAAAAATAAAGCAAAGCTTGTGTCTAAAGTCAGCTGGGCAGGAGATGAGGTCCTGACACCTTCTAAAAAAGTAAACTTCAATTAGCATATGATAACATCTAATTGTGTTGATGTTACAGTCCTCGCTGTTTTACAGGTTATTCATGATCTTCTGGACGATTAGACCAGTCTTGTATAGTCTAAGTACTAAAGCGATACTAGCGATACAAAAGTACAAGTATCTTACCAGAAGATGACTTTGGTAGAAGTTAAAGTCCCCTTTATCAAAAGTAATTTTCAGATATAAAATGTACGTAAGTATTAGAAGTAAAGTAAAAGTATTTAAACAAAGTGAGCAATTCCAATTTGTAATATGACATTTACTGTGGCTTCAACAATAAAAGCATAATAGGCACTCTGTTATTTATAGAAATATAAATAACAGAGTAAAGTACAGATACGTGAAAAAACTGCTGAAGTACAGTAACAAAGTATTTGTACTCCTGGATTAGACTTATATGATTTCATGAAGACTGATGTTTGTATATGATCAAAGGTAGTTTACATTATTATTACCTCAGTGAAAAAAATTATGTGTCATCCCATAGAGAACAGTTGAAGCTGAGCTTCAAGTGGTTTTACTGTGAAGGCTGCTACGGTAATACTAAAACTAGTGACACAAGATTAGTACTGAAATGTAAATAGAACACAATACATATTTGACGACATGTGATTGTATGGCGTTGATATTGTAATAATCTATTCAGAGCACTTAACTTTTATTTGCTTGAAGATTAACCTATTGAACATAAAACACATATGTGAAATGTATCACTTGTGGAAATGATTTAAAATGCAACAAGAGCATGTAATCAAAATAGCCAAGACATACTGCATGCAGCTGCGCTATTAATCCACCGGGTGGCACTTCAACATAATCATTAAGGCAGGCACATCAGTTTTGGTGAAATTCAAAACAATAACACACACAGAAACTTTAGTCTAGTGTGTCATCATGTCAGTTAGATCAATCATCATCACACGTGTATAGTGTAGTTCACACAATACACATAATCGAAAGGGAAAGCGGGAGAAGCAAAAGCTTATCTTACAGTCTTATCTAGTTGATAGGTTAAACCCATCTACAAATATAACGTCATGTCTGAAACAGACGTGACAGGAACACAACCCTGAATAATTGTGTGTCCTGTACCAAGCGGTTGATTGTTGATCAGTTAAAAACCTACACATGCACACACACATTCACATATAAATGTAGCTACTTAGGGCCACTGTTGGCTTAATGGGGGCCCCAACAGAGCTTGACACATATCACAAGAGAACACTATGTGTAATATTACATCAGGTAAAGTGTACATAACACATTAGTAAACTAGTTCAACCAGTTTCTCCTGTTCACTGTCTTCTTACAACAAATTATCAAACTTCATGATTTAAAAAAAACAACAAACAAACACATACTGATATAAACTCAGAATCATGTATTGACTATTTTGTCAACTTTACAACAAGAAGAGGTCAAACTTTTAACGTTGTTAAAACTAAAGCAGTTGACATGGCCTCAATAAAGACTAATAAAAGGAAACACAGTTCACTGACAGAGAAGCATCAGTTGCTCTCGATTGCACCTGTTGCATTTACCTTTAATTCATTGATTCTAACTTTTCCAACTCGCTCAAGTTAAATGCTAAGGGCCGACGAATAAACACCTTATTTGTCGTAATATCTTTTTAAATACATTATAAACGCATGAGTAGTTTCTGTTGCAGTACCACGAGTGGCCACTGGAAGAAAACGTCTTCAAGGCAGAGGGGGCGGGGCTCTACAATACGTCGATAGTCGGACGCTTCATTCTTGAGATTGAGTTGACTTCCTGATTCACCCGAACAACGCGGATGTGTTGGTGAGGAGTAGGTAAGCCGATCAATTTGATCTGATTCATCCACGAATTCTACGGCAAATATCACGCAGTTTCACTGTTCCTCAGAAGTGTGTGTGTGTGTGTGTCTGAGTTATACCACTTTCCTCTTCTTCAAAGTTGTGCTCAGGTAACAGAAGTCCACCAGAACACCCGAGAGGCACCTTTTATACAACGTTGAGACAGTAATTCACTTTTTTTAAAAGTTAAATCATGGTTTGAATTAGGATTTCATTTGTTGTAAAGCCACGTTTGAAGTAGTCCTCAATATACTCGCAATCCATGTCTGTGTCAGTCTCCCCACACCACACATGAGCTGCTATTGAACTGCTGACTTTGTATCTCATAATTATGACTTTTTATTTCATAATTATGACTTTATCTCATAATTTTGACTTTTTATCTCATAACTTTGACTTTGTATCTCATAATTATGACTTTATCTCATTATTTTAACTTTTTATCTCATAATTATGACTTTTTATCTCATAATTTCGATTTACTTAGAGGATGTTTTATCTCTTTTTTTTTTTCCTTCTGGCGGAAATGGGCTTCCTTTGAAGTTTGCTTTGAGAGGGACGCTCGACCTAGGGCGACCTGGTCGTTATTATGTAATATGTTTGAGCTTGCTGTTAGACAGGAAGTGTTATTGAAGTCACCTGTCCTCTTATTCATAAATCGAGGGAGTGAAACAATGAGCAACAGGTTAAACAAGGAGGGTTGATTACACAAGTTACGCAAACCAAGGCACTCTGTCGTTCATTTTTCAGGGTTAGTTTTCCTTTCTAACTTATTGAAACATAAAACTGCTACTTCCTTATTAGCTGCTGGTGATTTTAGTTTACCAACTGTGGATGGACCCCAAGAGCAAATCCTACATTGTGTTGAATCTGGCTTTGCTGTAAAAAAGTTTTTTTGAACGTCAGGTCTCACTATGTTAGGTTATGTTATGTTACCATCAAATCAATAGATCGTCATTCAGGACCTGGAACATCTAGGGAATATTTCTAAGTGTTGTTGATTCTTAGACGCACGTGGAAGGAAATGTAACTTGGATGTACGGCAAGTGGAAATAAATGTGGAGAAAAACCCTCACATAACTCTTTCTTGCCGTGGTGATTGATGAATTGAAATGGTACCAAGCCCAAACTGCCTACAACTAACAACTTTCAGTGGCTTTGGAATTAAGTGTACATTTGCCACTGCAGTCCTCTTTTGGTTGAATGCAGCATTAATTACACTGTAACTTTTAACAGTCCGTTGACATTAACTGTGTTATAACCTTTGTGCCATTTATACCATGAGGAAATGTGTTGCCAGTAGTAAGGACTTCTTCTTTCTTTGCAGATTTAGGATGGCTTCCACTCCAAGTTCCACTTTGCGACCCCTGTCCATCGTGGTCGTGCTGCTGGCTGGAGTCATCATCCTATTTACAATGTACTACAGATCTTTTCCAGTTCCAAAATGTCATCCTGCCCCCAAACCAGCTGCTGTTCAAAAACAGTCAGTGGCCACAAATCGGTCAAAGACCAAAAAGCCTCTTGTGCTGCTGTGGTTTTGGCCTGAAAGCAAAAAGTTTGATATGAAGGACTGTAAGAATGTTTTAGAAATGGATCACTGTGAACTCACAGATGATAGATCTTTATACTCCAAAGCTCATGCAGTTCTGATACATCACAATGATATCAAAGATGACCTGTCCAACCTTCCCACCACACCAAGACCCAAATTTCAAAGGTGGATCTGGTTGAGCATGGACACGCCCCCAAACACGCGCAAGATCGCTGGCATCGAAGCCCTTTTTAATTTAACCTCGAGCTACAGGAAGGATGCAGACATTCCTGTTCGCTGGCACCTAACTGTCAAGAAGAACCCAGGCCCAGATTTTGTTCCACCAAAGAAAGAACGAGTGCTTTGTTGGATTGTTAACAGCCATGACCTCAACACAACGTCTGCGGAGCGTTACAACTACTACAACGAGGTTATAAAACACATAAAGGTGGATGTGTTTGACATCTCAGCTGACAACGTGAAGGGAGAAAACTATTTTCAAACTATTAGTACCTGCAAGTTCTTTCTTTCTTTTGAGGAATCAAATCACAGAGATTACATCACAGAAACATTCTATGGTCCGCTCGCTGTTGGAACTGTACCAATAGTTCTGGGCCCACCGAGAAAGAACTATGAGAAATTTGTCCCTGGTAATTCCTTCATACACGTAAAAGACTTTCCTGATGCTTTTGCTCTGGCTGAATTCCTCCTCAAATTGGACGACGATAAAGAGGCTTATGAAAAGTACTTTACTTGGCACCGGTTCTATACTCTCAGGCGTCATTTTACTGATGAGCAGCATAAGTTTACACTTGCTGTCTGTCAGGCCTGTCGTCATATTGGCTTCAGCAATGAGTATAGAGTGGTTCGGGATCTGTACAAGTGGGTGTCCCAGTGACACTGGAGTCTGTGGTGGTCCTGCTGCAGAGAGGCATTTTGTGTATACAAACTACATTGATGCATTATTGATGTACATATTAGTATGTTTGAATAGGAAAATGTCATCAACCATAACACTCATCATCAGCTAAGGGGTTATATCAATATCAAAATGACCCAAATGTGGTCATGGGGTTTTCCACTGGACTAAACAAACAGGTTAACAGGTTAACAGGTTAAGTTCTGCTCTATATGTATAACAAGTTTAATGTCTGACTGTAATGAAAAATACCACATGCTTGTTGAAGATATATTTCCCGCACATTCTTGAGAAAATAATTGTCACATTTTGTGGGTTTTTTTTTTTGCTGTGGGGTTGGAGTTGCCATTAATAGGTTGCCATAATCACTTTCTCTCTTTCTTGGGATAATAGCCCAGAAGCCCATGGTTCTCCTAAGGTTAGTTAGAACCAAACCAAAGATGATCATGTACATTCCCTGAGGGTTATGCAGAAGCCTAAGAAATGTTCAAATGTTCTGTGGTTTTAACTAAAAGAGAATGTTCTGAGTTATGAATGTTTGTATTTTTAACCAGCTTCATTAAAATGTTTAGATATCGATTAAAAAAGCTTTGCAGTTGCTAGATTCACCTTATCCATTTTTTATTTTTATTTTTTTTACAGACAATTGTAAATATGAACCACAGAGGAATAAATGTATATCCCACTTTCTTGATTTGTATTTTTGGGTTGGTGAAATTATGAATAAATATGAATATGAAAATGTATCTTTCAAGGAGTATTTACTTACAAAAGAGTTCTTCTCTGTTCCTCAGTCAAGGCAGTTTGAATGTGGGTGGAGCTTGTATGGAGAGAATTCTGTTCAAATAGAATAGATTTGAAACCAAAAAAGAGATTTGAGAGCAAAAAAGAGTAAGTGGCAATGAAAATTTTTTTTTGAGATCAAAACAAAACAGGTTGCAACTGAAAAAGAAATATGAGAGAACATATTTCTTCAACTTCAATCAAAACTAATGTTTGTAAGTAAAAACATACGACCATTTTGCTTGCAAATCAGTCCTCTTTGCTTGCGTGTTATAAAGAATTCAACGGCACTTGTTGGGTGGGGCCTACGCTGGCGGATGAGAGAAGAGTTTCTATTGGTTGGTTTGGCCTGGCTCCATCGTCAGCTACATCTTCCGCATTACACCCACTTCTCCCTTGTGCTGTGCTGCTTGGAGGAAAGCCTGTTGCTCTTGAAACGTTTCCCATATCGTTGGCCACAGCCTGCCGTACGTTCACAACAACAACAACGCAAGTAATGAATTAGAAGAGAAACGCAAATTTAGGTTACTCTGCTCAGGCCGTGACTAGCAGAGACATCCATGTTGCTGCTAATCAGTGTGATTGCAGCAGCAGGGCATTATAATTCATTACTTGTGTTGTTGTTGTGAATGCAACAATATATAGCACAATTTATTACTTATGGGAAATGAGGCTGTTTGGGTCAGGCCTCGGGCTTCTTTTTTCCCCTCATTCCAACACATTTCATGCAGGTTGTAAATCATCGCTGTGCGGTGAAGAGTAAATCGGACTGCCTGCTTACTGGATAGGGGCAGACCTGATGCCGCTGCGTGCATAACCGCACATTTTGGGCATGTTAGTGTCATTTTTGGAGCCCTTTTATGATGCTCAGCGTGAACTGGAGGGGGCCAAATATCCCACTCTGTATCTTGTGCTGCTATGGGCAGAACGACTCAGACATCACTGCCAGCAAATTGCCAACGATGCTGCACAGCTGGCAGCCGTGGGTCAACAGGAGCAGCACCCGCTCCCGCTGAAGATCCATGAAGATTACGTTTGCACAAATCCAGATCCAGCTGCAGTTTTTTTTTTTCATTGTGAAGAATTGTGTGTTTAAATAATGTGCTACAAATTAGATGTATTACTATGATTGTTGTTGTCATCATTTTGAGGACACAGAATAGGGCAAGATGGAGGCAGATGATCTGTTAAAGGGAGAAGCTGAAAGAAGAGCAGAACAACAACAACCATTATTCACACCTTGACTCAGGTGAAACCAACGTCCTGAAACTGTGCGGGTGGGGGTGGGGGCTGGTATTGTCTAACTCAATGACTCTCTTGACAGGTTTCCCGCCTTTTCAGAACTGTGAAACATCTCAGTTTAACTCTAATGTTGTGAGTTCATTGTGATTATTAAAGGGACACTAGCATACCTACAATCACCAGCAGTGTCTGGGTAAAGGAGAGTTTTCACTCTCCTTTCTCAGAAGCAAGTGTTCTACGCTTGTGCATCTTTACATTACATTACATGTCATTTAGCAGACGCTTTTATCCAAAGCGACTTACAAAAGTGCATTTAAACATTTGGGTACATCTTCCTCCTTGTGTCCAAGTGCCAAAGACTCTTGAAAGACTGTCATCACATGCATTTATTTTTAGTCAGCGCATTATTTTGTTCAATTTGTAATACATTTATTTTCATCCACTAATCTCTCCAAATCCATTTGTTTCCATCAGTCTCCAAGTGACTGTATCCCCTAACTCTGAGTGAAGGTGAAAATCTTATTTATCTTAGCAACTTTGCTCCACATGTTCTGCAGATGAGAGATGACAGGGTAAGACTGCATCTCTCTGATGTTGAACTAGTGGATAAACATGCTAGTGGAGTGAAGGGCAGACATTACATTCATTCCTGGAGAGTCTCTTTCTGCTGGGAAGGATATTAAGCTACAGTATATGTTGGAAAGGCATAAAAATAATAAAAGAATGACGCTCTGTTGTTATCGCATTCTATTTTTCTTTAGCAGCATGTCAAAGTCCTTTTCCACTCTTTCATCTATTCTAGCATATTCAGATGCCTAAAGCTCTCTGAAAGTCATTGACTGCAAAAAAGTCATTGGACAGTATGCAATCAGTGGTAATGGTAGGGCTCCTGTGTTTTTCCCCCAATTAAATTTGTGGACAAACAGCTTTAAAAGCTGGAATAGATGTTGCAGGGTCCAACAAAAGGCAGACAATATCATCCACATATGTTAAGTACTAAACTGTAAACTGTATCAAACTGTACTGCTGCCTTATGAGAAAGTCAGACAGAAAGTACAGAAGCCAACGAAGACTGTATTCTATTTCAATTGACATAATAATCATCCGTGTCTCAAATATCACATTGGTCAATGTTTATACTAATGGCGATTGATAGTAGAAGACTCATTATGTTGCAGTTTGTAAAACGTTGGACCCAAAAGAAAAAAAAAGCCTTGAATAAATCAAAACACACAAAAAAAGGCAAAAACAGTCCCAACAAGGAGGGGAAGACAAAGAGAAAAACTCAAATGCCTGAAACACTGGGAGCAGAGAAGAACAGCACAAGCAAACAACAAAAGACCAGGACGAAACTTAACAAAGTGAACCGAGACAAATGCAGCAACAAAGACACGAGGAGGGCAGGGATAATCAAACATACATGAAACTACTAAGACTAAAGTAATACTGTGACTAAAATTCTCCATAGACGTAAAAAAAACCAAAAACAATTGTGATAATATTTTTTTTAGTAATCAGAGGCAAAACATTTAATAGCAATTATGTGTTGTGTCCTAACTGCAAATGCCTGTCATGTAAGCAAGCGCACGACTGGACAATCCTGTTGGATCGGGGGGTGAGGTCGTGTTCAGGTGATCAGATGTAACCATGTAACAGAAGCCTTCCAGCATAGCAAAGAGATACAGCCATCCCATATACTAGACGTCAAGGTAAGTTTAAGAGTTGTTGTTTTTCACAGTAAAATGCTAGTGTATTATTATCAAAAGAAATGTCTTAGGTTTGGCATTGTTTGTATGAACGATACTTGCAAGATACTTCTTACATTTTCTAAACAAAGGTCATAGGATAATAGAATACAAGCATCAACATTGTCTGCAATCAAATATGCAGGGTGTTACATTAAAATGATGTAATGATTCATACTACGCCATGATTTAGTGTCAGAGACTCTCTGTGTTTAAAACTCACAAAGAGCACATATGGAACATCTGTTACCACAAAAGATTGGAAAGGTCTACAGAAAATATTGAAATGTAACATGCTTCCTCTTAAGCTTGAGTAACCATGGTGATTGTTCTCAGACTAACTGGCTTTGCAACATTGTTATGGCGTATTTCCACCGGCTCTACTTGCCTCCCCACGGCACGGCATGGTTTACGAAGCATTTCCACTGGTACCAGGTTCCAAAAGCATGCCAGAGTAGGTACTACGCAATGATTGGTAGAGAACAGGAAGAGACGTTCGACACACAAATCAAGCTGAACAGCGCCGAACTGTAGATAAGTTAAAACTACTTAACAATCCTTAAAAAGGTGGGTTAATCTCCAACAACTACCTGGAGTCTGGTGTAAAGTCACTAGTCACTCGTTTGTATGTGTGTGTAGTGTATAAAATCATGCAGTTTCCCCCAGCTGTGCAGTGATGACTCCGCCCATGTTGACTAGGTACTTTTTATTGTATTGGTACATTTATTTATTGAACTTCATTTATTTACTTTATTTTAACTATTGAACAAAAACATTTAAAATGTATTCAACTCAAATTTGACATACAAAATGTTTTAAGACCTAACCTAAATTACAAGATCTGCGAGACAAAAGTCCAAGTTTCTATGGTTGGCCACATAATCTGCAGTGATTTTGGTTCTGACTCGTGTCAAATTAGTTATCTACTCTTCTTGAGAAACCCAGTGTTACTCACAAGTAGTCCACAGGAGGCAGGTAAACGTTTACGTCAATTTATTTAAAGACAAAAACCAAATTCTGGTCTCGTACCAGCATAATGCAGTCCAAAATCTGAACACACTGTACTTGCTATCTTGGTGCACACACTGCTAACCACTTTACGCAGTTACACATACACATACACACACGTATGGTCAAAAAAAGATATCCATTCCACGCTTGCAGAATTTTCCATGACCTAACACATGGTTGTTTTACTGCACACGTCACAAACTGCCAAACTGTCATAAAGCTCCAACACAATATGCTTCACTGCTTTTACCATCAAAACACAAATCAGTCTTAAAACAACCATAAACTGTCCATATACTATTGTTTAACTGTTGCATGAACTTGAGTATATTCACAACATATTGCACGTACTACATATACTAAAAACACATTTAACACCAAATATTACTTTGTGAGTGGCTCTCACACCATCTGACAGTCTCTGGACTGAAATACAGCAGCCTGTGATGTGGCGTGTTTAAATACACCAGACTCCTCGGATAAATATTGAGATTTTAGACATTTCCATGCTAAATGTTGGAGATTAACGTGATTAATCATGATTCTTTTCAATTGATCAACGGGTTTGGTTTGATTCTTGTGTTGGACGTCTTCCTCATGTTTCTTCCAGTGACGGCACTCAGTAGACCAGGTACCAGGTGTTGCTAATAAAAAAGCAAAAAAAAAACAAACATGCTGTGCCAAGGCGAGTCGTGCTGGGACCATGTAGTGGAAAAGCGGCATAATGTCATCAAGGCATGATGTTGCAGTCAAAAAGTTCACAATGTTTTCTGTTTTGTCTCCACAGATGGCAGCCTTCAGAAAAACTCTGTATATGGCAATGACAATTGCTTGCCTTGCCTGCTCTGTTATTGCATTCTTGGTTTTTTTTGCGCCATCACCTCCTTTGTATCCATCTACGTCTACAGTAGCTGATGAAAAAAACTCTGACGGCACTGAAAAGCCCATCGTCCTGCTGTGGTTCTGGCCACTTGATGTGAGGTTTGATTTCAAAATCTGCTCAACCTACTTCAACATTAGTAGCTGCATACTGACTGATGATAGATCCATGTACAGCAAAGCAGAGGGAGTCATTATCTTCCATAAAAATGTTGCATGGGATTTAACAAACATGCCTCAGCTCCCACGTCCATCTTTTCAGAAATGGATTTGGTTCCACGTGGAATCGCCGACAAACACACTGAAGATACCAGGTTTGGAAAATCTGTTCAACTTAACACTGAGCTACAGACGAGACGCTGGCATTGTGGTGAGGAATGAGGTGACTGTCAAGAAAGAAGAGATGAAGGACATCTTTGTTCTGCCCAAGAAAAACAATCTGTTGTGTTGGATTGTCAGTAACAATGCTGCGAGCACTGGAACAAGTACAAGAGAGAAATATTACAATGAACTGTCCAAACATATAAAGATTGAACTGTTTGGTTCTGCACATACAGGGTGTCGGTTGAGCTATGAAGACTATTACCCAACCCTTGCTAGTTGTAAATTTTACCTCTCATTTGAGAACTCGCTCCACAAGGACTACTTTGTAGAAAAGGTAAACGGGCCCCTCGTTGCAGGGTCGGTCCCTGTAGTTATGGGTCCACCAAGAGAAAACTATGAGCAGTTTATTCCCAATGGCTCCTTCATTCACGTCAATGACTTCCCTGACGCAAAATCACTGGCAGAGTTTCTACAGCAGCTGGACAAGGATGATAAAGCATACATGGGTTATTTTGAGTGGAGAAAGTATTATAAAGTGGTGCCTCATCTTTTGTCAATGCAGAATGAATTCATTCATCCCATCTGCCTCGCCTGTGACCACATTTCAAAAGACAAGGAGTACCATGTAGTTAATGACCTTTATGAGTGGTACTTTACATGAAAACTACTGTGAAAACACTGCATTATTGGATATACTACACTTATCATACACACTGAGCCCACAGCAAAGTTTACAGAAGAAAGCACACGTAATTAGTACATTTCGTGACAAAATGTGATCATGTCTGCTCTTGGTGCCAGTGTCATCAGGTGCAGGACTTCAGCTGGTAATGCAAATTGATTTTTTTTTTTTTTTACAATGCTGTATTAAAAGTCAATGTCAATGTGTGTTGTGCCTAATAAAGAGATCAATGGTGTGTGCCTAATTAAGTCATGAAGGAAAGTTGTCCTAAAAAATGTGAGCAGTGTCAGTTGAATATTATGATTTATAGAGTTTTTGAGTTATAAACCTGATCCCCCCAATTGGGGGACCCAGAGAAGCACTCAGTTAATAATAATGGATTAATGCACAAAACATTAAATATTATAGTGATGTTGCACATCAAATTTAACAGAATGTAGGCTACAAGATTAATTTAAATGTGAAAAACACAGCTCAAATATATGGAGCCCTTCTGGTGACATGGGTGGAAAAAAAAAAAATTCCCTGGCCACAACTTGTTTAATGCGTGGGAACAAGATCCTATACGTGGCCACGACTTGTTTAATGCGTGGGAACGAGATCCTATACGTGGCCACGACTTGCTTAAATGTGTGGGAACGAGATGATTATTAGGTGGCCACGAAATGTTAGACATTTCATCAGTGAGACTGTTGACTTTCTGGCATCAGTAGCTTCAGCCGCAAACATGGACAAGTTTGATCTGATTTCATTTTTATTTTAATCTAGGGATGAATTATAATGATATCCTTAAGCATAGGCACTGATCCCATGGGTGCTCCGGTGCTCAAGCACCCACCGGGAGATAGCCATAAAAAAAACAAACAAAAAAACCTAAATAGATAAATAAAACGGCATCTTTAAAATGAACTGCACCTATCTGAAATCACATTATGCAATGAAAAGTATTACAGCTCTGTGCATGAGCATAGTCACGTCCCATCGTTGTGCGGGCATGATATGTGCATCAGTGCTTGTATAGCCGGTTCAGTGTCACAGCATCATGGACAGCGCTGTTTGTGTGTGTGTGTACAGGTGCAGCGCGATCGATAGACAGAGACCGTGTCACTCAGTTTAATCTTGTAAATAAAACTTTCGGCCCAAATTCAATTTTCTCTCTATTGATGTAAACGACGTGAAGCGAGGAGAGAGAGAGAGAGGGGCGGCGGTTCCTTCCGGACCCGGGACCTTCTCTCTCCCTCTGACCCGCCGGAATAGACCAGCACCCTCTCGGTGTTCCGAGTCCATCAAAATAGGCTATATAGCATGAATTAGAAAACAAAGAAATTCTTTGTAAAATCAGATGTTCAGAAGCAGTGAGCACGCCACCCCTACATAGCCAGAATTATATGATCTTCACCCCATCAACCTGGAAATTGAATCATCTCGTTCCCACGCATTTAAGCAAGTCGTGGCCACAGAATAGGATCTCGTTCCCACGCATTTATAAATTTGTGGCCAGGGAATTTTTTTCCCACCCATGTCACCAGAGGGGCTCCGTACAAATATACGACAGAATATTCGGGCCAAATTGAGAAGAAAAAAAAAAATCACAGACTTCGAGAATTAAGTTGTTAATTAAGGAGAATAAAGTAGTTAATTGACGAGAATAAAATAGTTATTTAACTAAATCCGTCAATGCCATATGGTGTTGGGGCCTCTGCAGGTGTACTGCCAGTGTCGGAGACACCGTGCTCGCCGGACCCCGACTCCTTCTAGATCCAAAATCTTAGGCTACATTTACATGATGACGATCTGAACAGAAGACGCAAAAGTGGTGTTGCGTCTTCACTTTTTATTCCGCGTTTAGACGAGCGTTTCCGGGAGGAAATCTGCATTTATACGGTGAAGTGTGTGGAATGCGATTGGGTATGCATGCCAGGCGGCTAGGTGGAGCTGTGATACACTATCACACAACACTGCCATGTATGAGCGCATGCACAGAATCTTCCTTCCTCTCATGTGAACGGGGCCTAAATTATCTGATTGGCCTGCTGATGTATCCACCGATAACCCTGCAGTCGACCAGTTCCAGCTATTTCCCCCTCCACAAAAGCAGCCATATTGCATATTCTTTTTAAAGTCCTGATACTTATGACAATGTGATGCCGATGTGCCAAACGATTAAGTATCTCCTTGTATGTGAAACCTATTCTAAAGTACAATGCTCCACGACCCTCATTTTAACAACTCTCCTCTTCTAAAACAACAGGTTAGAATGTAACGACTCTTAATTTACGAGAATAATCTTGTTAATTAACGACTTTAATCTTGTTAATAAACGACTTTAATCTTGTAAATAAAGACTTTATTCTCGAAGTCTGTGATTTTTTTTTTTCAATGTGGCCCTAATATTCCGTCGTACAAATAACAACTAAATGAATTACTACATATCAAACTCCGTACATATTTCTGGATCTAACGTTACGACACTTTATTCAGAACACATAACGGTTGAGCTACAAACATAGCATTCAGCTAAAGCAGAGACTCTGAGACAGGCTGATGGATAAACTACAAAGCACTCTGCAGTAAAGCACCACAGAGATAAAAGCCAAAGAATAAAGACAACAGAAATCGCTTCATCGAACGACTGGTGTAAACTTGCTCTTACCGCTGATTTTTCTCTGTCAAAAGTTGATATTACGCCGAAAACAACGGCTGGACAGACGGACTTCCTGTGTTACACTCAAATCATGCCGGGTGTCCATGTCCATGTCATTTGCCGGCGTTCTGCGGACTCTGATTGGCTGTAGCGTCAATCTAGTGGCTCTAATGATCCTCGACCAACCCCTTGCAGAGATACAGGCCTGCGTACTGGGACACAGCTCAGTCCTGCCATCTTGTGTTCGATTTTGTAATTGCAAATATATCGAAGTCTAATTGAAACTTTGAAACAAAGCCATCAACTGTTATATTGAACACTAATAGTGATATAAAAATGAAATGCGTAGTTTTATACATGAGAACATACAAATGGCACAGATGGTGCCAAAATGAGACCTTGCATGTACTTTCTGTACTAAAACCTTTGTGCTATGATTTGATAGAAGTTTAGAGCTGCAGCTGCATCGTTCCAAAGAGAGAATCATCCTGAAAGTGCTTGTTTTTTGTTTCATTTTTGTTATGTGCCATCTTCACCAGTAATACATTTACTGATGTTTACACATCTTAGCAAATCTCACACATGTTCCCTTTACTATGACACCCACAGTATTCAAATAAACCTTGTGGTTGCAGAGATTTCATTATGAGTGTCCAATTTTTGAGCAGAGACTTACAAAATAGGCTTTGGGTTTAAAGCAGGGGTGTCAAACTCAAATGACCTGCGGGCCAATGAGCGTCTTACCTGGTCAACAGGGGACAGTCTATAAGAAAAAAAGGGTGGGGGGGTGGGGGGAACTGTTTAGGCAATATGAGCTTAAAATCATAACGCAATATTTCCTCATGACATGGCTTTTAAGATATTCATGATGATATTTCACAGCATTCCAAAGTAAAAGTGCTTGTTTTGATATGGAATGAAAATAAAAAATAATAATAATAACAATAAAAGCATATCTATGATGCAAAATAAATCTATTACTGTCAAAAACAGAGAAATCAATCATAATAAATTAAGTAAATAATGATGCTGACAACTATCATTAAAACACCAACCAAAAAAAACAAAATAATAATAACTGTTCAGCTGCAGCTCGACTGTGGAAGTTTTATTTGTGTTTTTGTGGATGAAAGACTGTAGCCATGTGGCTACATAGAAACTTTTGGATGTGATGCTTCATGATGCTTCTTGGAACTGAATAGAATCTCTGACCCAATGGTTGTAATTTTATCGAATGATGAGACCAGTGATGATGCACAGCCCTACGCCACTAACACCACTTATTAATAATAATATTATTATTATTATTATTATTATTATTATTATTATTATTAATAATAATAATAACAATAATAATAATAATAATAATAGTTACACTTCTCTCAACTTTCCTTCATGACTTCATTAAGCACACACCACTGATCTCTTTATTAGGCACATCACACTGACATTGATCTCTTCCAATACAGCAATGTAAAAAAAAAAAATCCATTACCAGCTGCAGTCCTGCACCTGACGACATTGGCACCAAGAAGCAGACGCAATGACAATGTTGCCAAGTTATGTACTAGTTACATGTGCTTTCTTCTGTAAACGTTGCAGTGGACACAGTGTGTATGATAGGTGTAGTATATCCAATATTGCAGTGTTTTCACAGCAGTTTTCATGTAAAGTACCACTCATTAAGGTTATTAACTACATGGTACGCCTTGGATCTAACAGGATACAGGAGGATTTAATGTGAAATGTTTCTTTAAGTTTACAAAAGGTGCCTGGAGCTAATGTTCAAATTAATTATAAAAAAGATTTCCCAAGAACCCCATCATATAATGTGAATGCTGGACAGGCAAAGCTTTTATTTTAGGAAACAGGAAGTGATCTTAATATCATACTTTCACTTCTATCGTTCTCAGTTTGCTCACACCGTTTTTATTTATTAATAATCATATCATAGTGATCATATTGTGAATATGATCACGATAATTTGTCGTCTGTCATCTCAAAGTATGGGAAGGTTAATACAGCTTAACCAGATTTATATTTACAAAAGATTTAAATTTATAAATTAAAAAAAAACCCAAAACCATCACTCATAAAAACAATGTGTATCTTCTCCTCAAAACTGTCACTGATGTTAGCTGAGAAGGCACTCCACCACCATCACCCAGAATCAGGTGACAGTTCTGAGGAAGGCAGAAGATACACACCAAAACTGGTAAACAAGGTAAAAGAACACTTATTGTTGTCTAAAAAAATGAACCAATAAACTAGGTCCAATTAAGAGTTTGTTAAGAGTATTCAATCGACAACCAAGAACCCTGAGATATTCAGTGTCTTCACTGCCTAATAACTTCTAACAAAATGATGTCACAGCAGTTTTCATGTAAAGTACCACTCATAAAGGTCATTAACTACATGGTACTCCTTGTCTTTTGAAATGTGGTCACAGGCGAGACAGATGGGATGAATGAATTCATTCTGCATTGACAAAAGATGAGGCACCACTTTATAATACTTTCTCCACTCAAAATAACCCATGTATGCTTTATCATCCTTGTCCAGCTGCTGTAGAAACTCTGCCAGTGATTTTGCGTCAGGGAAGTCATTGATGTGAATGAAGGAGCCATTGGGAATAAACTGCTCATAGTTTTCTCTTGGTGGACCCATAACTACAGGGACCGACCCTGCAACTAGGGGCCCGTTTACCTTTTCTACAAAGTAGTCCTTGTGGAGCGAGTTCTCAAATGAGAGGTAAAACTTACAACTAGCAAGGGTTGGGTAATAGTCTTCATAGCTCAACCGACGCCCTGTATGTGCAGAACCAAACAATTCAATCTTTATATGTTTGGACAGTTCATTGTAATATTTCTCTCTTGTACTTGTTCCAGTGCTCGCAGCACTGTTACTGACAATCCAACACAACAGATTGTCTTTCTTGGGCAGAACAAAGACGTCCTTCATCTCTTCTTCCTTGATAGTCACCTCATTCCTCACCACAATGTCGGCGTCTCGTCTGTAGCTCAGTGTTAAGTTGAACAGGTTTTCCAAACCTGGTATCTTCAGTGTGTTTGTCGGAGATTCCACGTGAAACCAAATCCATTTCTGAAAAGATGGACGTGGGTCCTTGGGAATGTTATTCAAGTGCCAGTCGATATCTCTATGGAAGATAATGACTCCTTCTGCTCTGCTGTACATGGATCTATCATCAGTCAGTATGCAGCTACTAATGTTGAAGTAGGTTGAGCAGATTTTGAAATCAAACTTCACATCAAGAGGCCAGAACCACAGCAGGACGATGGGCTTTTCAGTGGGAACTGTGCCTTCAGAGGTTAGTTCATCAGCAAATGTAGACGTAGATGGACAAAAAGAAGACTGTGACTCAAAATATAGAAATAATGCAATAAAAAGGCAAGCAATTGCCATATACAGAGTTATTCTGAAGGCTGCCATCTGTGGAGACAAAAAGTAACAATTGTGAGCTTTTTGACCACAACATCATGCGATGATTTTTGCTTTTTCATTATCAATACCTGGTACCTGGTCCACTGATTGGTCATTGTGCCGTCACTGGAAGAGGAAGACATCCAACACAAGAATCAAACCGAACTGTTGATCAATTAAAAAGACTTAAAAAAAAATCATGATTACTTGCGTTAATCTCCAACATTTAGCATGGAAATGTCTAAAATCTCATTATTTTGAGATTTTCATTATTTCCATCTGACTGTGTCAGATGGAGTTCAACTGAAAACAACTGCTTTACAACTCACTAGTCACTCGTTCGCGTGTGTGTCGCGTATAAAACAAAGTCGCAGCAGTGTCATGCAGCCGTGCAGGGATGACTCCGTCCAGTTTGAGGAGGTGCAGTGCCATGCCGAGGCGAGGCGGGGCCATTTAGTGGAAAAGCAATTCAGGTTTCTCCACACATTTCAGAATTCGCATGATGCCAACATATGCATTCGGATGGCTTAGCTTGGCAAAATGTAAAAGAATAAAATACAGTTTTTCGTTTATATCTATAGTAGTAACGTTAATGTTACACATTCTTGCACATTCTATTAAGACAAGTATAAATACCAACCAAGTGGGTAGAATGCCTTATGAAAAATCAAACCATCTAATTTATGACACATTTAATTTAATGTTTAATAGTATGTGTGCATTATTCTTGCTCATTTACAAATCTCTGAATGGCCTTAGACCCAAATACTTTATTCATGACCTTTCACTAGTATAAACCCAGCTCACCTCTCAGACTTGTTGGTCTGCTCACTACTCCCAGAACAAAGCGTTGAGAAACAGCCTTTTTTTTTCTCTCCCTCAAACATACATGAGACTCTTTTAATTAAGGTCTTAAACGAGGTTGTATTTCAAATTTGAGTTGGACTGTTTTTGAAATGTTTTTGTTCAACAGTTAAAGTAAATAAATGAAGTTCAATAAATAATTGGGGCATTTTATTGATGAAGGACCCACACGTTGTTAGTTGGGCAATAACAATGTTGCAAAGCCAGTTGGTCTGAGAACGAGCACCATGGTTACTCAAGCTTAAGAGAACAAAGCATGGTCTTTGGCAAAAGCAAATATTTTCTATAGACCTTTCAAATCTTTTGTGGTAACAAATGTTCCATATGTGCTCTTTGTGAGTTTTAATCACAGAGAGTCTCTGACACTAAATCATGGCGTAGTATGAATCATTACATCATTTTAATTTAACACCTTGCATATTTGACTGCATACAATGTTGATGCTTGCATTATATTATCCTACCTCCGTTCAGAAAATATAAGGAGTGTCGTTAATGCAAACAGTGCCAAACCTATGTGCAGACATTTCTTTTGATAATAATACACGAGCATTTTACTGTGTTTAATGTCACGTTCGTTTAATGTAAAGAAGTTACTGTAATCAAGGTTCTGATGCCGTTGCTTACAGTTAACACTCTTCGATGAATGAGCTGAATAGGAAAAGGGTTCACTGAGCCAGTTGAAAACCAACTTTGTTGTACAGGTGATCCCCAACATGAGTTATAAGTGGTCACATGTCATACGGAACAGTGGGTGCAGCTTTATCATTAATCATTATTAAGGATTTCACCTCTTAACTTGAGAAATCTTATTCTCAGAAAGAAATAGAATTATCAGCACCACATGTAAAACAACAACTCTTAAACTCACCTTGACTTCTATGGGATGGCTGTATCTCTTTGCTGTGCTGGAAGGCTTCTGTTACATATGAACACCTGAACATCTGAACGACCTCGGATACAACAGGATTGCCCAGTCGCATTCTTGCTTACATGACTGGCATTTGCAGTTAGAACACACTTTGAGACACAACACATAATTGCTATTAAATGTTTTGCCTCTGATTATTAAAAAAAATATTATCACATTTGGGTTTTTTTTTTTACATCTATGGAGAGTTTTAAGTCTTAGTAGTTTCATGTATGTTTGATTATCCCTGCCCTCCTCGTGTCTTTGTTGCTGTCTCGGTTAACTTTGTTAAGTTTCTTCCTGCCCTTTTGTTGTTTGCTTGTGCTCTTCTTCTCTGCTCCCAGTGTTTTAGGCGTTTGAGTTTTTCTCTTTGTCTTCCCCTCCTTGTTTGGACTGTTTTTGCCTTTTTTTGGGTTTTGATTTATTCAAGAATGAATGTAATGTCTGCCCTTCACTCCACTAGCATGTTTATTCACTAGTTCAACATCAGAGAGATGCAGTCTTACCCTGTTGTCTCTCATCTGCAGAACATGTGGAGCAAAGTTGCTAAGATCTATAAAATAAGATTTTCACTCAGAGTTAGGGGACACAGTCACTTGGAGACTGATGGCAGTGTCCATTTAATAATCACAATGAACTCACAACATTTGCCTCCTTCAGGTAAACACTGGACTTGCTTGAGTTAAACTAAAGACGTTTCACACTTCTGGCTTTTTCAGTTCTGACTAAGTGGTGGAAAAATCCAGGTATGGTGACAGGTTTCCTGTCGGCTGGAAACCTGTGAAGAGAGTCGTTGAGTTAGACCAGTGGTGTCAAAGTCATTATAATTCAGGGGCGACAAACAGAGCAATTTGAAATCAAGGCGGCTAGTTCCAGTAAAGCAATAGCATAGCATAATAATCTATTAACAACAACAAATTCCATTTCCATTTTTTGTTTGTAATTTAATAAAATATCCTTTTACAAAACATATTATGACCAGCCTGAATTATTATTAGCCTGGTTTTCTCCAACAATAGCGTGTAGTGTGATGTGATTTGTACCAGACATACATTGGATTGTGAGCAGATTATCACAGACATTAGCAAATCCAAAGGCAGAACATTTAATCGCCACTAAACATGTCTTAAGATACTTAAAAGGTACTTGAGAACATGAGTTGAGTTTTCAGAAGAGTGAGGAGGATTTGGGGCTGAGAGCATTAGACAGACAGACAGACAGACAGATAGATAGGTAGATGGACAGACGGACGGACAAACAGACAGACAGACAGACAGCTAGATTGGCAGATACCATGTGGTTGAGGAATGCTGTGGGCCAACATCGCTGCTGTGAGGTACAGGTGCATCACTGCAAGTTTGTCGGTGTTTCTCTGTGTCCGGGGGACTGATTAGATGAAATGGGAAGAACAGGTAAAAGAGCACTAGTCGAGTCTTGAAAAGCGAGGCGAATCATACGGATGAAATACTGTAGATGACTAAAGTGAAAAAAATAATAATACAAATAAATAAATAATATGATGCATTGCCCTCTATTGATTGGATTATTTGTGACTTTTGGGAAGTTGAATATGCCAGGCAACAAGTCGAGAATGTCACGCGCGACGGAACATCATAGACACATAAATAAACACACATGGAGTCGGAGTTGACTGTCTAGAGTGCTATCGGATGCTGAAACATGTTTTCTTTGTCAAAATGTCATAATAAAAAAAAAAGAGGAAACGAAATGTATGATGATAATGGGGCGGGACTAGTTAAGCTTTGCTTCTCCCGCATTCCCTTTCGGTTATGTATATTGTGTGAACTGCACTGTTATGTGATGAGTGATCTAAATGTCATGACCGAAATAAATAAATAAATAAATAAATAAATAAATAAATTTAAAGTGTTTGTATTTCTTTAATTGATTTTTTAAAATTGATTTTGTTTCAATTTCCAATGTATTTACTTGCTTCTGTAAAGCACTATCAATTGCCTTGTGTACAAATAAACGTGCTTGTCTTGCGCGCACCACCCACATTATGTAACCAGAGAAACTTTGTCTTGACTGATGAACAGAGGAACTTCTTTGTTTGCCTCAGTTCTTCACCGAGACCCATCTTAGACAAACTTAACTAAGTAAATACTCATTGAAAGATTCATTTTCACATTCATATTTATTCATATGAGTGTAAAGAAAATATACTGCCAGTACACAAGTCTTGAAATGTAGAGCCAGAAGAGTAAGATAGTTCATTTGTTTTTATTCCAAGAAAGAGAGAAAGTGATTATGGCAACCTATTAATGGCAACTCCAATGGGAAATATATCTTCAACAAGCAGGTGGTATTTTTCATTACAGTCAGACTGGCTTAGCTGATGATGAGTGTTATTTAAATGGTTGATGACATTTTCCTATTCAAACATACTAATATGTACATCAATAATGCATCAATGTAGTTTGTATACACAAAATGCCTCTCTGCAGCAGGACCACCACAGACTCCAGTGTCACTGGGACACCCACTTGTACAGATCCCGAACCACTCTATATTCATTGCTGAAGCCAATATGACGACAGGCCTGACAGACAGCAAGTGTAAACTTATGCTGCTCATCAGTAAAATGACGCCTGAGAGTATAGAACCGGTGCCAAGTAAAGTACTTTTCATAAGCCTCTTTATCGTCGTCCAATTTGAGGAGGAATTCAGCCAGAGCAAAAGCATCAGGAAAGTCTTTTACGTGTATGAAGGAAGTACCAGGGACAAATTTCTCATAGTTCTTTCTCGGTGGGCCCAGAACTATTGGTACAGTTCCAACAGCGAGCGGACCATAGAATGTTTCTGTGATGTAATCTCTGTGATTTGATTCCTCAAAAGAAAGAAAGAACTTGCAGGTACTAATAGTTTGAAAATAGTTTTCTCCCTTCACGTTGTCAGCTGAGATGTCAAACACATCCACCTTTATGTGTTTTATAACCTCGTTGTAGTAGTTGTAACGCTCCGCAGACGTTGTGTTGAGGTCATGGCTGTTAACAATCCAACAAAGCACTCGTTCTTTCTTTGGTGGAACAAAATCTGGGCCTGGGTTCTTCTTGACAGTTAGGTGCCAGCGAACAGGAATGTCTGCATCCTTCCTGTAGCTCGAGGTTAAATTAAAAAGGGCTTCGATGCCAGCGATCTTGCGCGTGTTTGGGGGCGTGTCCATGCTCAACCAGATCCACCTTTGAAATTTGGGTCTTGGTGTGGTGGGAAGGTTGGACAGGTCATCTTTGATATCATTGTGATGTATCAGAACTGCATGAGCTTTGGAGTATAAAGATCTATCATCTGTGAGTTCACAGTGATCCATTTCTAAAACATTCTTACAGTCCTTCATATCAAACTTTTTGCTTTCAGGCCAAAACCACAGCAGCACAAGAGGCTTTTTGGTCTTTGACCGATTTGTGGCCACTGACTGTTTTTGAACAGCAGCTGGTTTGGGGGCAGGATGACATTTTGGAAGTGGAAAAGATCTGTAGTACATTGTAAATAGGATGATGACTCCAGCCAGCAGCACGACCACGATGGACAGGGGTCGCAAAGTGGAACTTGGAGTGGAAGCCATCCTAAATCTGCAAAGAAAGAAGAAGTCCTTACTACTGGCAACACATTTCCTCATGGTATAAATGGCACAAAGGTTGTAACACAGTTAATGTCAACGGACTGTTAAAAGTTACAGTGTAATTAATGCTGCATTCAACCAAATGGATAGTCATTATGAGGAGTTTGGACCACTTAAAGAGGACTGCAGTGGCAAACGTACACTTAATTCCAAAGCCACCAGTTATGTGAGGTTTTTTTTCCACATTTATTTCCACTTGCAGTACATCCAAGTTACATTTCCTTCCACATGCGTCTAAGCTGCTCAACAACACTTAGAAATATTCCCTAGATGTTCCAGGTCATTCCAGTAACAAAAGGTAACCTAACACCAAAAAACCAAAGGGTTCTGACATTAACATGTCCATGGTACCTTTTATCTAAATAATATCAAAGGTCCACAAAGTTATATTCCTTTATTCCTGACTATTTAAACAAAGGCTAACTGTTTACTACTTTACATGTTCAGCGATCATTTAAACTAACACTAATCTAAATTAACTCAATACCCTGTTACTTTTTCTGTGGTTGTTAACGATCACTGTGGAAACTATACAAATGAATGTCAGTGTCATTCATGTCCTTGTTTCATGTCGCCTTGTCTGTCCACTCCCCATCCCCCTGTCACATCGTCAGAAAATCAATCAATCAATAAATAAATATGAATACAAATAAGAATGGTCCACAAAGTGCAGTGCAGTAATTAAAAGCATGATTTAACTTTACAAAAGTGAATTATTTTCTCACCGTTGTATAAACTGTGCCTCTTCTGTGACTGTGAGCACAACTTTGAGGAAGAAGACACACACACACGCACGCACACATCTGAGTAAAACTGAGTAATATTTGCCATAGAATTCGTGGATGAATCAGATCAAATGGATCGGCTTACCTGCTCCTCACTGACACGTCCGTGTTGTGTTCGGCGGAATCAGGAAGTCAACAAGACTAACCAGCACGTAAAGAAGTGGTGGAAAAGTCTGAGCATAGGACGGGTTTGAGCATTTATCAGGACCTTTAGTACAACCCTGTACTTATAATAGTTTGTTGCCTGCGTCGTGTCTCTGGCAACAGACTAATCAATCCTGGTGTAGCCTTGAAGTCCAGCGGTACAACGCCGCACCCACAGTGTGCAGCCACTGGAATTTAACCACAGTTTTGTGACACGGGGACGTGGGACAGACACGCAGGTGTATGCAAAATGAGTTCCAGGGCCGGTCCAAGCCTTTATGGGGGCCTAAGCAGAGTTCTAGGTGGCCCCCTTTGCCAAATCTCCAACACCCAACTACTGTCAAAGGGTGGGTTTCAATCAGTTTTTTGTTTGAACCACTTAACAATAAAAAATAACGTTAATATTATACATTGTTTTTGTGTGTTTTTTTGGCATTTTTTAAAAAATATTGCAATTTGCAGTATATTTTATGCTGAAGTTTGATCATTTTTATAATGTAGATGTATGAAGACAGTGAACAGAAGAAACTGATTGAACTAGTTTACTAATGTGTTATGTACAATTTACCTGATGTAATATTGTAATTGTAATATTATCTCTTGTGATACATGTCAAGCTCTGTTGGGGCATTAAGGCCACAGTGGCCCTAAGCAGCCACATTTATGTGTGAATGTGTGTGCATGTGTAGGTTTTTAACTGATCAACGATCAGAGAGTAAAAGCAGTTGCAACAGGACACAGAATTATTCAGAGGTGTTAAGATCTGCTGTTTCAGATTTTATATTTGTAGATGTTTTTTTAACCTAATTTTTAAACATAAAGCAGGAAAACTGACAACTGATGACACACCAGATTAAAGTTTCTGTGTGTGAGCGTTTTTGGTTATTTTATGTTATTGTTCTGACATTATTTGTATCAGACCTGACTCGTGTGTATGTAACAGAGTTAGAAATGACCTGTATTATGAATTCAAAAAGGCCTGCATCTGAGAATGAGAACTTAGTGATACAGTGGATGAACATGACCTACGGGAACTGAAAAACACTAGACCCATGTGAAAGAAATTCTTGAGTCATCAGTGTTGAGTAATTCATATCTTTACTGCATGCATGGATTTTTGCATGGAGTAGAGACACTGTCACCAAGGACGGTCTAAAATGGTCTCTCCCCTTCCTCCAAAAAGCTTCACCATTTACACAGAAACTACGGAGTCCCTAAAGGGACATCGAAAAAAAACCAGGAAAACAATACAACACTATTTTCTCAGCAGTGGCTGAACTGTTTGTTCTGAAACTTTAGGGTTTCATAAACGAGGTAATGACGCAGATAAACACACAAACGCAGCGTTAATTGGAGCTTCCGGTCTATGTGGGCTTTAATGTAAACGTTTCGACCCAACAGTTTGAAAGTTTGTATATTATTAATGTTTTATTTATTTTGACTTTGAATGTCAGCTGAGATTGGCACGCACCAGAAACGTTTAGTTTTTTTTTTTTTCGATGTCCCTTTAGGGGCTCCGTAAGAAACATCACAGTTACAAACAGAACAAACACCACACCTAATGTTTATGACCCCAGTAAATGTCATCTGATGTTTTACAAGATGCCATCATGTGCAACCCTCACGTTGACCTTTCCCGTTGACCTTTCCCTATCATATAATCCCCCAGCATTCATTCACAGCTTGACTGTTAGTTAACTTTTGTCTTAGAACATTACAGGAAACAAGAAGAAAACTAGTTATTTCCCACATTTCCTCCCTTTTGACACAAAGTGTCAACATATTTTTGGGAAATCACATGGTCGCATCAACCATCTCTTTTTATGACTATTAGAATATCATAATATAACAAGAGAAAAATAAAACAACACCAAAAAAAACGACCTCCTTTTGGACATATTCAACTGTAAATTACAATTTTATGTATCTTAACTTTACAAATAGGGCCACACGGCGATGTAGTGGTTAGCACTCACGCCTTGCAGCGAGAAGACCCGGGTTCGAGCCCCGGTTGGAACAAGGGCCTTTCTGCATGGAGTTTGCATGTTCTCCCCGTGTGTGCGTGGGTTCTCTCCGGGTTCTCCCGCTTCCTCCCACAGTCCAAAAACATGCAATGTGGGGATTAGGTGAATTGGACACTCTAAATTGACCATAGGAGTGAGTGTGAGAGTGAATGGTTGTTTGTCTCTAGCTGTGTGTGGCCCTGCGATGGACTGGCGAACTGTCCAGGGTGTACCCCGCCTATCGCCCGATGTAGCTGAGATTGGCACAGCACCGCCCGCGACCCTCTGGTGAAGGATAAAGCGGTTGGATGATGACTGATGATGACTTTACAAATAACCGTAATAAATGTCAACACCATCATAAACACCTAGAAGCAGATCACCATTTCCAAATTAGTACATTTGACGCACATTAACACACTCAGGTTGCGAGGTTCAGTTGTAACATAGACAAGTGTGTTTGATTGCCAACACACTTTGGACAACTTTCAGCACAAATGCATATTCAATACACTCTTTGCATTACACACAGTACAATTTTACAACAACACTTATACCCCAATTACTATTTTTTATTTAATTAATATGTTAATATATTAGTACTGTTGTTTTTATTTTATTATTGTTGTTATTTCTGAACATTTTAATCAAGCCGCCAATCTATTATATAAAATAGATAACATTTTCACTGATGACATTGGAAAACAACATGTTTCCATTTTTAATATTTATTATCTTCATCTTTAATGTCTATGCTGCTATAACAATGTCAATTTCCCCACAGCGGAACAAATAAAGGACTATCTTATCTCTTATAAAGCAAAGGTGGTGCTTTAATGACACAGCTGCACTTTGTGGAAGTGCTTTTATTTTATACCATGAGTGCTGAGTGTATATTACAGAACTACTCAAAAACCACAATAGAAATAAATACAGGGACATACATTTCTAGCTAATATTTTTGAATGATTAAATCGATATTTTATTTGCTTCTTAAAAAGTGTTGTTTTCTTCGTGGAAAGGGTTGTTTGAAAATATTGACACAAATCTAATTCCATATAATTTTAGCCTCAAAGATTTACACATTTCTGGGAGCCAAGCGACAGTATTGTCACATTTAGTTGGAAAACAAGAACAGTATTATTTATTTATTTATTTATATGTTTATTTCGGCCATGTCAGTTAGATCAATCGTCATCACACATCATCTTAGTGTAGTTCACACAATACACATAACCGAAAGGGAAAAGCGTGTTTCAGCAGCAGGGAGGACTCAGAGATGCAGTCTAGCTCTAGACAGTCAATCAGACTCCGTGTATGTCTGTACGTGTGTCCATATTATTCCGTCGTGAGTGACAGTCTTGACTTGTTGCCTGGCATGTTACAACTACCCAAAGTTACAAAGTGGTCCACTCAATAGAGGTCAATTCATCAGGTTAACTATTAACTTGGATGGTGTGAGAACCCGTTTCGTTGTTTTTTTGTTTTTGTATTTTTTTCCCTTTTAAGGAAGGAGTTAGAAGGATCAAAGGTAGAAAATCTATCTACCTTTGACCTACACGCCAGCCGGCCCACTCCACTCTCCACTTCCTGCCTCTTCACTGAGAGGATCGCAGAGGCATTCACCGAACGAGCTCCCCATGGCCATCCGGAGAGCAGAAAGCCTCCACATCTTCCGCCGCCGACTAAGACAACGACTACGACGACAAAAAAAAAAGGCAAGCGCTTACTTGTACATCGCACTTATGACTAGCACTTTATAGTTTGGCTTATTTGAAGCAATTCCTTACTTCTATCTCCTGTTTGTACCCAAATGTTTAAATGCAAATGTTTAAATGCCAAATGACATGTAATGTAATGTTGTCTGAAACGGTATTAAAAGGGCTGAAAGAGTTAAAAAGAGATATGTTCATGCAAGTAAAACTTTTTCTTTTCATCAGCTCATCAGTTTTTGGGATAAATTAAGGGCATGTTTGGAGTGATTGAAGTTTTCCATAAAGCATTCTGAACCATCAGTAAAGGAGCCAGACCGTTATTCAGCCAGGGATGCTACACAAATCACATGCTAATGTGGCAAAAAAAATAGAAAGACTGATTACACCAAATTACAATAGCCCGAGGAAATACAGAGTGAAATGTACAGGTAGGTGGAACACCTGCTAGGCATTGCTGCCAGTCGCACCTCCGCCGGTGCCCACGGGTCAGCTGCAGGGTCATCAGTTTAGTATTTTTTGGATGTGTGAAATGAGAGAAATAAACAATTATGTTGTATTGCAAGACCTCCTTTCCTTATGATGTTGTTATGAAATCACATTGTTTCCTTTTTTGTTTCCACAGATCATGGCCTGTTTCCACAAAACTCTACGTCGGGCAAAGTTAGCTTTAGTTGGCCTTGCCTGCACTTTTATTGCATTCTTTATATTTTTTGAGTCACAGTCTCCTTTGTGTCCATCTACATCTACATTAGCTTATGAATTAAACGCTGACGGCACTGAAAAGCCCATCGTCCTGCTGTGGTTCTGGCCTCTTGGTGTGAAGTTTGATTTCAAAATCTGCTCAACCTACTTCAACATTAGTAGCTGCATACTGACTGATGATAGATCCATGTACAGCAGAGCAGAAGGAGTCATTATCTTCCATAAAGATATCAAATGGTACAGGAATAACCTTCCCAAGGACCCACGTCCATCTTTTCAGAAATGGATTTGGTTCCACGTGGAATCTCCGACAAACACACTGAAGATACCAGGTTTGGAAAACCTGTTCAACTTAACACTGAGCTACAGACGAGACGCCAACATTGTGGTGAGGAATGAGGTGACTATCAAGAAAGAAGAGATGAAGGACGTCTTTGTTCTGCCCAAGAAAGACAAACTGTTGTGTTGGATTGTCAGTAACAATGCTGCGAGCACTGGAACAAGTACAAGAGAGAAATATTACAATGAACTGTCCAAACATATAAAGATTGAACTGTTTGGTTCTGCACATACAGGGCGTCGGTTGAGCTATGAAGACTATTACCCAACCCTTGCTAGTTGTAAGTTTTACCTCTCATTTGAGAACTCGCTCCACAAGGACTACTTTGGAGAAAAGGTAAACGGGCCCCTCGTTGCAGGGTCGGTCCCTGTAGTTATGGGTCCACCAAGAGAAAACTATGAGCAGTTTATTCCCAATGGCTCCTTCATTCACGTCAATGACTTCCCTGACGCAAAATCACTGGCAGAGTTTCTACAGCAGCTGGACAAGGATGATAAAGCATACATGGGTTATTTTGAGTGGAGAAAGTATCATAAAGTGGTGCCTCATCTTTTGTCAATGCAGAATGAATTCATTCATCCCATCTGTCTCGCCTGTGACCACATTTCAAAAGACAAGGAGTACCATGTAGTTAATGACCTTTATGAGTGGTACTTTACATGAAAACTGCTGTGACATCATTTTGTTAGAAGTTATTAGGCATTGCATTCTATTTATTTATCTATTTGTAATTCATTTGAACATGTGTTCTCTTAGCTTCAGACATCTTTTGCAAACTAAAAGAAACATTTCACATTAAACAATTGATTGAAAACATCCTGTATCCTTAGATCCTTATTACACTATATTTTGATACATGTTATTCTTACAATGCTATGTTTAGTATTTAGTATATTTGTAATGGACTTTGAACATGTTCGTCCGCCTCAGCTCGTCATTTCACTGTAAACTGTGAAAACCTAGGGAAAATACACAGTGTGTACATTGTAGAACTGGAACAACATCGCGGGCAAGATATTACCGTGAACTTTCTAAACACATAAAGATTGATCTCTTTGGATTTGCTTAAACTGGTCACCGGTTGAGCTTTGAAGACTTTTACCCAACCATCAGTTATTGTACGTTTTTCATTGGGCAATTACCCAATGATTAATTAATTACTACAGCACAGACATCTTTAGATTTTTGCCAGATAAATCAGAGATAAATCAGAGATTAAGTGTGTTAACACTGTGTTCTACATGTTCCATCTGTCTGACGCTCTCCTCTTTATCAGCATCAGTGGCTCTCCTAAATGTGTGACATTCTTCCGCTCACTAGATTGTACATCATGGAATAATTGTGTAGGGCTTGAAATAAGAAGATGAGCATGTTTCTCAGTTGATTTCAAAGTGGTTCCATTACATGTGAAAAAATTAGGACACCCTATGAATACATGTGTGTTTTTTAACATATTTAGACATATGGATATTTAATATCTATTTTAACAATACTGAGAGATTCAAGTAATAGAACTAAAATTGAAGACAATACTTTTTAAAACTTTCCGTAAAACGTAATAAAATAAACATGCAATTTCTGGTGAGGAATAAATTAGGACACCCCCACATTTGTCCCAGTTAAAATGGCTGATATCACAAACACAGGTGTATCACATCAAGTGCACATGATTAGAACATTGTTACTCAACATTTTGAAGGAGGCTTACCCTATTTAAACCTCAGACATTCAGTTTGGTGTGCTCCTGACTGTTGACGTGAGCATGAACACCATGGGGAGATCGAAAGACCTGTCTGAGGCCTTCAGAAAGAAGATAGTTGCAGCTTATGAGTCTGGTAAGGGAATTAAAAAGATCTCAAAAGAGTTTGAAATCAGCCATTCAAAACAACTGCCAACATGCCCAGGTCTGGCCGTCCAAGCAAGTTCACCCCGAGAGCAGACCGCAAGATGCTAAAAGAAGTCTCCAAAACTCTTAAATGTCATCACAGGACCTACAGCAGGCTCTGGCGACTGTTGATGTGAAAGTCAGAAAGAGACTGCACAAGTTTAATTTTCATGGGAGGTGTGCAGGGAGGAAACCTTTACTCTCCAAGAGAAACATTAAGGCCAGACTGAAGTTTGCCAGAGAGAATGTAGACAAAGAACAGGACTTCTGGAATAATGTTCTTTGGACAGATGAGTCTAAAATTGAATTATTTGGACAACAGAACAGAGGACATGTTTGGCGCACACCAAATACAGCGTTAAGTCATTAATAGCATATCATTTCAGTTCATACTTCTTAATATAAATAATAAATGATAATGTTAATTTGACTTGATAAATGAAGACTTATTCAGATTAAATAACTCAAATCACTCAAAAATGTTGGGCCACACGGTGGTATAGTGGTTAGCACTCTCGCCTTGCAGCGAGAAGACCCGGGTTCGAGCCCCGGTTGGAACAAGGGCCTTTCTGCATGGAGTTTGCATGTTCTCCCCGTGTGTGCGTGGGTTCTCTCCGGGTTCTCCGGCTTCCTCCCACAGTCCAAAAACATGCAATGTGGGGATTAGGTAAATTTGACACTCTAAATTGACCGTAGGAGTGAGTGTGAGAGTGAATGGTTGTTTGTCTCTAGTTGTGTGTGTGGCCCTGCGATGGACTGGCGAACTGTCCAGGGTGTACCCCGCCTATCGCCCGATGTAGCTGAGATTGGCACAGCACCCCCCGCGACCCTCTGGTGGAGGATAAAGCGGTTAGATGATGACTGACTGACTCCAAAATGTTAATCATTAAAGTAACAAAGCTACATCAAAGGTTATGACTAAAGTACCAGTAACAAAAGCACAAGTACAAAGTACAAATCAATATCTCTATCATTATAAATCATATAAGGAAGTTTCCAAATTACTCAATTGAAATAAGCATTACATCCACAAACACACAATCAAAGGCGTTTGGGAAGCATAGCCTCCAAACTTAGCTCAACACTACTATACCAGTGGTGTCTTCAATCATTGATCAGGAGCTGTGGCTGTGAGGTGTCTCCAAGAGAAAGCAAACTGACTGAACCAACTCCAAACATTTCATACCATGCTTCCTGTATTCCTCAGGCCCTTCCTTCCTGTTACCTGGGGCTCCACCACTGATGTGGTTGCCCCCTGCAGGTTTGGAGTGTCAGGGATCTGATAGTTGTTGGGATTGTGGCTCTTTGCTGAGTGAACCAGGTTTTGACACAACACCTATAATGGACAGGTAAACATTATTAGCTTTTGATTATCTAATCCTTAACTACATAAATACATGTTCCCTCTAACATGTGTGTATGTGTGTGTATGTTGAAGTGCTCCAAACCCACGGTTCTCAAACTGTGGTACGTGTACCACCAGTGGTACGCGAGATTCCTCTGGTGGTACTTGGAGGAAAATCTGAAATACTGCTCTACTGTATATACCAGGGTATGTGTTCAGAGTGGAGCTGAGGAGTTTTGACCAGGGTGTGTAGTAAATGAAACAAATAACAAAATTATTATAATAAATTATTATTATTATTAATAATAATAATAATAATAATAATAATAATAACAATACTACTACTAATAATAATAATGTTGATACTAATAAAAATGATAAATAGGATAATTATTAGTAGTATTATTATTAATCATAATCATGATAGTAATATTAATAACAGTAATAATAATAATAATAATTTGAGTCACCTTATCACTCACTCCATTTTCATCTAATTTTACAACACCAGTAGTATATGTGAGGAAAAGGAGGAGGAGTATGAAAGAGAAAATGATCTTATTAGGAATAAATCTGTGTCCTTGCCACATGGCTTTCACAGTTACAACACTTAAGAATGTGAAGCTCTACATTTCAGGATGTCATGGTCCTTCCCACACTTAGCACATGGCCAGTTTCCCCTGCATGATGCTGCCACACGTCCATATCTTTGACATTTAAACCACAGACTATATATAATACTATATAAATACTCCTCTTTTCCTTGCTTGTCCAAGCTGAACTACATCTTTATATAACACAGTCATTGTTCCACTGGAAAAGACTCTCCGTTTTACATACTAAGCCAAATGATAAGATCAACGTTCAACTGTAGCTCCCAATGGTGTGGGGTGGTACTGCAGGCACATATGACACAGATACCATAAGTCAGGACACCGCACAAAACCTTTCAAGTAATGACCTAAATCAAAAGCATCAAACCTACTGTAAATAAGTGTAAAACATGTCCTGTTTAAAACACTGAGAACAGTATTGAGTCTTTTGACTCACTACTTCATTGCTATCAGATAAAACTTGGCACATGTTTAACACTGGAGGAAACCCAAGGCACACCCCCAGTACTGGGTCTGCTCTGCCCTTTGGTTAAATATTATTTAATGACTTCCTTAGTTGTTGTGCCACCATGGTCAGATTTACAATCGCAAGAGGAGCTTGTTGGGTCAGGAAGTGGACTTTTATGTGCCTGTTTTTACTTAAACTCAAAGGAAAGGTGAGTGTAAAAGATTGATAATAAGATTTTTGTCCTCAATTGCAGGTAATAGAAAAAAATGTTATACTTATGTGAGTACAAACTCTGTTTTGAGGTTCCAGGAGGTTTAGCCAGTATATAAAACGGGAAGTAGACTAAACAAACTTAGATCTGGTGTTCAACTGACTCAGTTAACACCTTTCCTGTTAAGATACAAGCACATTTGTCACATTGTGAATTACAAGCATCACAACCATGAATAACTTACTTCCAACATCAAACAAGAGACATTCAACAAGGTGAAATGTTAAGCATTTTCTTTATAGAAAAAGCCGTAGAAGACACACAGTGAGTGAGAGTTGAAAAGAAACAAATCTGTCAAGTTCTGGGAATACATCAAAAAGGATTTACTCTATATTATTTTTTTACGTCATATTTCATTACTGAAATGAAACAAATAACAAAAGACTATTATGATCAACACTAATAATAATAATAATAATAATAATAATAATAATAATAATAACAATAATTATTATAATTATAATAATAATAATAATTGTGAGAGAGAGAGAGAGATTAAATATAAGCAAAGATATTTTGTAACACTTTACAAGAAGGTGCACAAGAAAGAGTAAAGTATGTCAGTGACCTCTGACATTTGGCATGTGGCTTTAACTTATAAAAGACTGTTTGTTTGTTTTTTAAAGGGTTTGGAAGACATTTGATCTGATATGCTAATGAGTGGGCGATTACCCAATGATCATCTTTAGATTTTTGCCAGATAAATCAGATGAAGTATTTTATATGAACTGTGACTAAGTGTGTTAACACTGTGTTCTACCTGTCCTTGTACATACTCCACAAGAACAGAGAAATGTGTTGTCTCTCCCAGGCCTGAGAGAAAAGAATGACATAAGTGTGTTGTATATAATAATTCATTCATTATTATTATTTATTTATTTTTGGCTCTTTCTTGTTGTCATTCAATCTTAACCATAGCCCAGTCTGAGCTTTGGGTATAGAAGTGAAGATATCGGGGTCTTTACTTGCTCACTCAGCAGTATTTGTCATCGTTATCAAACCTGCATAAACATCCGAGGGCTTCAAACCACTTTCAAGGAGTCTTGGAAACAAAGACTGAAAACTGAAAATAAATCCTTCTTTAAATTATTATTTTTAATAAGCTTTTTTATTAGATAAACATACAAATAAAAGCGGGAAAAAAACATGCAACACTGATCCAAGAGAAAAGATGACAAGAGAGAGAGAGCTGGTCAATGTCACTTTCCACCTTTTTGATCAATAAATAAAATGTATATTGAAGCTAATATTGGACAGTTAACCAACACAAATACCACTACTGACTTTAACAATAACAATAAGCATGTGAATGGAATGTTAGAAAAACCGCTGGGAAAAATAATTGTCATGTTGCATGGAATTTCCTACGGTCAGTATGACCGTGCGTGGTCAAATAGGTCAGATTATTATTATTATTGTTATTTTTATTATTATTATTATTATCATTATTATCATTATTAATAATAATAATAACAACAATAATAATCATAACAATAATTATCATCATATTCTGATTGTCTTTTGTGTAATTAACATGAAAACATGTTTAAATGAAAACACATAGGCCTGCAACTTTGGGAAAAGTCAGGGACCAGCAGGATTACATTTTTTTATTCAACAAAGTTATTGCATAGGCTATTTGGGGTTCAAAGCGGTCAAACTGACCATCGTGGCCGTTCAAAAACAAAAGTTATTGGTAGCCTATGCACAGTTAAAAAGTTAATGCCTTAAGTTATTAAATTGTGTTACTAATTATAGTAGCACAAGGTTTGCGTGTTGTTCCTCTGTGTTTTAATAAATCGCCTTCATTCTTTCATTTGATTTGACATTATGGCCAAAGCAAATCGGAGTTTTTTTGGGTTTATTTGGGCTACACTCTCAAGCATCGCTCGACGCGCAATTGGGACACTGTCAAATCAGCAACTTCCATCTTCAGATCCCCAAAGCTTTAGGAAGTTGGGTTATTTGTAAAGATCTCTATAACGCCAGAGAGCCTACGCAGTCAGTGAAAGAGCCACATGTGGCTCACGAACCATAAGTTCCCAACCCCAGGGCTACAGTATTTAAAAAAGTATGTATTAGTTATATTGTCAATTTAAAGATCCCATAGCCCGGAAGTGCCAATTAACGCAGCATTTTTGTGTGTATCTGCATCGTTACCTCGTTTATGAGGCCCTAAAAGTCCATAACAATCAGTTTAGCCACTGCTGAGAGCGCAGGCTTTGATTGTTTTCCTGAGCTCTACGACGGCACTTCCGTTGACTAGTTACGTCACTGGCGAATTTCATCACTCCTCTAAACAGCAGCGCCTCCTAGTCCGGGCACTAGAGTCCGGACACATCCTCTGACGTACTTTCAACTGTAGAAGAAGAAGAACCACTCTCGTTGTAGCTGCTGAGCTCCGTACAACCGATACGTTCAGCAGCTACAACAAGAGTAGTTCTTCTTCTTCTTCTTCTACAGTTGAAAGTAGCAATATAAAGCAGGACACAGCACCAAACTTCACCTAAAGGAAGGAGCAGTGCCAACAATACGTATATAACTGTCTTTGTGTGCATGTTTTGTCGTTTAGCATTAGCGATAGCCGGCCACGGGCTAAGCCACACACTACGCTTGTGTTTCATTTGCATGTGTGTTTATCATCACGGTAACCACAACGTTATCCAAGCTACAGGTGTCCTGCAGCAGTTTTTCACTTGTCACAGTGTCTTCTGACTCTGGGTCAGACTCCGGATCAAATGTGTAAGGGATTACGGCATTACTCAATGTTTTGGTAAATGTTTTGATGATTAATTTACAGAGCAATCCCTGCAAAGTTATTTTACATTACATTACATTGCATTACATTTTTAGGTTAACTAGACTAGGATTGGTTTGTATCTGACAGGGTGGGGGTGTTGGCGCAGTTATTTTTGGTGTACCGAATCATGAGAATCGGTTAATTTGTTCAGTACTTCCTGCATCAGTCACTGAACTGAAATACAGTGGCAGGGTTTGTGATGAGGCTCTTTACTCGCGATAGAGTAAATACCCCTCTGGAGATTAACCCACATTTTCAGAATTGTTAAGTCTTTTTAACTGATCTGACTTTCGGCATTGTTCGCTTTGATTCTTGTGTCGGACATCTTGCTCATGACTCTTCCTGTCACAACGTCACGCATAGTGTCAGCTCAGCTCGATGAAAAAAACAAAAAACAGGTACCAGGTACTATCACTAATGGAAAAGCAAAATAACCATGCTGTGCTGATGAGGTACTTTTACGAACCTATGATTTGACTGCTTCAGTGGAAGATTTTAGCTGTGCTTTAGTTGAATTGCTGTCAATTAAGTCATGATTTTGTTTCTGTCTTTTTTTGTCCCCACAGATGATGGCCCTTTTAAGTAAACGGTCATGTTTGGCAAAAATAAGTGCTATTTGCCTTGCCGTCACTTTCATTGCATTATTTCTATATTTTGAGTCACCTTTGTGTCCATCTACATCTACATTAGCTTATGAATTAAACGCTGACGGCACTGACAAGCCCATCGTCCTGCTGTGGTTCTGGCCTCTTGGTGTGAAGTTTGATTTCAAAATCTGCTCAACCTACTTCAACATTAGTAGCTGCATACTGACTGATGATAGATCCATGTACAGCAGAGCAGAAGGAGTCATTATCTTCCATAAAGGTATCAACTGGTACTGGAATAACCTTCCCAAGGACCCACGTCCATCTTTTCAGAAATGGATTTGGTTTCACGTGGAATCTCCGACAAACACACTGAAGATACCAGGTTTGGAAAACCTGTTCAACTTAACACTGAGCTACAGACGAGACGCCGACATTGTGGTGAGGAATGAGGTGACTATCAAGAAAGAAGAGATGAAGGACGTCTTTGTTCTGCCCAAGAAAGACAATCTGTTGTGTTGGATTGTCAGTAACAATGCTGCGAGCACTGGAACAAGTACAAGAGAGAAATATTACAATGAACTGTCCAAACATATAAAGATTGAACTGTTTGGTTCTGCACATACAGGGCGTCGGTTGAGCTATGAAGACTATTACCCAACCCTTGCTAGTTGTAAGTTTTACCTCTCATTTGAGAACTCGCTCCACAAGGACTACTTTGTAGAAAAGGTAAATGGGCCCCTCGTTGCAGGGTCGGTCCCTGTAGTTATGGGTCCACCAAGAGAAAACTATGAGCAGTTTATTCCCAATGGCTCCTTCATTCACATCAATGACTTCCCTGACGCAAAATCACTGGCAGAGTTTCTACAGCAGCTGGACAAGGATGATAAAGCATACATGGGTTATTTTGAGTGGAGAAAGTATTATAAAGTGGTGCCTCATCTTTTGTCAATGCAGAATGAATTCATTCATCCCATCTGTCTCGCCTGTGACCACATTTCAAAAGACAAGGAGTACCATGTAGTTAATGACCTTTATGAGTGGTACTTTACATGAACACTGCTGTGACATCATTTTGTTAGAAGTTATTAGGCAGTGAAGACACTAAATATCTCAGGGTTCTTGGTTGTTGATTGAATACTCTTAACAAACTCTTAATTGGACTTAGTTTATTGGTTCATTTTTTAGACAACAATAAGTTTTCCTTTACTTTGTAAACCAGTTTTGGTGTGTATCTTCTGCCTTCCTCAGAACTGTTACCTGATCATCGTCATCCAACATCAACAAAACTTACCATTACTTTCTGTCTAAAAAAGTTCAGTAGACATAATGAATTTTCACAACATAAGTCTTAATTGTTTATTGTTATAATTTATAAATTTAAATATTTTATAAATACAAATCTGATTTCTCTACTTTGAGATGACAGATGACAAAGAATCATGATCATATTCTTATTTTTTTCCTGTTTCCCAAAATAAAAGCTTTGCCTAGCATTTGCATTCTATTTATTTATCTATTTGTAATTAATTTGAACATGTGTTCTCTTAGCTTCAGACATCTTTTGTAAACTAAAAGAAACATTTCACATTAAACAATTGATTGAAAACATCCTGTATTCTTAGATCCTTATTACACTATATTTTGATACATGTTATTTTTACAATGCTATATTTAGTATTTAGGATATTTGTAATGGACTATGAACATGTTCGTCCACCTCAGCTCGTCATTTCACTGTAAACTGTGAAAACCTAGGGAAAATACACAGTGTGTACATTGTAGAACATTTTTCTGTTAACTGTATGTTTATTTGGCATCATCAAACTTATATGTAATAACAGATCAACACGTTTTATATATTTCTACAATGTTATTGTCCAACAATGTTGCTTAATGCTCACAATCCAATAAATTAATTATTAATTATTAAACAAAAACAAAAACAAAACCTTTCAAGTAATGACCTAAATCAAAAGCATCAACCTACTGTAAATAAGTGTAAAACATGTCCTGTTTAAAACACTGAGAACAGTATGGAGTCTTTTGACTCACTACTTCATTGCTATCAGATAAAACTTGGCACATGTTTAACACTGGAGGAAACCCAAGGCACACCCCCAGTACTGGGTCTGCTCTGTCCTTTGGTAAAATATTATTTAATGACTTCCTTATTTGTTGTGCCACCGTGGTCAGATTTTCAATCGCAAGAGGAGCTTGTTGGGTCAGGAAGTTGTCTTTTATGTGCCTGTTTTTTTACTTAAACTCAAAGGAAAGGTGAGTGTAAAAGATTGATAATAAGATTTGCCAATGTCCTAAATTGCAGGTAATAGAAAATTTTTTTATACTTATGTGAGTCTTTTTATCTAAATAAATTGTGAGCTACAAGTACATACTCTGTTTTGAGGTTCCAGGAGGTTTAGCCTATTATTTAAAATGGGAAGTAGACTAAACAAACTTATATCTGGTGTTCAACTGGCTCAGTTAACACCTTTCCTGTTAAGATACAAGCACTTTTGTCACATTTAACAGATTGTGAATTGCAAGTATCACAACTACGAATAAGGTACTTCCAACATCAAACAAGAGACATTCAACAAGGTGAAATGTTAAGCATTTTCTTTATAGAAAAAGCAGTAGAAGACACACAGTGAGTGAGAGTTGAAAAGAAACAAATCTGTCAAGTTCTAGGAATACATCAAAAAGGATTTACTGTATATTATTTCTTACGTCATATTTCATTACTGAAATGAAACAAATAAAAAATAATTATAATAAATCAATCATTATTATTATTATGATTAACACTAATTGTAATAATAATAATTATTATTATTATAAAAATGATAATAATAATAACTGAGAGAGAGAGAGATTACATTTTTTTTATTTGGGCATATCTCGATATTTTAATATCTATCATATATTTCTAAACGAGATATAAAACGGACAATATCGCTTGTATCGATAATAGTTCATTTTGCGTTAAACTGACAATATGCCTACATGGGCCGCAAGTTGGCAACTATTTCTCCTCTCCCTCTCCCTGCATCCCGACACACACACACACACACACACGCCCTTTCTGCTCCGTCTCCCCTTTCACTCTCACCTACACTCAGCGACAACATGGAGACGGAGTGCGCCGCAAAAGAGGAGTTGCTCAGCAAACGAAAGAACAATGGCTGGATCATTTGGAGATGGTTTGGTTTTAAAGTGTCAGAAGACCAGCAGCAAAATGTTTTCTGGAAAAAAATGTTTTCGGTCTTTTGTCAAGCACTTGTCACACAGTGTATTTCTCACACTGAAAAAACAAATGATAATATACATTTCTCTGGCGCGCTGCTATTGCTGTGGAACCGGGAGGAAACTGTTCTCATACACATGCGCTTACCTACTGAGCGATGCTCACTTTAGCAGATACTCAACCTTGTGGCCAAAAAGAGAAAGGCACCTCTCTGTAAGTGCTACTTACTTGCTACAGATGCTACTTTGTGATTTCCACAGAACTAAAAGAATAAAAAAACTGGACATTATTACCTCTGAACATTTGAAATGAAATAACTTGAAAAACATATATGTAAATTGGGGGTCCTTACACTAGTGTAGTCATATTTCCATCTGTTTTTTTTGTTTCTTTTCTTTTTGAAATAACAATTTGCAGTGCAGTTGCAGTAAATGTGTCAGTGGAAAGTGTTTATTGTTACTGTTATAATTGTAACAGTATTGAATTTTTGAATGAATTACTGTATATTATTGTCATGCAGGAAAGAGATTTGTTTTATTTTATTCAAGGAGCATTTTTATGTCAGTGACTTCTGACATTTGGCATGTGGCTTTAACTTATAAAAGACTGTTTGTTTGTTTTCTAAAGGGTTTGGAAGACATTTTATCTGATATGCTAATGAGTGGACGATTACCCAATGATCATCTTTAGATTTTTGCCAGATAAATCAGATGAAGTATTTTATATGAACTGTGACTAAGTGTGTTAACACTGTGTTCTACCTGTCCTTGTACATACTCCACAAGAACAGGGAAATGTGTTGTCTCTCCCAGGGCTGAGAGAAAAGAAATCACCAGCGCACCAAACGTTTAACATGAGAAGTTACACATCCGACTGAGGTTAAATTACACTATAAAATCTATAAAATAAGTTATATGAATAATTTAGAAATGCATTTGACACCATGACATGAATTGCAAAAGAGCCACAAGTTCCCGACCCCAGGGCTACAGTGTTTAAACAAGTATACATATTAGTTATATTCTCAATTTAATTTACAGATTTTAGCTGTGCTTTGGTTGAACTGCTGTCAATTAAGCCATGATTTTGTTTCTTTCTTTTTTTATGTCCCCACAGATGATGGCCCTTTCAAGTAAACCATCATGTCTGGCAAAAATAAGTGCTATTTGCCTTGCCGTCACTTTTATTGCCTTATTTCTATATTTTGAGTCACAGTCTCCTTTGTGTCCATCTACGTCTACATTTGCTGATGAACTAACCTCTGAAGGCACAGTTCCCACTGAAAAGCCCATCGTCCTGCTGTGGTTCTGGCCTCTTGATGTGAAGTTTGATTTCAAAATCTGCTCAACCTACTTCAACATTAGTAGCTGCATACTGACTGATGATAGATCCATGTACAGCAGAGCAGAAGGAGTCATTATCTTCCATAAAGGTATCAACTGGCACTTGAATAACATTCCCAAGGACCCACGTCCATCTTTTCAAAAATGGATTTGGTTCCACGTGGAATCTCCGACAAATACACTGAAGATACCAGGTTTGGAAAACCTGTTCAACTTAACACTGAGCTACAGACGAGACGCCGACATTGTGGTGAGGAATGAGGTGACTATCAAGAAAGAAGAGATGAAGGACGTCTTTGTTCTGCCCAAGAAAGACAAAGTGTTGTGTTGGATTGTCAGTAACAATGTTGCGAGCACTGGAACAAGTACAAGAGAGAAATATTACAATGAACTGTCCAAACATATAAAGATTGAACTGTTTGGTTCTGCACATACAGGGCGTCGGTTGAGCTATGAAGACTATTACCCAACCCTTGCTAGTTGTAAGTTTTACCTCTCATTTGAGAACTCGCTCCACAAGGACTACTTTGTAGAAAAGGTAAACGGGCCCCTCGTTGCAGGGTCGGTCCCTGTAGTTATGGGTCCACCAAGAGAAAACTATGAGCAGTTTATTCCCAATGGCTCCTTCATTCACATCAATGACTTCCCTGACGCAAAATCACTGGCAGAGTTTCTACAGCAGCTGGACAAGGATGATAAAGCATACATGGGTTATTTTGAGTGGAGAAAGTATTATAAAGTGGTGCCTCATCTTTTGTCAATGCAGAATGAATTCATTCATCCCATCTGTCTCGCCTGTGACCACATTTCAAAAGACAAGGAGTACCATGTAGTTAATGACCTTTATGAGTGGTACTTTACATGAAAACTGCTGTGACATCATTTTGTTAGAAGTTATTAGGCAGTGAAGACACTGAATATCTCAGGGTTCTTGGTTGTTGATTGAATACTCTTAACAAACTCTTAATTGGACTTAGTTTATTGGTTCATCTTTTAGACAACAATAAGTTTTCCTTTACTTTGTAAACCAGTTTTGGTGTGTATCTTCTGCCTTCCTCAGAACTGTTACCTGATCATCGTCATCCAACATCAACAAAACTTACCATTACTTTCTGTCTAAAAAAGTTCAGTAGACATAATGAACTTTCACAACATAAGTCTTAATTGTTTATTGTTATAATTTATAAATTTAAATATTTTGTAAATACAAATCTGATTTCTCTACTTTGAGATGACAGATGACAAAGAATCATGATCATATTCTTATTTTTTTCCTGTTTCCCAAAATAAAAGCTTTGCCTAGCATTTGCATTCTATTTATTTATCTATTTGTAATTAATTTGAACATGTGTTCTCTTAGCTTCAGACATCTTTTGTAAACTAAAAGAAACATTTCACATTAAACAATTGATTGAAAACATCCTGTATTCTTAGATCCTTATTACACTATATTTTGATACATGTTATTTTTACAATGCTATATTTAGTAAACTGTGAAAACCTAGGGAAAATACACAGTGTGTACATTGTAGAACATTTTTCTGTTAACTGTATGTTTATTTGGCATCATCAAACTTATATGTAATAACAGGTCAACACGTTTTATATATTTCTACAATGTTATTGTCCAACAATGTTGCTTAAAGCTCACAATCCAATAAATAAATTATTATTATTATTATCATTATTATTAATAATAATAATAATAATAATAATAATAATAATAATAACAATAATATAAATAACAGTAATTGTAGAACTTTCTAGCAGGCAAAACTATTTGTCTTTCATTCTATTTATTTGTTCATCGTTGTAATTGGTATCAAAGCACCGTTGCCTTTAAAGAGCCTTTAAAGTGCATTGTCAAAGCCATGTTTTGTTATATATTGCCTTCGTATACAGCTTTGAAAATCTATCTATCATCAGAACCTGTACGACTTGTCGGTTTTACAACCTAACAAGATGCTGTCTAACTTCTACCACTAACAAGATGCTGTCTAACTTCTACCACTAACAAGATGCTGTCTAACTTCTACCACTAACAAGGTACTGTCTAACTCCTAACTTCTAACTGACTGCTAACTGACGTCTGCTTAACTATGTATGTGGAATAAAACTTCAGAAAGACAGTCGAGTTGTGCCCGCCGTACTTGTTCTGGTCACCCTTTCCAGAAGGGAGCATTGAGCTGGAAAGACCAGCCAGCAGAAATCTGGACAGTTGTAAAACCGTTGTCGGCGCCGTATCAGTGAAGTACGGACTGCCGAGCGGTGGACGGCAATCGCAAAGTACCAGGACCGGCGAGCTGGGGACACTGGTGAAGTGAGTCAGCCATAAAGTGAATCACTCAACGAAGAAGCCGGAGCAGAGAGCTTACGGAGCCGTTGAAGGATTACAGGAAGTGCCGCAGCCGTGAGGAAGGCTGTGAAGATTGCACAAGGAATACAGAGCTCTTCTGGGCGAAGAGCTAAACCGTTAAGCCACTAACAGTGCTACCGAAGAGCCTCACAGACTGTGACATTGTGACGTTGACAGCTTGGGGCGTGGACATTCGTGTGCCATTCGTGGACGTGTCGTTTGCAAAGGACTGAATCCTTTGAACGAGTCATTGGCAACGAACCAGAGAGTGAACTCCAATCAATTCCAATTCCGGAGTGAGTCAGGAGTTCAAAGAAGTAAAATGGCAGACGACGAGCCAGATCTGGAAAGTCTGCAGCGGAGACGGTCAAATACGCAGCGGAGCCTAACAACACGTATTAACCGCCTTAATGTCAATGCTGGTTGTCTAGGTGCAGATGAATTGTCGGAAGAGTTGGCAGGATTAAAGAGCGATTATGGTGCTTTCGTCGATGCCTGCAATGAATATATTGAAGAACTGGGACAGATAGACCCAACGGACGATAACTGTGAACTGAGCAGTGCCCTAGCGACGAGGGACGCCATTGTGAGAAGGTACCGTGAGACTATGGAAATGCTGTGGTTCAAGGATGCTGAGCTGGAAATAGAAGCCCTCGTGACACAGTTCAATTCGGCCTTCGATCAGTTTGAGGCGCTCCGGAGGGAAAATATACTGCCGTGGAGTCAGAAAGAGGCCACAGGAAGACAACTGGATCGAAAGCTTAATAGACTGAGACAGCCTGTATATGCTTGGAAAGGCTATATTCCATACGGAAAAGAGAAATGGACACTCCTTTTGGAATTAGAAGATGAAAAGGAGGCACTAATGGATAAGTGGGCGTACCGCCGGGATAACGAACAGGGAAATGGAAATGGGATCCGACCAGTAACCCGTGTTCGTACCATCCCACCTGTTCACACCCACTCGGCTATCGTTTCTCTGCCTGTTGACAGGCAGAGTACTGGATGTGTTACCAGCCCTCCGCAGCCTCAACAACCTGACCGTAGACCTAATGTCAATTTTGCTCGACCTCCAACCCTCACTAGCATACCAGGACTTCACACTACTCCCGTCCACTTCAGTAAGGGACAAAGGAGCACTATGCCCACCAGCAACTTCGGTACAGTCACGGGAGGAGACAGCACTCAACCCAAAGCAAAGGTCACACCGATAAGCTTGCCTAAGCTCTCCGGGAATGAAAAGGTACAACCCTCTAGCTAAACTCTGTAGAGGGGTCAGTTATGCCCGTTATGCCAGTTATGCCCGAAAGGCTGTAAAGAAGTGGGTTGCTCGTATAGGGAGAGCCCCTTTTCCAGCAAAGTGGGAGGTAGTACTGACAGTGACCGAACTTGAAACTGCAGATCCCCCTACGTCACCCTGATACGTCATCAGAGACACTGTGAGACGGGGAGTAAAGACGAAAGTCTGGGGTGTGGTATTCAGTTGCATGGCTTCGACGAAAGCACCATAATCGCTCTTTAATCCTGCCAACTCTTCCGACATCTGCACCTAGACAACCAGCATTGACATTAAGGCGGTCAAATACGCAGCGGAGCCTAACAACACGTAGGCTGTTAGGCTCTACGTGTTGTTAGTGAGTGATAATTTGAGTCACCTTATCACTCACTCCATTTTCATCTAATTTTACAACACCAGTAGTATATGTGAGGAAAAGGAGGAGGAGGATGAAAGAGAAAATGATCTTATTGGGAATAAATCTGCGACCTTGCCACGTGGCTTTCACAGTTACAACACTTAGGAATGTGAAGCTTCACATTTCAGGATGTCATGGTCCTTCCCACACTTAGCACATGGCCAGTTTCCCCTGCATGATGCTGCCACACGTCCATATCTTTGACATTTAAACCACAGACATATACATACTCCTCTTTTCCTTGCTTGTCCAAGCTGAACCACATCTTTATATAACACAGTCATTGTTCCACTGGAAAAGACTCTCCGTTTTACATACTAAGCCAAATGATAAGATCAACGTTCAACTGTAGCTCCCAATGGTGTGGGGTGGTACTGCAGGCACATATGACACAGATACCATATGTCAGGACACCGCACAAAACCTTTCAAGTAATTACCTAAATCAAAAGCATCAAACCTACTGTAAATAAGTGTAAAACATGTCCTGTTTAAAACACTGAGAACAGTATTGAGTCTTTTGACTCACTACTTATTTCTATCAGATAAAACTTGGCACATGTTTAACACTGGAGGAAACCCAAGGCACAACCCTAGTGCTGGGTCTGCTCTGCCCTTTGGTTCTGGGAATACATCAAAAAGGTTTTACTGTATATTATTTTTTTACGTCATATTTCATTACTGAAATGAAACAAATAAAAAATTATTATAATAAATTAATCATTATTACTATTATGATTAACAGGAATTATAATATTAATAACAATAATAATAATTATAAAAATGATAATAATAATTGAGAGAGAGAGAGAGAGATAAAAAAAAAATTATTTGGGCGATATCTCGATATTTTAATATCTATCATATATTTCTAAACGAGATATAAAACGGACAATATCGCTTGTATCGATAATAGTTCATTTTGCGTTAAACTGACAATAGGCCTACATGGGCCGCAAGTTGGCAACTATTTCTCCTCTCCCTCTCCCTGCATCGCGACACACACACACACACACACGCCCTTTCTGCTCCGTCTCCCCTTTCACTCTCACCTACACTCAGCGACAACATGGAGACGGAGTGCGCCGCAAAAGAGGAGTTGCTCAGCAAACGAAAGAACAATGGCTGGATCATTTGGAGATGGTTTGGTTTTAAAGTGTCAGAAGACCAGCAGCAAAATGTTTTCTGGAAAAAAATGTTTTCGGTCTTTTGTCAAGCACTTGTCACACAGTGTATTTCTGAAAAAACAAATGATAATATACATTTCTCTGGCGCGCTGCTATTGCTGTGGAACCGGGAGGAAACTGTTCTCATACACATGCGCTTACCTCCTGAGCAATGCTCACTTCAGCAGATACTCAACCTTGTGGCCAAAAAGAGTAGAAACTGTGTTCTACCTGTCCTTGTACATACTCCACAAGAACAGAGAAATGTGTTGTCTCTCCCAGGCCTGAGAGAAAAGAAATCACCAGCGCACCCGACGTTTAACATGAGAAGTTACAGATCCGACTGAGGTTAAATTACACTATAAAATCTATAAAATAAGTTACATGAATAATTTAGAAATGCATTTGGCACCATGACATGAATTGCAAAAGAGCCACAAGTTACCGACACCAGGGCTACAGTATTTAAAAAAGTATACATATACATTAGTTATTATTATTATTATTATTATTATTATTATTATTATTATTATTATTAATAATAATAATAATAATAATAATAATAATAATAACCCAAGGACACTTTACAAACAAGATGAATTAAAATCACACAATTTTTAAAAACCAAAAAACACATAAAATCAACACAATAAATTTGGGGACGTGACAGTAAGCAGGGGGGTTAGAGGGAGTAGGCGGTCCGGAACAGGTGAGTTTTGAGTCTTGATTTGAAGAGGTGGAGAGAGTCACAGTTAGGGAGGTCAGGTGGTAGTGTGTTCCAGAGCTGAGGAGCAGAGTGGCTGAAGGCTCTGCCCCCCATAGTGCTGAGGCCGGCAGGGGGCACAGAGAGGTGGATGGAGGAGGAGGATGATGACGTGCAGGAGATCAGACAGGTAGGCAGGGGCAAGGTTGTGGATGGCCATGTATGTGTATAGGAGGAGTTTGTACGTTGATGCGGTGTTTGATAGGGAGCCAGTGGAGGTGCTGGAGGACGGGGGTGATGTGGTGGTGTGAGGGGGTCTTTGTGATGATACGAGCGGCTGAGTTTTGGACCAGTTGCAGTTTATAGAGAGACTTTTGGGGGAGGCCATAGAGGAGAGAATTGCAGTAATCAAGAGTTATATTCTCAATTTAATTTACAGAGCAATCCCTGCAAAGTTTTTAGGTTAACTACAATGTTATTGTCCAACAATGTTGCTTAAAGCTCACGATCCAATAAATTAATTGATTAATTATTTTAAAAAAAAACAAAAAAAAAAACAACTTTCAAGTAATGACCTAAATCAAAAGTATCAACCTACTGTAAATAAGTGTAAAACATGTCCTGTTTAAAACACTGAGAACAGTAGTGAGTCTTGGCACATGTTTAACACTGGAGGAAACCCAAGGCACACCCCCACACTGTAAGACATTTTTAGTCTGTTCAACTTGCAAATGGAAGTTCACCTGCTGCCTTAGAATTGCAATTCAACTCAACTTAAACGATATCCTTGTTTTGACTAATAAACTTAAGTTTATAAAGTTGAGTTAAGTGCAGTGGTATAGTTATCTCAACATTCTTCTATTAGTTATCAAAGTTGATTCAACTTTCAATCACTTTGTGGTTTAACTCGTTTCAGCAAGTTCAAACAAATAAATATCCTATATTAACAGGGATGTAAAAGTCACTTTCTGCATTATAATAAATTACAATTTCAAGTTGATACAACTATTCTATATTGACACAACTTGTCCTATCAAGTTAAGAAAATTTAAATTTCATATTTGTTTTAACTTGAATGTCTATTTTATTTTGACTGATGCTATCAAGCTTAATGATTTGAAATAATCACAATTGACTCTTGCAGCTCTTGCAGTCATTTATTTGAACCACGTTAAACAGCAGCTTAAAAAACAGCTGTGCTAACAAAACCAGACAAAATGTCTAAACCACACCAAAGACAAGTTGTTAAGTATCATACATTTACACATTATAATTTGGCCCAATGTGGTGTGGGTACTGGAGGTTCAGGCAGTATGTTGCTCCCATCAGCATCACGAAGCCTGTGGGCACATCCTGTTGGTCATGAAGAATGATTGTCTCTTATACCACCACAGCCATGTTGAAGACTTTCAGAGGAAATGCACCATGCAGAGATTCCTCACGTCCAATTAACAGTCCAACCTGCATTCCTCTCATCAAGGGTTTCTCCATGAGCCTGATGACGAAGATAAAGACAATTACTGTCTCATAAAGGAAAACATTTTATTTTCATTTTTAGGAACGTCAAAATATACTGATAGAACAGTTGTGACATCTCATTATTTTATCAATACTTAAACATTTTACAGACATGTAAAATGTCTGTAAAATGCCTGTAATGCCCTTTAATACAGCCTATTGAGGGCCAGGTTGCTGCATCTTTCTTAAATTGTACTGTTTTGTATAACATGTACCGATGCAGAACAGTGGTTGAACTGTTTATTCTGACAAGGTCTGCACTAATACTCAATCTCAAATAAGATTGAGATACAGTCTGACATTAGCCAGGCTAGTCCTCCCTTTTATTACTGTAAATTCTGTGTAGAAGGTTGTGTAGAAGATTTTGTTAAAGATGTCAAAGACTGACAGTTTCAAATGAGTCCTTGGTAGTTGGAATATTGTGTATATATTTTAGTTATGGCAAAAAATAATCTGTATAAAAGACTAGGGCTGCAAATAACAACTATTTTCAAAATTCTTGATTAATCGTTGTTTCATCAATAAAATGTCAGTAAACATTGAAAATGTTGATCAGTGTTCTTCAAACCTGGAAATTATATTCCCAGTGAATATTCACATTTAAGAAGCTGAAAAATCAGAAAACTTTTTTTTTCTTATTTACAGAGCAATCCCTGCAAAGTTTTTAGGTTAACTACAATGTCACGATCACGATCCAATAAATTAATTGATTAATTATTAAAAAAAAAAAAAAAAACCTTTCAAGTAATGACCTAAATCAAAAGTATCAACCTACTGTAAATAAGTGTAAAACATGTCCTGTTTAAAACACTGAGAACAGTATGGAGTCTTTTGACTCACTACTTCATTGCTATCAGATAAAACTTGGCACATGTTTAACACTGGAGGAAACCCAAGGCACACCCCCAGTACTGGGTCTGCTCTGTCCTTTGGTAAAATATTATTTTATGACTTCCTTATTTGTTGTGCCACCGTGGTCAGATTTTCAATCGCAAGAGGAGCTTGTTGGGTCAGGAAGTGGACTTTTATGTGCCTGTTTTTTTACTTAAACTCAAAGGAAAGGTGAGTGTAAAAGATTGATAATAAGATTTGCCAATGTCCTAAATTGCAGGTAATAGAAAAAAATGTTATGCTTATGTGAGTCTTTTTATCGAAATAAATTGTGAGCTACAAGTACATACTCTGTTTTGAGGTTCCAGGAGGTTTAGCCTATTATATAAAACGGGAAGTAGACTAAACAAACTTAGTCTTTCCTGTTAAGATACAAGCACATTTGTCATATTTGGCAGATTGTGAATTACAAGCATCACAACCATGAATAAGGTACTTCCAACATCAAACAAGAGACATTCAACAAGGTGAAATGTTAAGCATTTTCTTTAAAGAAAAAGCAGTAGAAGACACACAGTGAGTGAGAGTTGAAAAGAAACAAATCTGTCAAGTTCTAGGAATACATCAAAAAGGATTTACTGTATATTACTTTTGGATTTATTTTTAAAGATTTATTCAGTACTTCCTGCATGACCGTAGCACAGACTCCGTCTGACACAGTCACTGAACTGAAATACAACGACAGGGTGTGCAGGTTTCTGGCAGTGCTGTCGCTAAATACACCAGCCTTCCTGTTAAATGATGACATTTCTCATGCTAAATGTTGGAGATTAATCCACATTTTCAGAATTGTTTAGTCTTTTTAACTGATCTACAGTTCGGCATTGTATGACCTGTTTCTTGTGTCAGACGTCTCTTCCCGTGACAGCACTCGTGCTGTGCCAAGGTAAATCGAGTCGCACTAGTGGAACCACGCCTTATGTCAGTACAACTGAGAAGTTCCTTATTCTCTTAGTTTACATGTATTTTAAAAGTCTTAACAAGAATTCTTGTTTTTATGTAAACATACTGAATGTGGTAAAGCAGAAAATCCCAACATTAAACAGATCTACAAATCCTGCTTTGTAGTTCAGGCCTCTTCTCTGACGAGTTACTGTTACAAACTTATGATTTGACTGCTTCAGTGGTTTCTTTTAGTTAAGCTTTAGTTGAATTGCTGTCAATTAAGTCATGATGTTGTTTCTGTCTTTCTTACTTTCATTTTTTTTTGTCCCCACAGATGATGGCCCTTAAACCGTCATGTCTGGCAAAAATAAGTGCTATTTGCCTTGCCGTCAATTTTATTGCATTATTTCTATATTTTGAGTCACAGTCTCCTTTGTGTCCATCTACATTAGCTGATGAAGAAACCTCTGAAGGCACAGTTCCCACTGAAAAGCCCATCGTCCTGCTGTGGTTCTGGCCTTTTGGTTTTAGGTTTGATTTCAATATCTGCTCAGCGTACTTCAACATTGATAGCTGCATACTGACTGATAATAGATCCATGTACAGCAAAGCAGAAGGAGTCATTTTCTACCACAAACATATTGATTGGAATTTCAAAAACATGCCTCTCGATCCACGCCCAACATTTCAGAAGTGGATTTGGCTTAATGAGGAATCTCCAAGGAACACAGCAAAAAAACCAGGTTTAGAAAACCTGTTCAATTTAACACTGAGCTACAGACGAGACGCCGACATTGTGATGAGGGATGAGGTGACTATCAGGAAAGAAGAGATGAGGGAAGACTTTGTTCTGCCCAAGAAAGACAAACTGGTGTGTTGGATTGTCAGTAACAAAGCCCCAGGAACTGGAACAAGTACAAGAGATAAATATTACCATGAACTTTCTAAACATATAAAGGTTGATCTCTTTGGATCTGCTTATACTGGGCACCGGTTGAGCTTTGAAGACTATTACCCAACCATCGGTAGTTGTAAGTTTTACCTCTCGTTTGAAAACTCACTCTTCAAAGATTACATGACAGAAAAGGTGAATGGGCCCCTCGCAGCAGGGACAGTCCCTGTCGTTCTGGGTTCACCAAGAGAAAACTATGAGCAATTCCTTCCCAATGGCTCCTTCATTCACGTCAATGACTTCCCTGACGCAAAATCACTGGCAGAGTTTCTACAGCAGCTGGACAAGGATGATAAAGCATACATGGGTTATTTTGAGTGGAGAAAGTATTATGATGTCCTTCCTCATCTTTTGACAGTGGCAAAACAATTCATTCAACCCACCTGTCTCGCCTGTGACCACATAGCAAAATACAAAGAGTACAATGTAGTTAATGACCTTTATGAGTGGTACTTTACACCAGAACTGCAATAGAAGATCATTATACCTACCATCCACAATTAGTGTGAACAGCATAAATGATAAAAGTAAGCAAAGATATTTTGTAACACTTTACAAGAAGGTGCACAAGCATAAACATATTTAGATTTTTGCCAGATAAATCAGAGCTAAATTAGAGATTAAGTGTGTTAACACTGAGTTCTACATCTGTCTGACGCTCTCCTGTTTATCAGCATCAGTGGCTCTCCTAATTGTAGTTGTGTAGCATTGTTTTGCTCAGATGTTATTAGGCAGTGAAGACACTGAATATCTCAGGGTTCTTGGTTGTCGATTGAATACTCTTAACAAACTGTTAATTGGACTTGGTTTTTTGGTTCGTTTTTTTAGACAACAATAAGTTTTCCTTTACCTTGTTTACCAGTTTCCGCGTGTATCTTCTGCCTTCCTCAGAATTGTCACCTGCTGGATGATGGTGGTGGCGTGCCTTATAAGCTAACATCAGGTAGGGGTGTGCGATATGTATCGTCTACGATAGTATCTTAATTGTGGTTTTAACGATGTGTGAAATCACAATATCGAGTATGTCGAAATCATTTTGGAAGAACCAATCAAAACACGCCTTTTTAAGAGGCCACACATTCACTGCATGATCAATCATGATGCGGCACATGCGCATTGAGAACACGTGACGTGTCCACACTTCACAACAACAAGCTCATGTAGCTGCATGTATGGCTGAAGTTAAACATGAGTGAACAAACGGCCCCAAGCGACAAAACGCAAACTCATACCAGCCTCGGAATCGACGTTGTTGGATTTAATAACTAAATCTGGATCATCCTCACTCGCATGGAGGTGCTTTGGCTTTGAAAACACTGATTTCTCTCAAAAGACACCAATCTGCAAACTATGTCCGAAAGGGGTTGCCGTCAATGACAGCTCGACAACAAATTTGTTTCACTATCTGTGAATTAACCACCGCACAGAATATGAAGAATATGAAAAGGTTCGTCAGTCAGCGGTCGACCACGCACGGCCAGCTAAGGTACCGACAAGAAAACGCACTCAGCAAATTTGGCAGCAGTTAAATGTGTATCCACATTCTCATGTTAATGCCTTGTGGTTCAAATATGATGAGTATTGTTTACATTGGGGGAAGTGTCAGTTTAAAATGCGCTAAAGCAGGGGTCTCAAACTGGCGGCCCGGGGCTACATGTGGCCCTCCAATCGATTTCATGTGGCCCTCCAAACAATATCAAGTTGTAACGAGTCATTTCTATATGTTTTTATTTATTATATTTATTAATAGATTAATTTTGCACCATGAATATGTTTTTTATTGTTGCATATTAAAACAAGCACTTACATTTTGAAATTATCCAATCCAAACCAACTTTATTTGTAAGGCACAAAACAAACACAGTGGACCAGTGCTGTACATTATAATGGATAAAAGACAGAAAAGCTCACACGAGGCAAGAGTACATATAAAAAAGGAATGAATACAGCATATTAATATGTAATTTTGAGCTCATAACGTCCACCGCAGCTGTTGCTTTTCCCAAAAAAGTTGGGTTTTTTTTTTTACTTGACTGGCCCCCGACTGACCAGAGGAGACAGTCAGTGGCCCACATTTCATTTGAGTTTGAGACCCCTGTGCTAAACATTGTTTTTGTTGCTCATTGCGCAATACTTTATAAAGTAAGTTTAAGTTAATAAATAAGACCTGTTTTTTTGTCAATATTATCATTAACATCTCATATACTATTAACAAGAGCAAGCTGTGCACAACAGGCCTGCATGCTTTTATCAAAAAATATCGAGATATTGATTTTCATCGACATCGCACACCCCAAACATCAGGTATCAGGTGACACTTGTGAGGAAGTCGGAAGATAACATAACTCTTAATTGGATTTTTTTTACAATTTATAAATGTAAATCTTTTGTGAATACAAATCTTATTTCTGTACTTTGAGATGACAGATGACAAAGAATCATGATCATATGCTCAATTTTTTTTTCATTTCTTTTTTTTATGTGTGTGTGTGGGGGGGTTCTCAAACTGAGAACAATAGAATAGAAAAGTATGATATTAAGATCACTTTCTGTTTCCTAAAATAAAAGCTTTGCCTGTCCAGCATTCGCATTCTATTTATCTATCTATTTGTAATTAATTTGAACATGTGTTCTCTTAGCTTCAGACATCTTTTGTAAACTATAAGAAACATTTCACATTAAACGATTGAAAACATCCTGTATCCTTAGATCCTTTTTACACTATATTTTGATACATGTTATTTTTATAATGCTATATTTAGTATTTAGTATATTTGTAATGGATTTTAAAAATGTTTGTCCTCCTTGGCTCGTCATTTCACTGTAAACTGAAACTGAGAAAATACACAGTATGTACGTTGTAGAACATTATTCTGTTAACTGTATGTTTATTTGGCATTATCAAACCTATATGTAATAACAGGTCAACACGTTTTATTTATTTCTACAATGTTATTGTGCAACAACGTTGCCTTCACATAATATGAAGCTTACAATCCTTATTATTATTATTATCATTATTATCATCCTATCATCATTATATCATTCTTACATTGAAATTATGATCATATAATGATCATAAAATATTAAAATAAAGTCAGGCCAGAAAACCAGCAGATTCATAATGACGATCACACGGTCACATCTCCACAGTCCACACCGGCATCAGTGTCACATGTCCGGGTCTTAGCAAAGTGATAAAGTGCAGCATGTCAGTCTCCTCTCCTCAATCAATCAATCCACACAGCAGTTCGTTAATACATCGATAATAAGTTTGAAAATAAATGCTAATGAACGACGAATAAATAACTAAAACCTGCTTTGTCGAAATAATGTATTCATATTTCTCGTAAAGTTTTCATATCGTACAGTTCACTGACAGTAGCGCCGTTCCCGATACGCCACATGGCCGCGCTTTGTGTGTGCTCGTACACAGCTGTGACGTCAGTGTTTAGTTTTAACAACTTTAGTTTTACTTCTTCTTGTTGTAACGTTGACAAAAGTGTAAATAAATGAAAATGTTTATATTATATAGAGGTTTGAAAAAATCATGTTAAATTTGCAGTATATTTTACGCTGAAGTTTGATCATTTTGATCATTTTATAATGTATGAAGACAGTGAACATAGCTGTTTAACAATAGCTGTTTAGTATAGCTGTTTAGCTGTGGCCCCTAAGCAGCCACATTTATGTGTGGTTTGTGGTTATTTAATGTTATTATTCTAACATTATTTGTATCAGACCTGACTCGGTGTGTGTGGGTTTTTAACAGAGTTAGAAATGCCCTTTATTATGATTTTCACCTAAATTGATGTGCCTGCCTGAATGTTTACGTTTAAGTGCCACCTGGTGGATTGATAACGCAACTGCATGCAGTGCCTCAGCAAAGGAACCTGGGCACATTGATACTGTGTGTTCGTTACGTGCAAAGCACCACCAGCTTTGTTGTTTTTATGCCTGTCAAAGTCTGGGATCACTGGCAGATTAGATCACGTGTTTGGCAAAAGCTCAAAATTGACGAACACATGATGAAAACAAAAGATTACACAGTAACACTGAGATTATGTCTTCTACATTTTTGTTTTTACTTTAAATACTAGTTTGATTGCATAGTAATGTTGCCCTTAGTGAAGCCGGACTGCTACTTGTCTTAATATAAGTAACATCTTATATATTATTAAATCAGAATCATCCTTCATCTCTTAAATTATCTTGCTAGATACTTTAAATAATTATTGTTATATATTTTTTTATTACACAAACGTACTACAAATAGAAAAAACATGCAACACTGGCATTAAAAAACAAAGCCTGCACCTCCTCCTCATGCTGGTCAACAAAAATTGCTGACAGAAGAAAAAATAACTACACTTCATATGAACCCCAAAGCATTATGGACAAATTAATTTACAAAGACAAAAACTCAGCTCATTTTCGTTACAATTTTAGGTAGTTTTATGAACGCATAATTCAGTTTTAGTTAGTTAGTTATTGGTTTTATGAGTTTATTTGTTTTATGATTAAGTTAATATTATTTTTGTACATATTTCATGTAATACTGGAGTAAATGTGATGCGTCTCATATATGGAGACAAACATGGACAAGACAAACAATTTTCCTTAAATGTTAATAACCTGGAATAGGATTTACAATTTATGATTTGAACAGATTTGTTCAGCAATAAAAACAATAGTTTCACAACAATATGTAAATCCACTCTGTAATTATTGATTTTTCACAGCAGATCATTTTGGACATGAAATATTAGAACAAACACAGGTTTGACCAGGTCATATAAACCTGGCTAACATTCTTAACGCTTCTCTTTAACCCACAAAATAATAATAATTCAATAATATGAAGAATCAGATTAAATTACTTGGATAAAAATCTTCGAAATGATATCTAATTAAATCATGAATATAGCTCCACCGTTCTCCATCTGTCCTAGTGTTTTTTTTTTGGACAACATCCAGGCGAAGAATCCACACTTCACAGGATTCTAGACTGAATTGAGACACAGCGTTTTACAGGAACTTCATGTTTTGCACCAACTATGTACTTTGACCTGTCAGATAACACATTTTTGAAGTCACTACCTGCATTATTACAAAGGTCCCCCAATTGGAGTACCCAGAGAGGCTCTGGGTAAAAATATTGTAGAATACTGCACTAAACATGAAATGTTGCACATCAAATTAAAAAACAGAATCCGTTATCCTATTCTATCCTAATTTTTAGCCTATTTTAAATGTGACAAACGCAAATAACAACTAAATGAATTACTACAAATCAAACTTTGTATGGCACAGCTGTGTCAACCCACTCGGGACATTTCTGGATCTAACGCTATGATAATTTATCCAGAACACACACAATATACAGCTCGAATGAAAGCAGAGACAAAGCCACAGAAATGGCTTCGCTGAACGACTGCTGTAAAATTGCTTTTACCTCTCCGTTGTTTCTCCGTTGATATTACAGCGACGGACTTCCTGTGTTACACTCAAATCATTCCGGGCGTCTCTAACAGCCTGTTCTGGTCAAATGCCGGCGTTTTACTGATTCTGATTGGCTGACAGTGCTGTCAATCTCGTTTTGGAGATGATTGCGTCATTTTATTGGCTCTAATGATTCATTCACTCCAATCAGCCAACCCATCGAGGAGATACAGGCCTGCGTACTATGACACAGCTCAGTCCTGCCACCTTGTGTTCAATTTTGGAAGGGGAAATCTATAGACTTCTATTTGAAACTTTGAAACAAAGCCATAAACTGTTATATTGAACACTAATAGTGATATAAAAAGAATACGAAATAAGTAGATTTATAAAAATTTTTGCCATCTTCATTTACTCTTCACCAGTATCACATGTAGGCCTACTGATACAGGCATCATTGCAAATCTCTCAAGTGTTCCCTTTACTATGACACCCAAAGTATTCAAATAGACCTTGTGGTTGCAGAGATATGCTCACTTCATAACTTTCGAGCAGAGACCTACAAACTAGGCTTAGGGCTTAAGAAACTCTGTAATTAAATGTTTATCTAAGTTTACAGTACCGACTGTCCTTGGTATCAGCTTGTTCAGGCTTGGCTGTTACCTGCTGGCAAGGTCAACAGGAAATTGCTGAAGACAAAGCAGAAAAATCATACAGTCGATGACGATCTCCCACTGTTTATCTTCTTTTTTCAACCTGTGACTTCCTATCGCTGACTGGGAAATTAAAACAAGGGCATCATGGAGGCAACATTAGTCACTTAGAGTACTGCAGTGGAGCTTGTGTTGGACTGAAATAGCCAGTGGGTGTATTACCTGGAAATTAAAGCAGACTTCCGTGTGAGTGTTGGGTCACTGCACATCCCAAAACGTCAGTTGTTTCATGGAAATGTAAACTTGGTGGAGACTCAGAGGAACTGGAGTGTGTGTGTGTGTGTGTGTAGACTGGACTTCAAACTAAACCACAGGATGGTATATCATTGTTACTCCTCCCTGCTGCAACCCTGCAGTTCAAAACGTGTTATTTCCCTGTGGTTGAAAGACCTTGAGACAAGTGACCTTTCTCCCTCCCTCCCTCACTCACTCCCTCTTTCGTTTTCTTTCTCATGGTGAAACTGGCACCGAGCGAGAGAGCAGCTTGGTCGACCTTGATAGAATTACTGTTCCAAAGTGCGCATGCAGCTGCTGGCACCCAGGATGTGGGTGGGAAAATGAGGGACTCTCCAAGACTTCCAGCTAAACAGACACTCCAGGCACCTGCAACATTACACTTTCACATTTCCAGGAAAATGATTGGGCATTTCTGAGATTTTCCCAGAGGATGACAGTAACATTGTTTATGGTTTCACTGTGAGAACACACGGTAACGATGTTTGAAAGAGCACATTGTTACTCTTTAACTTTGTATATTATTTTGTGCTGCTCCAGTGTCCATTGCTGGGAAGAGAAAGGATGACAATGTCTTAGGCCCAGGTCATACTTTCCACATGTGCGTGTCCGCAGATGTCCACTATAGGTTCCACATGACGTACGTATCGTCATCCGTTCGTTTCTGTGATGGTCTGCGCTGTGGACAACACAAGCACATTTACAGCTTGAGTCCAAGCAGACTGTACTGCGCAGTCCATTGGCTCTTGTTTTGGTCATAAGAAGTTGGCTGCATGGGCCTATGTGAGTAGGTCCACTGGTGCCCGCACATGTATAACTCACAGCTCAAAGAGTACAAGGAACGCAGAAACACAAGGTGGTTCTCTGTGGACGCGGAACGTAGTGACCGGCAATATTCCCACTCCTCCCCTTTTTGACCCCCAGGTGCAGGCTTAGTTTTTGTGTCATTATGTTTATATTATTATTGTTATTTATGTAATAGATTAGTGTTTTTCTGTACTAGCCTTAATTTGTGTTCTCTCCTTGTCTTATTTTGACTTACTTTTTAATTGTTTCATTTGTTTAGTTTATCCTTTTACTGTGTCCGTCTCTACTGTGCCACTGCTTCTCTCTTCTTCACTCTCTTTAGTAGTGACAGCATCTGTGCCGTGTCATACATTACATGACAGTAATATGAAAAAATATGAAAATGTGATTAAATTACCTCTAGTTTTAAATCACTATTTCTAAGGTCAATTAACTTCAACACTCATACTGAGTGAAATGCTTTTTTCGACTTTTTGAGGGGGTGTATTTAAGTGACCTTAACTTTATTCTAAGTCTAAATGTGTTACAAAATTCAACATAAAGCCATACTTACTTACTTACATATATCATAGATAATGTAACGAGGGACCAATTTTAGGACTTTTTAAAATCTTATCCAGAAAAGACTTTGCTCAGGACTACAAGGAAGTGAAAACAGATCACCGTGGTCTTGAAGTCTGTGCTGCGAGCTGACAGTCATGCTGGTGGTTGACAGAGGCGTAGGTGTCTGCGTGACTTTACGTGCTTGGATTGACCACACAGCCACGAATGGTCAATGTAGATGTCAGCATTGTCATGGAAGGAACCACGGGGTTTCCTTGGTTTTGTGCAGAAGGAAGCAAAGGGGTGTTTTTTTGGAATCTAACTGCGTGCTATCATTCCAGCTATGTAACCACAACAAAATCATGACATTCCTTTGGTTCCCACTCTGTTTTACACTGTATATCGCAATTTGGACCGCTTATGTTACAGTGTGACCATACACAAAATAATCTTCATGGGCAGGACATAATCTTTCCGTCATTCGTGCGATATTAAATGATATTTTATGTGTAAAACATCAAGTGTCTCTGGCAAGTTGTGTTGTTATTTGCAGATGCTATGTAATATTAAGTCTCACAATATTCTTGGGAAAATCCATTCAATGTAATAACTTTTTATTTTAATATACTGAAAACATTTAGACTTCTTGGGTCAAAGCAGAAACTCATATTTTGTCGGTATGTTTTTGATGAGAATCACCAATCTGAGGGTACATTTTTATTTGCCAACACAATGACTAAGCTGTGCAGCATACAACAATAAAGCAAGTGGCGTGAATATGATGGGTTCATTTGTTCCTCCAGCAAAACATAAAAACCCACAGTTATGAGGAAGTCATACCAGCAACCTGTCATTTATAGAGCGAGTGGTTCGTGAATAACATGCACACTGGATCATAACCAACAATAAAATCATGTTTCAATCAGATTAGGTATGATCATGACTCTCAGATTGGATATTAATTCCTTTTCTCAAGTGTAATTTTAAAGAATCAAGACATGATAAATGGTCTGCTTTTATATGGCAATTGTAAAAATCAGTCTTGGTGACTGATTTGCACAATACCATTCTCCCTTTTCACATGCACAATCAGAGCACATCTATTTATATTGGCCCTTAAAGTTTGCTTAAAACCAGCTAATTACAGTAAATTGTTTACCGCTTTTTGTTAGGGTTTTTTCTATTGGAAAATGTCCCCCATGACTTGATGAATTTTCAGGGGGAAAAAAGAGTGTCACAGTAATCGGAAGTTATACAGTCATGCAAAGCATTTCTTGTCTTTGAAATGTGTTGAATGTCACAGTTCACTTAACACAACAACATGCAGATTGTTCCCACTGAGACATTCAACATAGTTAAGCATTGACAATAGAAACACAATGACCTTGACCACATTATGTGACTGACTGTGTGTGTGTGTGTGTGTGTGTGTGTCTTTTACAATCACCTCAGAAATTTCAGTTCCATGTCGAATATCCCCTGAGGTATTTTTAGACTTTCATATTTGTCACCAAGTGAAATGGCTGTCTGCAGAGAGAGTCTGAAAAGCATCACTGATGTCGCTTTTGACAGAAACAGGAACCTGGGTTAAACCTCTGATTGATTTGAAAGCAGACTGTGTGTGTGTGTGTGTGTGTGTATTGTGGTGTACCTACTGAAGGTGTTGCATGTGATAATAACGTGATACAGGGGAATTTAGTTAGCAAAATGGCAAATGTTGACATTTAGTACAAGGGAACTTATGGTCATAGACAGAGGTGGAAAGAGTAGTGAAATATTCTACTCAAGTAAAAGTGCCACTATTTTTGATACAATTTTACTTAAGTACAAATAAAAGTACTGGTTTAAAATAAAAGAAATGTGTTGTTTAAAATCTACTCAAAGTAAAAGTTCCTTAGTTAATTTAACAAGGTTGGGGACACAAATCTCACTTAAATTGTTTTTAATCAAAGGTAAACCTCTACAAAATAAAGTGCTGACAAAATAAAATATGTAAACATATCATGTATCAGTTAAAATAGGTCACACAACTTCACAACTTTCTCACTCACTCAGGGACCTTAATTAACAACAGTTTACCTGTCCTCATCATCATTCACCTGTTCTCATCATCATTCACCTGTCCTCATCATGCATTCACCTGTCCTCACCATCATTCACCTGTCCTCACCATAATTCACCTGTCCTCATCATTCACCTGTCCTCATCGTCATTCACCTTTCCTCATTATCATTCACCTGTCATCATCATCCACATGTCCTCATCATCATTCACATGTCCTCATCATCCACATGTTCTCATCATCATTCGCCTGTACTCATCATTCACCTGTCATTTTCATTCACCTGTCCTCGTCATCATTTAGCTGTCCTCATCATTCACCTGTCCACATCATACACCTGTCCTCACCATCATTCACATGTCCTCACCATTCACCTGTCCTCATCATCATTTACCTGTCCACATCATCCACCTGTCCTCACCATCATTCACATGTCCTCACCATTCACCTGTCTTCATCATCATTCACCTGTCCTCATCATCATTTACCTGTCCTCATCATCATTCACCTGTCCTTACCATTAACTGCTAATTTCATTTAAATCATTTATTTATGTATTTATTTATTTATTTTTTAATTCATTTATTTCCACTCAGTAACAGATGTGGCACAGTACTTCCAAAAAATAAAAAAAGTTAAAAAAAATTTTTTTTAAATTTTACTATAGTACACAAAAAACCTACTAAATTACAGTATTGTGAGGAAATGGAATTCATTACTTTCCACCTCTTGCCTTATAGACACCTATATGATTGGATTACTATGAAATACATCCCATTAGGCGAGTAAAGGCTATATTTTAAACTATAACACAGACAAGAAAAATTCCCCCACATGTCTTTTCCTGCAAAATTGCTACTTTGTGGCAGGTTTGAGGTTGATTTGGAATCCCCTTTTGAGTCCCATCACACCTTTGACCCCTACTTTGGCCCCAGATTAACTTTTCCACAGAATGAGTGTGGGAGAAAACCAGTGGGATGAATTGACTTTAAATGACTGAAAAGGAAGTTGGGTAGGTGTTTGGGCAAAAGCTTGCGTGTGCTTAGGCTGATGCTTCAGAGGTGGACATGAAGTAGCATGAGTGTGTGCCTGCGTGTGTGTGTGGTTGAGTGTGTGTGTGATGGAAAGTCCAGCAGACTGCTAACACAAACACATCATGGGTAGAAAAAGAGAAAAGACGGCTAAGGGCATGGAGGTGAGAGAGGTGGGGGAGGAACGACAGGGGCAAAGAAGAGTGTTTTGTGTCAGTATTACGAGCATGATAACAGTTATCAAGATGCTGATGTTGAACAGCATTAACAGGCCTGAGGCAGTGTTTACACTAAAGTCCATTATCAAGTCTGCTCAGGGAACAGATCCATAGTTTGTCCCCCAGACCTCCCAACTACTCGCCTTCTGCCCTCAGAGTTGAAACCTCATGTCCTGGCTCAGCTGATCTGAATATTCACACAATTTCAGAAAACGTGTGTGGAGTGTGTGTGTGTGTGTGTGTGTGTGTGTGTGTCATTACCATAATTGAGAGTGACTGCTGAGACAGCGTGAATGGGGAGGTGTTGAATTACACCCCCCACACAACTCCAAAATTAACTTTTAGCAAATTGTGTGAATGAATGAGAGGAGGAGAGGTCGAGAACATGTGGTTGGGCTGGCTCCAGGCTCCTGAGAGACATGGGGTCAAAAAGAGTAGAGAGAGAGAGAGTGTGAGAGTGTGTGTGTGTGTGTGTGTGTGTGCGCGCGCGCCTGCTTAAATCTCTACATTCTGACTGCTGACACACTCACACTCACTGTTTAGGCCGAAGCACGGACCTCTACCGGAGACAGGCACATATCCATAGATCATGCCAAAGATGAGACTATTGTGTCCTTTTTTTGTCCTCGCTTGTCTCTGTTTTGCTCCAGCTTACAATGTTGAGCTGTTTAGTAAGTTTTTGGCTCCTGCTCAGCGGAGCAGCCGGCGAGGCGAGGTTACTCCATGTCATTGGAATCTGTGCACAATGGACACCCAAGTCCCCCTCCTCCTCCTCCTTTAGCACCAGCTTGTGAACCCTCTCTGTAGACCTCTGGTTTTATTGACCCCCCCCACCCCTCTCTTCTCATTCACCCCATCATCCATCTACACATGCTTTCCTTTACACACACACACAGGAGCACCTCCCTTTGCTCCCTGAAGACACAATATAAACATCAGTGCTCAATTCAAGGCAAAGGTTCACTCGTCGGAATCCACCCACCGCAACTCCTTCAAACGCGTCTTTCTCCTCTCTCTCCTTATTTGTCTCTCCTCCCTCCCTCTCTAAAACTCACACGCGCTCTCCCCCGCTCTGATACAGCGTGGTTGCCATGACGCTGTCTAACTGAATCACTCGCTACAGCGGTGAGAACACTGCTGCCGCTACTCCTCTGCTGTGGGATGTTCAGTCGGCATGTTGATGCGCACCGGCTGAGCGCAGCGCGGTGCCCATGTGTGTAGCTCAGTTTGGCTCGGCTCGGTTCGACTCGGCTCTGTCCCGGGGATGAAGACGTGACCAGCACCTGTGACACGGGGTCCGTCGTGGTAGCGCGCGGAGACACGTCGCACACCTGCGGCTGGAGGGAAGTAGATGGAGGGACTCGCGCCGCATCCGCTATTAACGCCGCACTGTACCGATTGCTTCATCTCTTCTCTCTTCTGGTCCACGGGGGGAGCGCGCTTGTAAGCTGATTTGACCCGGGAATGTTAAAACCTCCCCGGGATTAGAAGGTTATTGGATGAACGACAATGCCCCGCGGCTCGATTTGGCACTCCCGGCTATTGTTCGCTCAGCGGCGGACGCTCAGCACCCGGTCTCCGCCGGTTCATGTCCAGTAGCTGCCTCAGCTCCTGAGCCTCTTCCTCGCTGCTTCGCCTTGGCTCGTCCCTCTCGGTGTTGGATACAATAATATGACTTCCTGGCTCCGCACACACGGCAGCGTCCCCCTGTATCTCCTGTTGGTGGTTGTCTGCACAGAAGCCTCTCATGCCGGTGAGTGACGGCTCATTAGGGCCAATTAGTCTCCATCACATCTCAGCAGTTATCCCGCATCCTCTCTGTCACGGCGCATCATCCTCATCTGTGCTCCCGCTCTCCATCTGCAAGAGAAACGATAGTTTGTCATGAGATGGTCCCACTGTTTGGTACTTATGCGGATCCTTAATAATTCCCACACTGTGTTACATGTTTTTAGGGAGATATTGATCTTTGAATGAAGGCATGTTTATTTTAACCTGTGACATTAACTTTTTTTTTTAGCATGTATTGATCACCTCTAATTAGAAGTTGAATGCTTTAGTATTCAGGGGTTTCTCTGAGAGGCCATGAGTGCTAAGTGGGCCAGAGCTGCTTATTAGTGGGTTGTTAATGATACTAGAACCCGGAGCCTTTCTCTGTCCTACATTCCTGTTGCTCACAACCAGCGCTTAAAAATTGGATTTCAGCTCATAAATCCCTACAGAGAACCCATTATCCCCATCAATAAGCCTGATGCGAATCATGTGCCATTTGTCACATTGTAAAAGTTGACAATTCATTTTTTCCCAACATTCATTAATTCACCTTATAGTGTGCATGAGGTTGTGGATGTGAAGTGGAATGATCCACTTCACCACTCCAACGTCTCAAGCACCTGTTCCCACACTCCCCCAGCTTCTCCACTACATATCTGACTGGCAGTTTCTGAATGAGACTCATCTGAGATGCAACGTTGTGCTTCTATCATCAGAAGGGTGTAGGAGACCTCTAAATGGTTGCGTGGCTAATGAGTGTTGACACTCACATCTTTTCATATGCTAATCACAATTCTTCTCTTCTCCTCGGCCCTGTCTCGTTTTTACTCCTCTCCTTGTCTGCAGGTGACAGTGTGTGTCGGTCTTCTAGTGTCACGTCTTGTACAGAGTGCCTCAGAGGTGGAACACAGTGTGCCTGGTGCTTCATGGAGGTAGGGGACTGTGTAAATGTGTATGTGTTGTACTTGCATTTGTAATCCCTTTAGGGGCTTTTTTCTGGCATAAATACTGACCTTGTCAGGATTAGTAGTCCTTTTGGAGACCAAAACCTGGTCCTGATGAAGCAGAACCTTTTTTTTGTGGCTTTTTTTTGCTTTTTTTACCGCAAGACACGCAGTAAAGGTCACATCAAACACGGGCTACTGCTCTACCAACTATCCAGTGCCCAGAACCTCATTTCTGTGGAGCTGTTTAAGTTTGGAATTGTAGTTAGGTCAAGATTATGGTTAGGCATTAACTGGTTAGGGATCATTCTTTATTTAGGCCGTTCAAATGAATGCAGTGTCTTATAAGAATAGCTGTAAATGTGCGTGAGTGTGTGTAGAGAGAGAGAAACAAAAATGGGAATGTGGCAGACATTCAGCGGCATTCCTCAGACAACACACAGCTTTGATGCTGCCTGTAAATGTGAATATAATGTGTGCTTTTGACTTTAGTGGCCTTCCCCAAACTCTGTGTGTGTGTGAGCGAGTGAATATTTCCACCCGCCCCATATGTATGTGTGTCTGCTGTCTGGGTGTCCTTTGAGAAAAGCCTTAAACCAGTCTTACCCCACACACACACACACACACACACACACAGACACACACACTGAACTGCCAACACGTATGTGTTTACAGATTTTACAGACCTCAGGTGCTTTCCCACCCCTTCAACCCTAACCTTATCTGACATCATTAAGCAGAGCGGTGCTCACTGGTGTGTGAAAGTATTCAGACACCAACTCTCTCTCTCTCTCTCTCTCTCTCTCCGCTCACACACACAGAGCAGGCACAGAGCTCTTCAATACACACATTCACCTCCTGGCGCTTTCATTTCACGCCGGTTCAAGAGTCAAACTGTGTCTGGAAAGACACTGTAAATCTTTCTGACATATAGAGTTATGACAAACAAGATAAATGTAGTATAGTTCTCTGGATGTGCGCCGATCACCCAGGGCCACAACATGTTGTCGTCTTTTACTCACAGACTGAGGCAACAACAAAGGTCAATAATTCACTGTGGCAGTTAGTTAGGCTGCCGACAGTGTATCAGGGCTGTATCAACACAGTGCTGATCAATCTAGTGACTGCAAGAGAAGGCCGTCTGTAGGAAGTGGACCATCAAACCTCGCCTGTGTCTGTGTGGACAAAGATAAGTGAACACCAACAGGAAATGTCCCTGATGAGTAACCTCAGAATTGCATGATGGAACTATAACAGTCCCAATCAATATGAACGTCATTAAAATGACAGAATTGTAAAATGAAACCACAGTGAGCCACCGCAAAGTCACTCTCAATTACAATTTTCTGTTTGATTTTTTTCTTTACTAGTGGGTTTAGAAGAGTATGTATGTGTGTATACATGCATCACTTCAAGACAAGGGAATGTGATCCTACAGAGTCGTCTGCAATTGCTCGGCTGCTCTTGTGTTGCTCCATTTGCACTGATTTTGTTACATGAAGTCTTCATAACAAACACTCCAAATGCAACGCGCTAAAAGATGTTCCCTACCAACGTGTGACCTCCAGAACTTTCAAGACGGGTTGTGGCCAGGCCCTCGCTGCGACCTGCCGGCGAACCTGCTCAGAAGAGGCTGTGCACCGGAGTTCATGGAGCAGGCGGAGGTCAAGGTGGAGGTCAACACCAACATCAGCAGTGTGCAAGTGTCGCCGCGGGACATCGTCATCACCCTCCGACCAGGTAGGGTGAGGGACGGCCACTTGCACGTGTTCTTAAGGCTGCGGAGCAAAAGCATCATGGGAAGTGTTTTTGTGTTCCGTGCAGGTGCAGAGGCCAGCTTCATAGTGGCTGTGAAGCAGCTGGAGCGGTACCCTGTGGATCTGTATTACCTGGTGGATGTATCTGCTTCTATGCAAGAAAACCTGGATCATGTAGGTGACAAATGACTGAACAATTACCAAACACTTGCAGTGTCTAAGCATTTATCTATGACCTAGATACATGCAGAGATAAATGAGAGCTCCTAGATTCTAGGTACTGTAGGTGGTGCAGGAAAGGCACAGAGCCAGGCAATTGTGTAGGGAGTGTTTGGTTTTCTTTGTGCTGGTGGAGCACATGTTTTAATATCAGAAGATCATGGTCATTTTATTGCGAGATACAGCCCTACTTATCTTCCAGGTTTATTTTCTTAGTAGGGTTATCCACCTCTTAAGTAATCCAAAACCTTTCATAGGTGCTTCTCTGGCTTTCAGTTTTAGCTGCTGTGCTTCACTCACTGTGTGCAGTGTGAGTCATGTGGCGCTAATTCAGCATTGTGTGAACTCATTTCACAATAGTTTGAATGTAGCAGGCTTTGTTTGCATCAAAACGTTTAGCACTAAGCACCTTTAAGTGCTTTTGAGAGGATGACGTGGATTACTTAAAGATCCTGTACACCTACACACATACAATGGCTCAGCAGTAGATCAGTGGTAAATATAAGATGACAACATTTCATTTGACATGAGATGAAACAAATGTATTTACTTTCAATGAGAAATCTCTTGCACACATAGTTTGTTTTATCCTTCTCTGTGGTCCAGCTGAAGACCGTCGGTGTAGCTCTGTCTCTGCGTATGATGGAGCACTCCTCAGGCATTTGGATGGGTTTTGGCTCGTTCGTGGACAAACCTGTCTCCCCTTACATTAATGTCCATCCCTCCAAGATCAACAATCCCTGCAGGTAAGATGCACACTTGGTTTGGTTATTGATTGTTATTTCTTTTTCTAATGAGACCAAAAAGATTGCTTTACTGTGCGCCAAGCTGATTTCTGTTGTCCTCATATGTTTGAGGGCTGTTGTTAAACCCCTTGAGTTGTCACAACTCGTTTTGATTAAACATTTTCCTGATTACTTTTTTAATACCATTTTTTGTAATTCATTTGAACAAAAAGATTACTTTATACATTATGATTAAATGATATGATGTAAATTATTTAGTTTTAGTAGGTCCAGTCGACCCCTTGCAGTGCATCTTTCCGTTCTCTTCTTGGTATACAGTACCTTCATTCATTAAACAAGCTCCAGCCTCTCAAAACACCACACACACACACTTGTTAGGTCCAGCCTTCCTCTTTGGGGAATTAGCTCTGTTTCTGGTCGTTAACTTCCAACACACCTCGAGACAGCCAATCATGATTACGTTCAGATTCCGGTACAGCATACTGCATGCACACTGGCGATTAACTCCTTAGCTACTGAACGCTGATACCGAAACAAGTTCAAGTTTGGTTGATAGCACAGATATTGAGGCTGATAGAACATACAGGCCTCTTTTCTTATTCTGGTGTTACAGCTCTGCATTCCCGAATACTGCAATGGAAATCTTTATGTTGCTGTTGTTTCTCTCTTCCCAGTGATTATGAGATCCGCTGCCGTCCAGCCCACGGCTTCCACCATGTCTTGAGCATGACAGGAAACATGAGCGAGTTCACACGCGTGATTAAACGCCAGCGCATCTCGGGGAACATGGACACACCCGAGGGAGGGCTGGATGCTATGCTGCAAGCTGCGGTCTGCGAGGTGTGTATAAACACAGAATTTGGGGTGTCAGTGGTATGTGGTGCACTGTTGACCCGTGTGGGCATCGACAGGAGGTCTGTTGATGGCTTTACTGACGATTTATGATCATTGATTCATTGATGGATGTGATTGTCTGTTTAGCAAATCAGAAGGTGAGAGGAAGTGTGTCTTGGGAGTACCTGGAGGAAACCCATGAACTTTTAAAGTCTGTGCAGAGTTTGTTGGGGCCACATTATTGGTCCGACCTTTTTGCTACAAGGCAACTGCACTAGCCACTACTCCACCATGTGTACCTCGCTCCTTCCATATCTTTCTCATATCATTTTAAGTTTTGAATGTGAATACAATTACAACGCAGCCAACTGGATGTGTGTGTGGGATATGAATGCATGTAGGTACACGAGTGTATGTGTATAAATTGATTTTTTTTATTATCATTATTATTGTTTTTATTATGGCCTATATATTGTTTTAAGTTTTTTTTCTCTGCATCCAATGGTCATTCTGTTTTATATAGTATAATAATGTGAGTTAAGCCCAAATATGGTCGTCAAAGAAACTTTGGCTTTAGGACAATGATGGTAATCTGACTCAGCGTTTAATGGAGCGACTGGAATCCCACTATTTAATGACTTCACTGTTTGGCAATGGCAGACGCACACAGACACAGTCACTGTTGCATATGCTATAGCTGCGGGAGGGCTGTGAGTCACACTGTGCAGGGGGGGCCCTGAGTAACCAGCCGGCAGGGAAACACCGCAGTGGTCATGAGTCTAGAAATAGACTCTCCATTATGTTAGGCCTACTTAGTATAAGCTCACAGGGTTTCCTTAAATACACACACATGCACACACAGGCCCATTTTTCTCACAGTGTCAACGAGGAGGCACAGACATAAAGATGGAGACGCTCTGGCTGATTCAAGAGTGTCATCACACTTTAACTCTAATCTGGCATAACAGAAAGAGCTGATCACCAGGAGAGCTAATGTAACTCAGATGAGTACATACGGTTGATTGAGCTGAGGTTTTTTTTGGGGGTTTACCACATGTGTGAAATGTTAAAGCATGAAGCATGCACAAACAGCATTTTCCACATTTGCTTGTGTGAGTGTAGCAATGAGTGATATGAGTTAATAGAAAAAAATGTGTTTGCAAGGCAGTAGTAGGCCAGCAGTCAACATAAGCCCAATGTAGACAGTACATATGCTCCAAACAGCAAGGCAGATTTTAACAATCTGGTCTGGATAATCAGTGATGACTTCATTTCTGGCACAACCACACTTGAAAAATGCTGAAATATCCTTTTAACTCAGGGGGCCGGTGAACGTCAGGAGGAGGCCGGGGTCGCTCAAGTTAAAAATAAAGTCCAGACAGACAGAAATTAAATTAAATCAAAACATTAAATCAAAATAACATGTAGACAATTGTAGTTAAAACAACGAGACAAGCTTATATGTATACAATTAAATGTTGAATGTACAGAAACATCTTTCACTGTTGGGCAGTTTGGGCCAGTTTTCTTTATAATTTTAAAATAAGTGAAGGGCCACAGGACTTCCACTGGGGGGGCTGGGAGTTTGAGGCCCCTGCTTTAAATCTATTTCTACCTGTAGTGACACATTATATTAATTCCTTGGATATGAAAAAAAACATTCACCATGGTTATATGCTCCTGGCGTCATGGTCAGGAAAATGCAAATGAATAATATGACATGCCATTGATGTCTTTGTTTCGTAGGGGGTGGTGGGTTGGCGACCGGAGGCCAAGCGCCTGTTGCTCCTGATGACTGACCAACCATCTCACTTGGCCCTGGACAGCCGGCTGGCGGGGATTGTCACACCGCACGATGGCCTGTGTCACCTGGAGAACAACGTCTACACAGGGAGCACCGGCATGGTGAGTGGAGGGAAGATGAGCTCACGGAGGCATAACTGAGGATGAAGAGTAGATGATGTGTAGACACCACGTATGTGTGCAGTGAAGAAGGCGAAAATGTTAAAGCTCACCCAATCCATGTACATTTCTAAAGTAAGTTTGATGAATAAGAGGGTGCAGATCCTTGTTTTTAAAAGTGCTTCACCACTTCGTTTGTCATTAAGTTTGTTGGTTTTGCTTTCTCAGGACTATCCCAGTGTGGGCCAGTTGTCCAATAAGCTGCTTGAAAACCATATCTACTCCATCTTTGCTGTGGAGAAGCAGCAGTACCAGTGGTACGAGGTAATATAGCACACACCTACATTTTTAACAGGGACACTATTTTACGTGGCCATAGAGTGAAGGTCTTCCAATAATCCACCAGGGGGTTGCAAAAAGAATTCAATTTCAGTGGAAGTCTTTAGGAAAATGAGCCTCGAGAAGTAGAGGCTCATTTTCTCTCCTGATTTATAACATCAATAACCATTTTCCTTGTGAGTTAATGACCTTAATTGCTAGTTTTAGGTCTTCTTCTATGCCACAAAAACACAAAAAGAGTTCCACTATTTCGATAACATTTTACTGAAGTACAAGTAAAAAAGTAGCTTGTATAAAATTTACTCAGAGTAAAGTTACTTAGTTACTTTCAAGGTTGGGGTTCACCCGGTCCTAATCATTAACTGCCAAAGTTTAATGGATGTGATTTAAAATGTAGCAAAGTACAGTACTTCCAAAAAAAAACTTACTTAGTAAAGTACACAAAAAAGCTACTCAGTTACACAAACACAAGTAAATGTAATTCATTACTTTCCACCTCTGTATACAGCTGCTTATAAACACAAATCCACATCCTTTGCCTAGGGCATCGGACAAATTTGCAAATCTTTAGGCTTCTAAACAGACTTCTTTGTTGTGCAACGGGAAGACCACTTCTGACTTTTTGTACAATCTATATATGTGGCCTCCATCGATTTGTTGGTTTTCTTCCAGCCAGTAAAATGTTCAATTGCTCACATCACAGTCATTAATTCTACTGCTGTTGCTGCACTTTGGCAGAATGGCTGTGATAAGAAATTATATTGACCAAATAACCTTTGGCACAGGTGTACAATTTCTTATCTGCTGGTTTCCCTTTTCTAGGAGTTGGTGCGCTTGATACCTGGTGCCTACCTGGGAAAGTTAGGCCTCTTCCAGGCTCCAAACATAATAGAGCTGGTGGTGGATGCATACAAGGTACAGAGCACTACATTTTCTAGCTTTGCATCTTGAGGTATCTCAGAGTTCAAGAAAGAGCAGGAGAGGGACAAGTCAATTGTTTGGGGGGGGGGATTACAGAAGCACAGCATGTGATGAATTCATGAACCCACGCAGTCTGAGTTCATAACGTTGTTGAGGCATTAGTCTGCCGATCTGCTGAGTCAGCATGAACTCAGTTTTCTTTGGTCCCTGTGTGATCATGTAGGCTGACCAACAGCACATTCCTGTAAGCATGAAAGGAGTCAGAGTCAGTGATTCTGCAGCTTGTTTGTGAAAATGCTTCAGGTTTATATTCTTGAATGACAAAAGTCACTTGTAACAGTGAAAGTCTGAAGTCGGGAAAATAGATGATGGAAGAAGTTTTCAGTCGCTGAAGCCCTAAAGATACAGAAAACACAAACGAGAACAGGAGGTAAAGGAGGGGTTAGGCCTTCTGTGCATGGGTGAATGTGCGTATGAATGTGTGTGAGAGAGAGAAGAGGGAGACTAGGCGTTTGTTCAGCTGGCAGCAGTGTGGGCTATAATCTTGCCTCAGGCACAGCGCTCCATTGTTTGCTCTGAGATTCTGCCAAATCCTAGTACATGTGCACGCACACACACACACACACATACACTGGGCCTGAACAGAAGCTTCCATTATAATAGCTATCAGATCCCCTCGGAAACCATGTGTCCTAATCGTGGATGAAAACAAAGATGCTATTTTTGCCCCACCTCCTTTTTCCCATAACCCCCCTTGTGTGTCAGAAATAACGTTTGACAATGTGGTCTTTGTGGGGAAAATGTGACAACTTTAATTAATCACACTTTCTTTCTCTCGGTCTCGCTGTCACAGATTATGTTCATCAAAATTTGAATTGTCATTGTTCTCCCTGCTCTATGACCCATGTACACTTGACAGTCTTTTATTGCTGGCACACTACACTGGATTTTAAGCTTCAGGTAGTAACATTTGCTGCACCTTCTCCACCCAGAGGCTGTTATCAGAGGTAGCGGTAGCGGTGTCAGTGGAGGACAGGGCAGCCAGCAGGTATTGGGTGACTGTGTCTCCCCTCTGTCCTGACGGATCCACTGCTAAAGGACAGAGCTGCTCAGGGGTGCAGCCCGACCAGATGGTAAAGACACAAACATTTAGTACACAAAGCTTAGGGCTTGTATCACTAAACACAAAAAAAATGTGCTTTTTTAAAAGCAAGCTATAAAAAATATTATGCATTATTATACTACTTTAATTGAGCTAATGACCTAACTATTGATGTCAAATACTAATTAATGTTTAAAGATTTAAACCTTTTAAACGCCTTTAAATGGTTGTCATGGTGCATGTTTTGATTAGCAGCAACCCTGATTTTTTTTTTTTTGTTGGCATGATTATATTTTCTGCAGTGTCAAATACTCACACTCATACCACTAAGGACAAAAATGTGCATTTTAAAAGCAAGGCTTTAAAAAATATTGTACACTACTATATTCTACTTTCATTGTGCTGATTTTTTTTTCACTTAAATCTGACCTAATTAGCGATATTAAATACTATTTATTTAAAAAAAAATTTGTCATAGGGCGAAAGGCGGGGTCACACCCTGGACAGATCGCCAATTTATCACAGGGACACATATAGAGACAAACAAGCATTCACTCTCACACACACGTCAATTTAGTGTCCAATTGACCTAATCTCATATTGCAGGTTTTTGGACTGAAACCGGGGAACCCAGAGAAAACCCATGTACACACGGAGAGAACATGCAAACGCCATACAGAAAGGCCCTATTATGTTTTACTGAGATTAAAAATTGCAGTTTGAATGGGTTTCAATGGCATAACTGTATGAGTGTAACACTTTATTTGTGTATTTTAGCCTGACTGTAGGAGCTGAGCTGGAAATAACAATATCAAATAAAATCTTGCCAAATTTCATGCCATATGAACACATGAACACAGCCACAATTATCAAAAACCAAAGAATGAAAAGCATGTAAAATGCACACATCTGTCCCTCAGGGTAAATATTTAGCTAATTGTTTAATTAGAATCCTTTACACAAATATTTTCCAATTTAGAGATGTCAGTGGATATTTATTGGATTACCCTGACTCATATAAAAACACACAGACTTTGCTGAGAGCTTTACGAGACAGAAGAGCTTTGGTTAATAATCCACGTATAGCGGATTACGGGTTGTAATTAAGACGAAAACATTTTCATGTGATTTCATGACCCTTGTCCTAAAATCCCTACATTGCCCAATATGATAATATGTAAACAAATAGAACATTTATATTTAAAAACATTCGCCACGATCGCCTGATCCATTAATCTATGAAAGGAAAAATCCCACATAGTTCTCTGCACCACTCAGGAGCAAATCTGGTAAATTTTTACTATATTCTGTTCACTGCCTAAACTCAGTCTGTAAGGGCTCTTTTCATTGTCAACAAAGCTGCATAATCACTGCTCCATAGTTTGGCGATTGCACAAAGTGAGTGAAGTTCAGCCTCTTTATCAATGGTCTTTTAAAGTGAATTATAGAAAGTGCACACACTTAGCAGCATGGTGATAAAAATCAACCAAAAGACCCAGTTGTTTTGTTCAAAGCGTTGAGACACACTGTTTTCCAAGGAAACCAAATGCAGAGAAGAATGATTTATCCAACAATTTAAGCCTTATCTACAATTTACTCAAGAATGCAATGAGACATGTTGACGTCATTATTTCCTGTTATTACTTCAGTTGCAGTTTATACTCAATCCGCTGGGTCTCTAAAGCAACAGCAAGGTGTTAAAAAAGAAATGGTTGTTAATCTGATGTGCCCTGTTTTTGCCTTACATGTGAAGATCTGTTATCTCTGTATCCTTTCGTTACGGTAATAGTGAGTCTACAGCTGCTTTGAGCTAAATGCTCATGTTGTCATTCTAAAATGATTCCTCCTTTTTCCTTATTTCAAGGAGCTTTGTTGGCATTCACAAAAATTGCGTAGTTGCATTTGTATTTACATATGTCAATATACTGTATTATGTGCAATTTTCTTATGTACAGTTTGGCATTTTCTTTGTAACACTAGTAATAAATAATAATGAGAAGCTATATTGCGTTACATAAAGAGTATATATACAGTATATGGTGTCATAGACTACGTATCTTTCCACTCAGGTTTACTTTAATATCACCGTCGGCCTGCACTCTTGTCCTGATGATGGTGAAGACGAAGATGTCAAAGTGATGGTGCGCCCTGTGGGTTACAATGAATCTACTGTCGTCAGGATTCGCTCCAAATGTCGCTGTGGCTGTGGACCAACAAGGCGCTGTCACGATGACAACCAGTCAACGTGTACAGGGACCCGCGATCAGGAGCAGAAGCCCAACCATGGACTGCTCAACGACTCAAACAGAGAAACAAATTGGAAATGCAGAGCTGAAGGCTCTGATGTGGACTGCAGTGGCCGGGGAGAGTGTGTCTGTGGGAGGTGTGTGTGTGAACAGAGCAGGCTCGGGACAGTATATGGGAAATACTGTGAGAGAGACAGCTTCTCCTGCCCGTATGAAGGCGGTGTTCTTTGCGCGGGTAAGGGACACGCACTATAAAATGAAAAAAAAAAGACACGGATATACAGTATGTCATTTTGTAGTCTGCAACTTTTTTAATCACCTCTGTCTCCATTTCTGTCTTTCTCAGGACGAGGTGTGTGCGTGTCAGGCGACTGTGTGTGCGAGGATGGCTGGACAGGGGAGAGCTGTGGTTGTCCCACGTCCAAAACAACCTGCCACTCGGCCAATGGCTTGTTGTGCAGCGGGCGGGGAAGATGTACGTGTGGCAAATGCGTGTGTGACGACCTCCGATACTCTGGAGACGCCTGTGAAAGATGTCCTGCTTGCCAAAGCACCTGCCAATCATACTGGTACTTGTCTGTTTTTTTCTGTTTTGTCACCACCACAAAGCATGTTGGTAGCTTCTACAGACATATTAGATGTAAATGATGGTGACTCTCTTTTGGTTTTGTTTTTTTTCCAGGAAGTGTGTGGGCTGCCACTTGTCACACGGCCTCACACAAAACATGGTGGGACACTGCAACAACAGCTGTACACCACTAGTGGGCTACACAGATGACGTTTCAGGTAAAGCCATTGTAGATAATAGGTGTGTTTTATTTAGGCTGTTTTGATACTCAATTTGTGCATTAAAAAAAATACCTGAATGGAAACATGTTGAAAGGTAAATACAGGGGAGTGCGATAGCCACGGTTTAATGAATAAAAGAGGACATTTAGAAATAGAAGTGACTGAAATATCCTGCCCACTTCTGCTTTTCACTGTGTTGGAAAAAGTACCGAAAATGAGGATATAGCAAGTGAGCTGAGGAACAACATTCCCCTATTTAGTGCAAGAGAAAAAAATATATATTACTACATCAATTCTTGGGTACAAACGCCTCCAGTTTCTGTGGTCTCACCATTAGATGTCACTAATTCATACACACTGGAACCTTTTGTGAATGTGTGTCACATGCTTTTGGTGTCTTAACGCTCTCTCTCTCTCTCTCTCTCTCTCTTTCGCTCTTTCTATTGACATGTTAAGGTCAAGCAGGGGAGATGTGGATTCAGTGTATGTACATCAGTAACGACAGCTGTCGCTATCGCTTTCAAATCATCTCACACGCTGGCCAAACCCAGCTTCAGATCAGCACAAGACCAGGTATTACATTGTATTATATCCACACACACACACATTCATTTAAGGTCACTTCCGTTGTGGCCATTGCTGCACTACTACACCCTGGAGTGTTTAAGTCAGCGAGTCAGTGTTACAGCTGTATTTTACATTTCCCTTTTCCCCCCAGTTCACTTCCTTCATTGTAAAACATACACACACACACATTCCCTGGTTTTTACACTCACACATATTATTGCACAACCAAGTGTTACAGTTCATCTCCGTCCTCCCAATTTTAGGAACAGCTATGCTCATTGTCCCGGCCCCCCCTCCTCAGCCCTCTTACGCCCCCCCCCCCAACACCAATGGGACTCTCTCACTTCCTCCTCACACCCACCCCTCCTGGGTGCAGCAGGAGCCAGGTCTCCATGTTAACCCCGTTACATAATAAGAGAGGTGTTTGGGCTCTGATGAGCCCGTCATCCACACATGCTCGACACAGCAGATGAACAGCCTGCTGATTATTCAGTGCAGCACCACTAGCATTGCAGCAGCAGCAGCAGCAGCAGCAGCAGCAGCAGCAGCAGAGCGCTAATGCAGTATAATTTTGTGTCACATTCATCATCTCATGAGCACCTCAAATGTATCATGTCAACTCTAGTGATTGCGGCGAATGTTTCTAAATATAAATGCTACTTTTGGATTGTTGGAATATCGTTATGACCTTTTAGTAGTGTTCTGTACTTAAGCACAAAATAACGTTTCTGTACTTTACTTTGTTATTTATATTTCTAGCAACCTTTACTTTTACTCCACTACATTTCCTCTAGCTATCCTTGTTACTTGTTACTACCAAATAAAATCAGAAGAAGAAGAGTTGGTAATGGTCTGTATTTATATAGAGCTTTTCTAGTCTTGATTAACTGCTCTACAGTACAGTTTTGCCATTCACACACTTCAAGTGGCTCAAGGACACATATAAACTAGCAGAGCCAGGAATTGAAGCCACAACCTTTTTAGTCGAAAGACAACTCGCCCTACCACTGAGCCACCATGGCTCAATCCTAACTCCTCACTTTACTTCTAAGATGTAAGTACATTTTATATCATAAAATGACTTTTTGTACTTATGTACAGGATATTGTATATAGTCATATACTTTAAGACTTTTACTCAAGCAATATTATAAAAAGTGACTTAAACTTCTACCAAAGTCATTTTCTGGTAAGAAAGTAGTAGTATTTGAAATAAGTACTTTGACTCAAGCATTTTAGGGTACTTTAGACAAGACTTAATATTAGCTATATTAGATGAGAATTAGAATAAAATTGTATTGTATAAACATAACATATAAATGATCAACACGCCAAAACGACACTATAATACACTAGAAGTACATGCTAAAAATACATAATATACTCAAATTAAAATACATAACATTAATTAAATATTAGATAAAGATAAATATAAAACATAATCAGTACACAGTACACTAAAACACTCCTTACAAAGTCAAACAAAACAAAGACACCTACAGCTTTGTTTTTCTTTCAGCCTGCATTAGACCTTTGTTGTAAACAGTTTTATATCTTTCAGTTGGCATATCTATGCACTTTTACTTATATTTCTGAACACCACTGCAGCTGCTGCTGCTCCTTATGTCGGTATTTTTGTGGCCCAATTTGTGTTTTAGGCCCTAAGAGAAGAGAGGCTATTTTAAGAAAATGAGAACAGATTTGTCTGAGCATTAAAACTTGACTTATATCTTAAAGTGCTTTGATATATTTGTCTGTGGAGTGGGCCTTGAGGAATCTCTGCATCAACTGTACGCTTGGATTTCACATGGTCATGCTTATTTAAAAGTGTGTAGAAGAATGTACGTGTATGAGTGCGTGCGTGTTTGTGTGTGTTTTGTTTGATTCCTCATGATCTCATGACAGTGTCATACCAGTTCTCCACAGTGAAGCCTCACATGTGTGTGTGTGTCTTTGTGTGTCTTTGTGTGTCTCCACAGAGTGCACCAGCAGTGGCCGGTTGATTGGAACATTCCTCACTGTATGTGCTCTGACGGTGCTGTGCGGTCTGGTGGTGGTGGCCATGCTGCGATTGCTTCTACAGAGAAATCTCTGGTCACCAGGGGGCGCTACCGAGGTTGTAGTTTATCACTGCACTGGAAAGGTTAGCCCTCTAGAGACTCTGGTTTTTAAATTAGTGGGTGACGTCTTTGGAAGCCCTGGAACATCTCCAGGGACCTTGTCATTCTCTTAAATAGTTAGTTGTGTTTGAAAATGAACTGTCCTCAAGAAACTGGACAGAGAAATGGGAGCCTGCTGTTTGAGGTACAGCTGTATTTTACATTTCCTCTCAACTCCCAGGTCTCCATGTGCAGCATCCACGTGTGTGATCTTACAATGACGTAGAGCACCTTTGAGGAAGGGGGAAATATTGAATAATTTTCTGGATAGATATGTGTGCTTGAAACCTGTCTGAATGGTTTCTGAAATGTTTTTGAAAGACCTCAGTTATTGGTCATCATCTACTGCAGATCATCCACCACTTTTTGTTTTCATCAGTCGTAGATTAAATAATGTGACAAATGGTTATTATCAACAACCTTTAAAACCCATAGACTGCATATTAAATTGGACGCAGTCCTTCCGTTTAATATGTAATAGCGACCACATGAAATGAAAGTCTATGGGGAAATTATCTTAATTCTCACTCTCATTTATAACATTTCCCTGATGAATGGGAGTCTATGGGAAAGTGTGTCTACTTCTCATGTGATTTATTACATCAGTAAACATTTTCCTAAGGAGTTAAGAATCTCATTCGCTAGTATCAGGTCTTCTTAAATAAATGAAGTTGCCATTCAATAGACGATAAAGTATGGTGCTGCAACCATTCACCTATTGGATGAAACTAGCTGTCAATCACACTGGTGTCCACTTGCTGTATATGTGCCGTGCTTTCTCATCTACTTCCCTCTAAAAGGGAACATCACAGAAGTGAAGTTCTAGTGAAGGAGACCTGAAAGTAGAGATTGAGAACCTTAATTCCTCAGGAAAATGTTTACAAGTGAGAATTAGGTTAACTTTCCCATAGACCTCCATTTGCTATTCAATATACTTTTACTTCCGGGTTGTCCTGTCAGCTGGCAGAATATGTCCATTCTTTATAAATGACCTATGCCAGTGTGTGTTTTACTAACAGCTTATTTCTTTCACTCTTCAGGACCTGTCGTACATTCCGACAACTACTGAGAAGACAGTCACCTACCGCAGGGACCAGCTACCTGACCACCCTGTGGAGATGCAGATTCAGGTTACCAAAATGTCCCTTGGTGACCCCTGGCAGTTCTAGGCAGAGGTCAGTGGTCAAGGTCAGAGGGGAAGTCAGCAGAAACGTGTAGAATGAGATTTGGACCAGAACGCTTCTTTCTGTCTCCCTCACAAAACTTCAGCCGGCTGTAGGTGTAACTACACTATGAAACCTCCATTGACTGACATGTATAAAGTGAACTGACTGAACAAACTCTCGCTGAGTGGTGACTTGTGTGGCCAGTATCCTGCAGACTGAGATGAAAGTAAGAGCACAGTCACGGATCTCTTCTCACGCTGTCTAAAGGGTCATCGCTCCTTGTTTTTGCTTTGTTTTGTGTTTTTTTTAAACCATGAACCACAATCACTGCTCTAACTTATGGTCCTCTTTGTAAGTGAGTGCATGTGTGTGCACATGTGTGTACTGTGCCATCAGATGCAGGCTTTCTATTTATTATAATGACACTACATGTTTTTAGGTCACTACATTCCCAGCAAGAACTGCACTGTCTTCTTGTTTTAGTCTGCCCCCTTGTGGCCAGCTTTGGGTATGAAATATACCTCCAAATAATATAACAGTGTCTTCATGACTGACCTCAGCACTATTGACTTAGGATAAGCACACGATTGACTCCTGATTGCTCTCGACTTTGATTCCTTCATTAGTCACTTGTGGCATACCTGGTCTTAGTGTTTCTATTTTTCTAACATTTGTTTTTGTCAAGTGATCAACTGTGTTGAAAACGAGTGTCATTTTATTTCATTTTTCTATCATTGTGTGAGGAGTATAGTTTCATGTGATTGTCTGCTTAGACGTTGCACGACAACACCTGTTTTGCATCATACTACTGAAAACTGTGAGGTCTCTGGGGGCAGGAGAGGTAATGGTGGAGCGGTGGGGTCTAAATTCGTTGGGCATTACAAGGCATTGAGTGTTTGACGCGTATGAGGCAAAAAAAACACAACACTGGAATAACCATGGACTGTAAATCCATATCCTGTGAAACACAGACATAGTGATTGCAACTGTGCCATCCAATGCCTGAACTTGTGACCTCTGTGATAGAGACACGCCTGAGTGCGCATGCATCTGCTGATCATCCCAGAGCCATAACTTTCCACAACTGTAGATAAACTGGCATGTTTAGACACTGACGCCAGCTTCTTGGCAAAGGTACAAACCAGTTCTTCTAAAGGTACAAAGGTCAGAGGTGGATTTAACTAACTCCCCTCACATAACGCGTGCACTAGATCCTCTGGATCCAGAATGCCACTCGCATGGCACCTTGAGAGACTTTTGCTTATCCAATCCTGCTTCTTTTATATTGTTGTTGTTGTTTTTTTATTTAACATGAAGTTGTTTATGGCAAAAGCTGAACACTAATTGTTATTTATTGAGATTTCATTTTTCTTCTTTTATTCTGATATGTTAATTGCGCTATTTTATGATGATGCTACTTGAGTAATAAGGGGTAGTATGGCGGGGGTTCCTGTTCCTAACCCACGAGAATAATTAAGCAATAAGGTTATAATCATCTCATGTTGTACAGGGGGCGATTGGTACGGGATAGCAACAGCACTTTTTCTGTGTAGTTTTTACTGTCAAATAATGTGACCTGTTGTGTAGTATGAATTATTTCATAACAATAAAAATGTTCAAGATTTTTTTAAAAACTGATTAACTGAGTTTTGTGGCTTAAATCTGTTTTAAATGTATTATGTATAACCTCTATTATTTAGGTCAAGACGTCCATGCACATAATCAACGTTTTACGTTTAAGTGATTTTAAAGGTATTTGTTGATGTTTGAATTTCCCCACGTGCGTCCATGTTTGGATTTGAGCACCCATGGTAACCATGACACAGTTAAATGTACAAACTGAACACCAGGTGGCGATGTACACCAAGGCAAATGAGATGCACGTATGTACACGTCCAGGGGTCACTTAAATCTGTTAAACTGTGTTAAAAAAACAAAACAAAAAAACAGTTCATATTATTATTAATCACCACCACGAGGCAGAACAACAATTTCATTATCTTGAAGTTATAAGTTCTATAATGTTTATACACAAATCCCAACAGCAAACTCTTCTAGAAACGGCTGAACAAATAGAAAACCTCTCAAATAGGATGTGATTGTTAAGAGTATCGTTCCATGTAATCAATCAAATAAAACATTTATTCTCAAAAAACATACTTAAACTAAAACAATGCTTTGGGGAAATCATAAACCCATAGAGGCCCAACAATATGATTTAAACTCTAATACAACTGCTCTGTTTGGTTGATACATTCAGACCTAGGGTTAGTCACTGAATATATTAATAGTCATTACTAAATTAATCAATCAACTACTTTGATAATCAATTAATCGGTTTGAAGCTTTTCTCATGATTAAAACAAAATTGCTGATTGTTTAAGCTTCTTAAATGTGAATATTGTTTTCATTTCTTTGCTCTGGATAACAAAGAAATCATTAAAAGTGAATCATTTTGGTATTTTATGGACCAAACGATTAATCGAGAAAATAACCGACAGATTAATTGAGAAAATAATTGATTATTTTGTATATAAATATAAGTTGTGACGAATGAGAACAGAATAGGTCAATTAAGTAACAGGTTACTTGTTTAATTTAATTTTTCCAAGTTAAATAAAATAAATCACGCATAACAAATCTCCAAATAAAACAAGTTTGATAAACTGCAAAGTAGATTTTTATTTTTAAAGAAAGCTACAAATAACATATTTGAGGTAAGGACACGGTTCATCCACAGCTGAAGTTCATGATAAAGTGCCATTTTTCAGGAAATTACACTTGTTATTCCGTGTTATCGAATGTTCACGTATTGCTTTGTTTTTCGTGTATCTTTGTTATTTACTCCACGGCTCTCTGCGCCTCGCTGCTGGTTTGGACAGTCTCACGCACGTGCAGCCCGGGAGACTGACTCGGACTACCGGAGAGGCTGTTGTCAGTGTCGCTGGTTCCTTTACAGAGCCCCGGGTCCCCGCCGTCCTCGGAGCCCTCGGCGCCGTGCGTCCTCGAGTGCTTGCTGAGGTGATCGGAGCGCATGAACCTTTTATGGCACACCGAGCATTCGAAACGCTTCTCCCCGGTGTGCGTGCGCAAATGTCGCTGCAACTCGTCGGAGCGCGTGAAACGTTTCCCGCAGAAGAGCCAGTTGCAGACAAACGGCCTCTCCCCGGTGTGCCAGCGCAGGTGCGCCTTCAGGTGAGAGGTCTTTCCGTAGACTTTACCACAACCGGGGATATGGCAGTTGTGCAGGGCCCTCCGCCGCGGGCTCGAGCCGCCCTGACCGAGGCTGTCCGCCTCCTGACAGTTCGGGCAATCACACGTGGCTCTGCCGGAATAGCGCCGTGATGATGAGCGGGAGGATGTGGGCACAGACACGACGGGTGTTCCTGTGAGCGCAGGTGTACCCGTCGTCGTGGACTCTTTGTAGGGAGTCGGGAGAGGCTGTCTGAATCCGTCAAACAGGTGCTGCGTAGTGGGGAGCAGGTGATGAGAAGCACCGGAGCCGAAGGCGGAGCTGTAACCAGGGCTGTAGCCGCTCAGAGGTGAAGGTAACCCGGCCGGGCTCTGTGCGTCCACCCAGCTGGTGCCCATGTCCCACCAAGAAGAAGAAGCGTTAGTGACCTCACCTCCGGATTTGAACCAGGACTCGTAGGGATGCGCGTGCACCCTCGGGTAAATCCCAGCAATGCCTTCCATCGAGGGCGAGTATTTGGTGAGAAACACGGAGCGCTGTGCGTGTGTAGGATCCGAAAAGTTGTTGTCTGACGATGACACAGCTGTCTGGTACATCGAAACATCATTCCCAAAGTGTGAGTTGGCAGTGGTGACAGAAAAAGCGCTCGAGGTCTCGGTCAGTCTGGTTCCGTTACTACTCGGGGTGCCAGAGGGAACCTCGAGCGGTGAGAGGCACACACCGAGGCCGCTGTTGCCCGGGGCGGCCCCTCTCCACGCGTGAAAGCCCTTGGCGAAACCCTGATGGGCTCCATCGGAAAGAGCAGGGGAACACGAAGGACCGGGATCACCGATTCTGCTGCAGGTGGCGGCTAACATGGCCAGCGGGGTGCTGCCCAGCCGAGGCTCCTCCTGAGGAGAACAAACACACGGGGAGACCTGTCACTTTGCAGTCCTGGCTTAACGCGGCGGCGTGTGCGTAATTACGCACAATCGTATCCTGCAAACGCAAATGTGTTGGCTACATACTCTGCGTAAAACGATGGACTCCAAGAATAAAACGTGATTTAACATTTACAAACAGTGCGACTTGAATCGAGGCACAGACCTGTGGCAACTTTTACACATCTATACACTCAACTTAATCCACTTTAAAAACGCTTTACTGAATATTAGATGGAGTATGACAGCTAATATTTGTATACTGACTATTCATAATTGTAAAATTATACATCATATTGTTACTGTCGTGACGTTGTGGAGGTAAAATGCAGCAAAGCCTCAAGCACGAGTGCAAACATTAGGGTGTTAGAAGCAAATAAAGGTAACAATTTCTTATTAAAGAGAAAAGTAGTGATGTAAACTCACCCTTAGTAGTGCAGCAGCCATGCTGTACTTTGCTTTCCTCGGCTGAGGTGTGTGTGTGTGTGTGTGGTTGTTGAGTGCGCGTGTGCGCGACAAAGAAAGTGAGTGTATATATTTGACTCCGTCTGTGAGGATGAGTGTGTGTGTGTGTGTGTCTGTTTCCTCTCTGGCTCCTGTAGTAGTTGTAGTTTCCTTGCGGCTTTGAAGTGCCGCTGATGACACGAGGACCAATCACAGGTCAGCAAAGTCTTTTCTGTGAACATTTGGGCTTGAGATAGTCGTAAATTTAAAAAGAGAAAAAGTCTCGCGAGGGTCGCGTTCCAAGAAGCAAGTAAGAGATAAGGCACAATGACCAGACCTGCTGATCAGGAAAATGGACCAATAACCATAGTTCCTTCCAACATGCCCTGAAATGTTGTTTCTCTTACATTCAGAAAAAAAGGGTATTTAATTATTTTATAATTTACTTTATATGTGGACAATATATTTTAGGAGCACAAAACCTCAGAGAACCAGATCCAATACAATCATACATTGTGGGAAAACATGTCATTGTAGTTGAACCAAGGCAACAAAAATATAACAACAGCAAAAAGTTGGATTTTTATGATATTTTTAAAATAAAAATATCCACATGTAAATGTAACAGATTGTAATTTCCGTCATCCCTATGCAGATTGATGCAACTTTATCAACACATACATTAACATCACTTCCTGGGCAGGGGCAGACTTACAGTCTAGAAAGTTTTAAAACAATTCGGCTTATGTCAAAACAACACAGTTGTTTAAGCTGCAGCCTGTTGTGAAGCCATGCAAAGGGAGTGGCTGATGTGATGAATGAGAGGCAGGCCCAGTCCGTCCCATCCTGTCCCTGGGGCGTATCCAGTCATCCCTGGGGGAGGAAAGGGAGGAAACTAACACCTCTGCCTCCTCAATTTAATCTCATTCAATTGAAAAACGTGTTGTCTTTAAAAAAAAGACGCCTGCCTTTCCTTTCTCTCAACTTTGTAAAAGCATCACCCAGCAGAGCCTCTGACAACAATCTGTGAGGAAAAACGCTGTAAACTGAGTTCAGAGTGGTAAATACTGTCAGAGGCCTAATCCCATTACAGAGTCGTGGGTGGTTATATACCAATATAATGACCCAAAGCTGCACAATGAGCCTTTGATTTGAAATTCAAATTTAATAAAACAGGAAGGATTTAATCAGTTTCCATCATTTATTTGGTTTTAACTGCTTCCACGCCTGCTTCCCCCCAATCTCTCTCATTCTGCAGCTGGAATAAAAAAAGCTGACACACACAAACGGAAAAGTTAATCACACATCCTGGCCCCTGTGATTGATAGTGTGCACGATTCATTTTGGTGAGTTTGACTCTCTAAGTCTTTTTTTCTTTTTGTTTACAACTTTAAAACTCTTCCACTCAACTTTATTGCTTTGTAGTTAATGCGTTCAGCTTTGTAGGCCAACACCTTCTCTCCTGTTTGGTCTAAAGAGGCACAATGATAAGTATTGTGTTAGTGGTTTCATTTTTGGAAGCCCCCCCCCCCACACACACACACACACACACCTATACACACTCATCTGAGTGTACAGGACAACATCACACAGTTTCCCCGCACAGCCTCAGGCATTAATGCACAGGTGGAGTTTACAGTAGGCCATCATCCCTTTAACCTGATCCCAATCCTCACAAGCCACCCAAACAGCTGTCCCTGTTTTAGAGGCATTCTTTTCCCACACTGAAAGTGTGTATGTGTGTGTGCTTTACAGGCCCCCACTGAAACCCTGTCTGAGCCCCAACCTGTTCCTTTAGCGATGATAATGACCACATTATTGCGCGCCATCGAACATCGACAAAAAGGTTTGTTGTGTGCTTTCCGATCACACTGTGGGCAGTGAGACAGAATAAAGCAGAAAGAAAGGGGTGAAATAAAGATCTGGCTCCTTTCTAAAAGAGGGATGGGTGAAGTATTTTACTTCTCCTTGCTGTTTTCCCTCATCTCCTCTTTTGTTGGTGGAGCAGGGAGCACAGTGATCCAGGGGACAGCGCAGCCATCTTGGTCAGCTGCCCTGCTGAGACAATTAGTGGGAGAATAAGAGAGTCAAAAGACAAGCTGCTAAACATGACACAAAAAATATGCATTACAACCTAGAAATAATCAATTTGGTAAAAGGAGGGAGCAGGTTTGAGATTCTGCGCTAAAACCTTTTGAGAGAGTCCACACCTCTCTCTAAGGCCGCTCCTCAAACTCTAATGTTACAAAATGTTTTTTTTTTGTTGTTTTTTTTTAAACCCATTATTTCCTTGAGCAATAATCGACATGTCTTTTTATACTTTTTGAGTTATGTACAAGAGGACACAGACAAACAAATTTAAAAAAAAATAAAGATTCATGAGAGTGATCTGCTTTATCAATTTCCACCAACACGTGTCCTGTTTAAAGAAAACAAAGAGGGGGTAAAAAAAAAAAAAAGAAATCCTGTATCTAACTGAATACATTCCAAAATTCTTATTTTTTTCCCTTTGGCCATGCCCCACCCTTATTTTTGAGTAATCCTGCCAACAGACTGCCAGACAGGCTGAGAACATTGTTGGATACAATAAAAGTCGTCCTCAGCTATAATTTATTCTGTTAAAGTATGTATATGACATTTCGTGATACATATTTCCCCTGCAAAATGTGATAGAGAAGCAAAAAAAAAAAAAAGAAAGTGGTGTATTTAGTGATATTTGATGTTTATGACACACACACATCTGTCCACACGGGAAAAGACAGAGTTCCAGGCTTATTTGAATCAAATCAGTGTGATCGCCATTATTGAACAATTCTTGGCAGCAAATATTCACCTGAGGGTGAACTTGTTTTACAAGAGAGAAGTCGTCCAGGTGAGCTGTGAGCCAGGATGTGCCTGGAGCAGCACCTCCTTTGCTTCCTGTAATTACTGCACGGAGAAGGCATATCCGCCGTCTGTCAGCACGGGACTAATGGACGAGTGTGGCACCAGACTCAAGAAAATGAGTGGAGGTTCACATAAAGCAAAAAACCATGCCCTCCCTCATTTTGCGTACAGTGAAAAATCAGTAACAGTGCAGTCATAGTAACACAAAGCATAACAGGGTTCAACTGCTTTTTTTGGGGGGGGGTTAGCGCTTTTTTGCAGCAAAAAGATCTGGGTTCACGACCCGGTCGGAATCAGGGCCTTTTTGTGTGGAGCTTGCATGGGTTTTCTGCAGATACTGTAGGTGTGAACGTGAGAGCGAATGGTTGTTCTACTCTGTGTGTTTGCCTTGTGATGGACTGGCGACCCGTCCAGGGTGAACTGCACCTTTCGCCCTGTGCCAGCTGGGATTGCAGCTCTAGCTCCAGTTCCCTGCAACCATCATGTGGAGGGTAAAGCTTTAGACAAACGGACAAACGTGGTCTGGTTGTTGGTGCCAGACAGGCTGGTCATAAACTGCACAACCGTCGCTGAGGTTTGCAGAGAATGGTCAAAAAAAAAGGAGAGAAGCTGTCCAGTGATTCAAATAACCTCAATTTACAACCAGCGTATACAGAAGACCAAGTCACATCCCTGAGGCAGAGTGACGACAACACCAGACCACTAAAATAGGTGTCTAAGGTGTACCTAATAAAGTGGCCATACTCGCACATGCAGCGGACAGAGGGAATCCTGGACAATGTTCATTTACATCCCTCTATCTACATGCATCTGAAGACACTCTTTCTTGAAATGGGAGGAAAACAGAGGGGGAGAATAGGTTTGTGGGTGAGGAGAGGCAAGGCCTCTGTATTAAATGAGGGTGAGGCTCAAGTTTGGGGCCGAAGGTAGATCAAAATTGCATTCACATGAGTGGCATCTCTTCATCTCTCTGTTACACACATATTGGGCGAGGGTTGGTTGTCTTTGGTTTGCTAAGTTGTACATCACAGTGGTCATTTAACCTGCCAACACATCTGCTGTGAGAGGGAGAGGAGAGAGATTTATAAAGGGCGAGGGGGGAGAGAATTACGCAGGGTGAGAGAGAATGAGGCCATGATTAGTAACTGCAGTGGATGAAAAGCTTGCACTCTCTGTCTCTCTTTCTCCCTCACACACACCTCACACACACAATTTGTGCAGCTGTTCTTCTTGGGACACTGAAGAATCCCTAACCTTAACCATAAATGCCAAACCTTACACACACCTTAGCCCTAAACTTAACCAGTTCCTGAAGAAATGAGGTTCTGCCCATGACGACCACTGGTCCTGACAAGGACTCTCAGATTATGTCAAAGGTGGCAAATACAAGAGAAAACACTCACGCGCACACACACACACACACACACTGTGCATCACAGTAGTATCTTTTTTACAAGCATCCTCACCAAAGCTGCTGGCGTGTTCCTCCACTCGTCCATCAACTCCGCTCTCGTCTTTGTTAACTACTGACAATGAAGTTGCAGATTTATGGCGAGGAGCCATTCTGTGTGTGCCAGCATATTAATGAGATGGCCCTTCATTGATTGTGTCAGTGCCGTTGACGTTTGGTGTCTCCGTTTTCCGACATTCGGAAAGGGGGAGAATGTGTGTTGATTGCAGATCAATTGCTTTTATCCACTCGTGCTGTCCATCGGTTAACTCGCCATAGCTGCCTTGTGTGTCCTGTAATAAAAAAACACAGGTAACATGAGGTCGTCATGTGAGGAATATAATACTTATAATACTCTGAGTCTCTTACTTGAGAGCAGCTGGTGGCTTTAAGGGAAATGATTGGCACCATCTGACATAGAATCATGTTAAACTGTTTGCCAGTAATGCATGCTCACTCGGTAGCTTCTTATTTCACATGATGAGTGGTGACAGAACATCACACATTCATCCTCGCTCTTCTTGCTTGCTCACGTTGAGCTGGACTTTTTTTTTTGTAATGTTTTTTATGTTTCTATTTTGAGGTCATTCTGTACGACACTTGGGTCAACTTGTGCTCTAATAAAATTAGAGTTGCTCTTGCTCCCGCTTCCTGTTTTCTTACTGTTTCATCCATCATTATTATTTTCTCTGACCCTTGACAAAACCTAATCAAGCTGTGTTACTGTTGTGTTTGTGATAATGCACTTCAAATCCAAATGCAGTTTAACTTATATATAAGTGAAACCAACGATGTATAGTAACGAAGTAGAACTACTTCACTACTGTACTTAAGTATTAAAATGTATCTGTACTTCACTGGAGTATTTTTTTCCCTCCTACTTCCACTTGTACTGAGTCTGATACTTTTACTCTTTTACTTGATACATTTTTCATGTGCTGCATCGTTACAATTACAAAATTGTTACGAGTAATTATTCCAAACCCACATTATCACTGCCAGCGCTGTAGATGGCTCTGTCACCAGGTTTGATCAAGCTGTCTATAAGAAGACAGCACATGCTAACGTTCCACCTTTCACTCTGCTGCCTGCATGGAGAAAGATTGTGAAATAATGGCCTTCAAAAATTCACCTTTGAAAATAAAGAAACATATCAAGGTAAGTTACAAATATAATACACAAATGGCACAACAGCTTGAGCTAACAGTAAGCGCTAGCTAAGTAGCTAGCTACACACGGTTCCTGACATGCTGCGGTGTTTGCTCTTAGCAGCTAGCTAACGTTAACTAGCTGGCTATCATAAAGCCTATGTCACGCTGGATGGTGTTTTTGATCCGATACTAATAGGCTAAACGTTTGAAATCATATAAACAATATAAGATTCAAACTTTTGACTGCTGTCTTTTATAACTACATTACACAATACTTCTACTTTTACTTTCAGTACTAGTACATTTTAAAATAAACTACTTGCAATACTTAAATATAAAAAATGTGGAGCTTAAAGAACACTTCAACTTCTACTGAAGTCACTTTTTGATTGAGTACTTGTACTTTTCCTCAAGTCTTGGTCTCTAGTACTTTATACATCTCTGAATGAAACTGATAAACAGAAGCATTGGAGTGAAGTGTGATAATACATCATCAAGCAACTGAGTATAATGTATACACAACAAACAGAAATAAAAAACACTCATTGTATACATGATATGTAACAAATATTTGTAGCTAAAATCACACTGTGTTATGTTATTGTACAGGTAGCTGTTTCACAAAATGCTAAAAGGGTGTGGCCAAGACACACAAACACCATAAAAAACCATATGAGCTCTTCTACACTGCAGATAAACAGGGCAGCCCATGATAAAGATCGGATGAAGCATTTAAACTTTGTTATTTAAAGCTTCTTTTCCACAGCTGACTGTGACTCGCACTCCGACACGCACATGGATATTTGTGGATCACAAACTCTCCGGCCGTGCCATTGTTTCACACACACACACACAATAGTGAAGGAGAGGGTGATGATGGAGAGAGCAGAGGATGAAGACATGAGTGCACGAGAGGTGGTGATGGTTTTATTTCCTCACTTTTGTCTCAACACAGAAGCTGGTGATGTACCACAGATACACCTCACTACACACACACACACACACACACACACACACACACACACACTCACTCTCTCTCCTTGATTAAATCCTGTGCTGACCGTGATCTCTGCTCTCTTCACCAATAACACTCATCATCCCTTGTTTCCTCTCTCTCTCTCTCACAGTCACACACTTCAGACAGGGAGATTAATTTACACGCGTTCATTTTTCAACTTCTGCGTCCTCTCTGTGTTTAATGCGTGGTTGAATGCATGTGTGTGTGTGTGTGTGTGTGTGTGTGTGTGTGTGTGTGGAAGCCCAAGAGCATAATCATACACTTCCAGACACCATTATTCACTTTCAGTCTTGATGGATGAACTTGATGTACTTGATCACTGCTACCTCAGCTTGGGAGGTCTAGGTCAACTTTGAGTGTGTGTGTGTGTGTGTGTGTGCGGTGTGTGCGTGTGTGTGTGCACATCATTGACCGGCAGTCCATCTGTCTATCTGTCTGTCTGAGGCGAGTACTGATTGAGTTGCTGCCCTCTAGCCCCACCCAGAAGGCCGTTGGGACTCAAGAGCAGTTATGGCAGCCCTGCAGGTGCGTGTTAATTCAAGTGTGTGTGTGAGCCAAGGGGGAATTTAGGAAAACCACATAAAAAAAAACCAAAACCCAAATCTTGAATCATCAGAAACTCTGCTCCTACATCCACCTGTAGGTAAATGCAGACCGTTTAGTGCTGAGGAAATCCCTACCACTGTTGTACTTGCTCTTTATGAACCACGAACATATAACTGCATAAGGCAGAATTCCAGTTTATGCCATCAGGGGATAAATTACTGTTCCTTTTTTTACACTGCACTACAAAATATACAGCATATCTTTTTCTAATATTTAAGAACTTCATTTATTCAAAGATGTATAAATTGGCGTAGTGCCGCTCTGCACAATTGTTGCTACTTTATATCTACTACTAAAAATGCGATATCAAATGAATCATAACTTTGACTCAACAAAACATAAGAAAAAAATGCATTTTTTAAAGCCTGAATATGTGACCTATAAACACACACACCCATATAAGGATATCCATATAAGGAGTTGTATATTACTCCCACAGCAATTTACCAATGGGTGCACCTGCGGCACAGATCAGATCACAAAAAGTCAAAATGTCCTCACTGTACGGTTTATACGATTTTTGGTCACAAATACAAGAACACACACACACACGTTTGCACAGGTATACTTCCATTCATATGGACAGCATAAACAAAGTATTATCCTTAACCCTAACCTTAACCTAAATTACATGCTCAGGCATGAGGTTCTGCCTTACTAGAACCAGATTCTGGCCCCCAGAAATAGTCCTACTAGTCCTGAAAAGGTCAGTATCTCCCAGATATGGTAAATGCAAGTACATATATATACATATAAATATATGTATGAACACACACACACACAGACAATTCATTCTATATAACCCTGGTTAATTGTTGCTCCTCCCACTCATTGCATTTCAGCTCTCCACAATGCCTGCCACAAAATTCAGGGTCTGAGGGAGCAGCAGCAGCACACGAGAGGGGGTTAAGAAAAGCACTGAGAGATGGCTTGATGTTAAATTGACTGGAAAAAAAGCTGCTTGCTTTTTCATGCTAATTTGCGTTTGCAGCAAATTGTTAATTTATTCCACGGAGAAATTCAAAAACAGCGAACAGAGCGATTGAGCTGAAAATGGAGTTCGCAGTTCAGCTCATCTGTATATTTACGCTTACACTGATTCACATGCTGTTGACACACTAAACATAGCTGCACGGTGCACACTAATAAGTCTGCACTTCATGACCATCAGTCAAGGCAGGGTGGACGGAGGCACAGAGCAGATAAGAGAAAAGAAAGCACATCAATACACAGCCTCTGTTCTCCCTTAGTCTTGTTGATGCTCTCTCTCTCTCTCCCTCTCTCTCCCTCTCTGGCACACACCCCTGCACACATTCCTACACATTTTCTCGGACGTGGTTCAGGTGGTTTTGAGGTGATTTCATGGCTGCTGTTTTATTGATGGTTCCCGTCAAACATGAAACGTTTCTTTTCCCATCTAACCACACACACACATGCACTGCCTCTGGGCTGTCATTCAGGACATACACAGACAGTCAGAAACAAGTGGTTGGCGTCAGCTCTACCAGACCTGCAAGTCATGTCAGGTCCTGCACTGAACTACACTACACTACACTACACACACACACACACACTTATCTTGGATCTTTATGGTGTGCTGCACCCTCCACTTAGTGCTGCTGTAAAGGTCTTCCTGAACTCGTACATGAGTAGCATCTTCAAAGCGCACGCACACAAACACACACTGAAGAGTCGCACAGACTTCTAAGCGGACTTAATCATTTCACATTTAGCTTCAAAGGGACTCTTTAAACACAAGCTTGCTCACTGTCTGAGAGCACAGCATGGGTCTCGTCCTTATTTTTAAAAGTCCTCCAGCTCCACCTGCTTAATTCTGCATCTTTTGAGCGGAGCTGCTTTTAGGTTTGTGAGGTCACACGGCACGGCGACGTGTTAACAGCCACCTTGTGTTCAAAGCACACTAGATTTCAGTATTTTGAACCACGAGACACATCAATAGGAACCGTCTTTTTGTCTCGCAGTGAGTACTGTCGACAGATGGGAAATATTTACGCTGTGTTGGTCATAAATCTAAAGGTAAATAAACATTTACCAATAACAGAAGCAATTCCTTTACCATATGGTTCATGGGATCACAGCTCAACTAGCAGAGCAGATATTTCTTCCTCATGGTTTTTGGCACTAGAATTATATATTATACATCTGTGAAGATTATTAGTCATCCGTCTATCCTTCCATTGATGCGGAGCTGAATCAATATAACCAGTTCTCCTGGTGTAGGACAACTGGACCACTGGTAATAAGCACATGAAGACATTACAGCGCTCATACAAGTGGTACAACTGGTGACGTCACCCATAAGAATCTGAACTTCTGCTTAGATGATTTGACCAGCGCCAGGTTAACATTTTGCAAATGGAAATTGACAGAAGTCACCTGCAACGACGCTCCTATTGTACAACCAGCTCCTATTGTCAATTGGTGTCTATGCACATGTGCTGTGCTGTCTCGTCTATTTTCCTCAAATTGGCATCATGTTCTGTTTATCATGTTTGAAGAAGACCCAAAACTAGTAAGTGAGACCACTAACTCATCAGGTAAATGCAGTGGAAAGTCTCCACTTTTTGCACCAGGGGGAGACACCCCCTGGTGGCCAAACAATATATTCTTACTTCCTGATTAGCTTCACCTGGCAAACTGAAAGACTATGTCAAATTTTTATACATGGTCTCTGCTGTCATACAAGAGCCCAGTCCCAAATCTCCAACCTCTACGAGCACACCACTTGTGCCCACTTACAATGTTGTTTTCAAGCACTTTCAGCCTCATCACACTCAGAAACCTCTGATGGCCTTAAGTTCTCCTCCAACAAGAGCAGAAATGAACCAAGTGACACCCATGACCTTGGTAAAAATCACACAGACCGGGTCTGCAAGTATCTGCGCCCAAAGTTCAGTTGCCTTCAATTCATCTCTTGAGTTATGATGTCCCATCTTTGAGCATCTCATCTCCTGTCCCCAGGAGCTCTTTGTTGTGACCTTTGAACCCATTGGGGTCATACAGTCAACCTCCTGACCGTAGGTTGACTTTTGTCCCCGGTTTCCAGTGTGTGTGTGTGTGTGTGTGTGTGCCTGCAGAAGAGAGGAGGAGAGAGAATTATAGTTGACCTGCTTTGTTCACACAATCACACAGCAGCACAGAGGAATGACGTCATCTCTACAGTAGTGCGAGGGAGTGTAGTAAAGACCTGCCGTTGTCGCCAGCATATACATTCTTCACATTCTGGTCATTCATGGTCCGTCTTTGAAGGTGTCACAAAAACTTGTAATTACACTCAGCTCTTGGAGTTTGGAGACAGCAACTTTAATCCTCCATGTGTTCACATGTGCGCACACACGCGCGCGCGCTAGTGAAAACTGCAACATAGACAAAGTGTGAGATTAGACAGGACGTACTGTACATTTAATTAAAAACACTGAAGCACAACTTGTGAATGAGGTCAACGTCGATAATAAAAGTGTTGCCGCAATGCTGGGTCTTAACTAATTATTATTGCTGATAATCTACCAAACGTTTCTAGAATATCTCTAAAATGTCTCTAAAATATCAGAAAAAAACAAATTTTAACAGATACAAATGGCTTGTTGGTCCAATCAACCGCTAAATCCCAAAGATTATTGTCACCAAGGTAAAGACAGTAATGAAGATCTTAATGGGTCATCAGAATGATCCTCAGCCAGGTTTTGCCCAGAAACTGATTGGCTGTCTCTCTTACTGCTGCCATGACAACCCTGTTCAACAGTTAATTCTATGCCGGCCAAAGCAACACACACACACACACACTCACACCTGCTTACATTTATAAGAATTAAAGGATTATTATTCCAGGCAATTAAACATCATTTCACAATTGCGTGGAACACTGACACAACCTGTCTGCTTTGCATCCCATTGGCGCACCAGTGTAGAAATATAAGACGTTGGTATTTAAAAGTACATAAACACTCACACCTGTCAGACAATGTTTGTCACTTTGTACAACAACCAGCCACTTACAAAAGAGTATATTTCCTCTGAGAACTTATTGAAATGTACAATTGTACAAGGATGGAAAAAGTGATGATTGAATTCATCTTCTACCACTTTGTCCTCCACATGAGGGTTGATGGTGTCAATCTCAGCTGACATAGGGCAAAAGGCGGGGTTCACCCTGGACAGGTCACCAGTCCATTGCAGGGACACATCAGAGACAAAGAACAATCCACTCTCACACTCACACCTACAGTCAATTTAGAAATAGAGTGTCCAATTTGTCTAATCTCCAAAATCAGCATGTTCCCCAAAAGCATCATCAGCATGCCCCAAAAGCATCATTGTGATGCTTGCTTTGAACCAAGTCGCTTCATCTTGATGTCCATGTCTAAATGCACTGAGTTGCTGCCATGCGATTGGCCAATTAGATATTTGCAAGAATGGGTGTACCTAATAAAGTTTTTAGTAAAACATATAAAGCATATTCTTTTGTCCTGTCCTTATGCCTTGATTTTGGATTTGACCACTTTTAATTAGACACTTGTACTTTAAGGACCCTTATATCTCCTTGTTTACAGAGGTAGGTGAGAACACAAGTTAAGAAACACACTTAAAATTAAAAGTAGATTCAATTAGACAATAGTTTAGGCCACAACTTTGAAAACCACAGTTTTAGAGCCATCAGTCATGAGCGGACTCATATCATGCATGCTACGGGAGAGAAAACGTACTTCATGCATTCACTAAGGGACACAATTTTATTTTATTTTTCTCACTGCAGGTAAGACACACGTACCACCCACACCCTGAACTGGCACTATGCCCGTTGAGACACACCGGTTATTTTCCAGTTTATCCAGACACCAGGATGCATCAATCATTGAGCTTTATCATTAAAGTCTAACAGTGCCAGCTTACACAGAGCTCACACTGGGTCTAGGGTTAATGTATTTTGATGAGTCATGTTTCCAGGAAACAAAGGTAAAAAAATAAAATAAAGAGGGTCTTCTGAGGTGACTGTGTTCTTTGAGACAGCAGAAAAATGACTGATCACCTCCTGTATACAGCTGCTCTATGAAGCAACATGTGTCTGCTGGGGTTTAGTGTTGAACAGCTATGATGAGATATAGCAGAGGAGTGACATCACCTGTTGTAATCTGTTGTAATTGACATTTATGGGTGCAAGAATGTCTATTTATTCATCCAGCTGTGTACAATCACGGCTGGGGGCAGAGTTGTGTGACACACGTCTGCGATCTCCTGTCAACAAGTGATCCGGCTCTGTACAAACAAACACTCACGCACAAACAGTACAGGCCATAAATCTCTTTTGTCTTTACAGGCTAACCTTTAGGAAAGGGAGACATCCAGACGCCGAGCTAGCGTGTGACAAACGCACTCCCACACGAAAATGTGTGTGAAGAAAGTGTGGAGATAATGTGGCGAGAAAAAACAACACAACTGCACGAAAGCAGAGACTGAGTCACACATCATGCAAACATGCTCATGCACTGATGTGCTTTAAACACCTCACATTCCTGCACACACCCGCATGTTGTATTCCTGAAACATCTAGAGTGGGGTTGGTCAGTGGAATTGCCTCCAGGCTTCATGTCAAGTCTATCAGTCACATCCAACAGTCTGACATGACGATGCTCTGTCAATCATCGGCTCAGCAAGATGTGTGAAGTATGAGACTGAGGTCTGAGCGCTCACTCTGTCACTCTCTCTCTGACAACCTTTTCTTTTTTGAATTTAGGTCATAAAGGAAGTTCATTATGAACAAAACTAATAAACTTCCTGCTCTAACTTTCTTCATCAGCTGTTTTGTGAACTTGGTGTGTAAATATTTGACTTAGGTATTTTGCTTGCAGACTTACTTTAGTGTAGTAGTTGTTCCGTGTTTGCTTTTTTGTTGTTGTGATGAATACATCACGATACGCCTGGATCACGTTACTCAGGGACCTTCTTGATTTGTGTGCGGTGATTCTGATTTATTGCAAAAAGTAATGGGATTCAGTGGCATCAAAAACAGCCTTTTTCTTCTCCTTAAACCAAAATTGACTGATTCATTTCTTGAGACAATAATATATTTCCACAATCAGTGCACATCGCATGCCACTCTGATATTTATTTGTTACATAACATGCAGAATAGAATTTCTTTTAAAGTTTACTGCTACATTTAGCAAATACTAAAATAAATACAGTCATGACAAATTTAAGTGCTTTTAGTTTTGCCTGAGATAGATAGATAGATAGATAGATAGATAGATAGATAGATAGATAGATAGATAGATAGATAGATAGATAGATAGATAGATAGATAGATAAGTATCCCTTTTAAGGTACAATGTACTTTATATACAAGACTGCACTTATGAAAGGTGCTATGAGTATACAGTCAATAACTGTGAAGTCCTATCTGTAGTGTGGCGCCATCTAGTGGCAGCAGTAGGATAACACGTATTTCAGCTTTTGCACCTTCATTACTGGAGAATGAATATTCATTATGTCATTCTCATTTTCAACTTTCAACTTTATCAACTTTCCTATGCATGGTGCAATGAGCTATAACAGACCATAACATCTGAAGTTCACTTCCCTCCACCATACACACACACACACACACACACACACACACACAGAAACAACACCCCTCCTACATACTGGACCTCGTTGCCTAGCAACGCACTGCCAAGTGGCCCAGGGGGCGGGATCAAGGCGCTTGGCCTCAGCAGTGTGTATGTGTATACATTGCTACTGCGTTTCTGGGCCAACACAGGTGTGTGTGTGTGTGTGTGTTTGTGTGTGTATAGAATATAGGTGCTCCCATGAATAAAAACAGGGAAACCAACTGTCTAAGGCCAACACGATGCAGCCTTTTCTATTTTGAAGCATTTGTGATCTTTGGAGGGCAATGATACTTGACAAGAATTAAAAATAAACAAATAATACTCCATGGGTAATTATGTCAAACACTGTATTTAACATAAAACTATATATATGAGCACGTTGTGTGTGTTCATATGCTATTTAATTGATCATAATAAAAAATAAATAAATATGTTTCTTTCTTGATGTGAACTGTGTATCGCTCCATTATTCAACACTTTCACTTAGAAATTCGGTGAAATGTCATCATGAATATTGGGATATGCTTTTTAAGCTAATTTTCCCATAGTTCACATGACCCCTCATGACCAGACTGGACACTCATTGGCCTTCAGGAAGTTTGAGTTAGAGTAGCTCTAACACTAACATATAGTGGATCTATTCACTAAGCAAAAGAGAATGTCTATCACGAGATAAGGATGTTCTTGGATACAGTTAAAGAAGCAAAGAAAACGCTTCTCTGATAGTTTAATAAAGTGTTGGTCGGATATAAAATCCAAACCTTGATAACGTTAGATAGTATAAAGTCGCTTGACCCCAAAAATGTTACTCAAGTACATTCAAATGCACTGTAGCTACCAAAAGTGTTGTGGTCACAGGGAGAACATATGGGATTGGAATCATTCTGCACTGACAGTGTTTCCTACTATCATGTTATACTTTTTTAGCATTTTTCTACAACTTTCTTCTCATGTAGGTAGGATATACTCAAATGAATGTGTATATAACTTTAAAACAGCAGTGTATGTTTAGTTGTTTAGCCTTTCAGAAACTATTATTTTGTTTGTTTATGAAAAAGCTTGCGCACTTAGTCACTTCATGCAGGTGCCAGGTCTGAGCAGATGAAGGAACCACAGCGTCACTGGTTTTACAGTTACAACATAGTTTTCAACTGGAAGCTCAACACATATACGTGACTCTTCAGTTCCACTTAGAGCAGTGGAACTGAAGAGCCACGGCTGTCATCCTGTAACACCGCAAAGTGGAAACAAGCACACGCGCGCGTGCGCGCGCTCCCTCACGCCTCCCCTTCCCGTTCGCCCAGCCCCCACAACACAGAAGCCACGCCCTTCCCTCGCGCTCTCACACTAGCATGACTACCAGCCACAGCCGCTCCAACCGCGGCCCCCGCGCTGGGGAATCATGGGTAATGTAGTTCCGGTAGCCCAATCAGACTCGGGAAGGCGAGGCCTCATCAAAATACAACTCCCATCTCGACCCTCGCACGCCGAGCCCCGTCGTCCAATCTGAATAAGTGGGAGGAGCGCGTCCGCCCACAAAAGCCACAGCTATCTCACCGTATCTGCCACTTAAAAATCAATTGTGCAAGAAAAAAGGGGAATACACGTAAAATACAAACACTGGTGACGGTCTGTTTTCGGTGCACGACGGACGGCGACGAGGCGTCCCCGCGTCGTGCGGCGAGAGAAACGGCGGCGAAAGACAGGAGCAGCGGAGGAGAGCGAGAGAGGGTGTTGTCCTGATGCTTAAATGGAAGTGGGTGGGCCTCCACGGTCACACACTGACAACTTCTCTGTGGATATTACTGTGACAAGCGCCAGTTTGCTCGTTTATGGTCTGTCTATCCGCTGAAAGGCGTACGGCTGGGCTGTGAGAAGGCGCACGGGCCGGTGGAGCGTCACTCGGTATTTCCGTTATTCGGGACTGCTTGATTGTGCCTGCGCTTGGCACCGCCCTTCCTGGCCGGTGGGTGGTTTCGTCAAACGGGCAGATACGCCACGGCCCAGCGCTGAACATATAGGCCGTCCTCCACCTCCGTACCCGGCCGGCCTTCTACCGTGAACTACACCCTCTCCCTCTCGGTATATTAATGCGTTATGAGTGGTAGGTACCCTCCCCCTCTCCACCCCGCTCTCTCCTTGTGTGTTTGACAGACATGACGCCCAAGTCACTTTGATATCGATGATGAAGTTACTGGTTTCACCTGTTCGTTTTATCGATCACCTCTGTTGAGCTGTATTTGCATAATGATCAGATGTTGTTGATGTTGTACCCAGTCCCTCTGCTTATCCTGGGACTTTGTACCGTTCAGAAACGCTCGTGTGATGGTGTTATAATGACTGTCCTCTGTTTGCAGACTCGAAGAAAGAATCATCGGGAACTGAAGGAGGGAAAGCATCTAAAAAGGGGAAAAGTTCTGGTTCACAGGTACGAATGGTGGAATAAGAGTTTATTATAGTTCATTACTTCTGACTTGCCTCAGGGGCCAAAAATGTACTCCCTCCCCTTCCCAGCCAGTCAGCCAGCCAGACATCTCCGGGGGCGTTTCTCTGGTGAATTCAACTTCCTGCTTCTGTGCAGCCCTGCTGAGAGCCTTATGAGTAGGCTGTCACACTTCAGCCCCTGTACTTTTAAATTGTCTTGTTGAGTTAGTGTGAAAATAATTGAACTCTGCATGTACGGATTTGTTGCAAAGACTTGCAGCGTTGGTATGTGGCTCTACAATTGTACATTTTCTATTTTTTTTAGCTGCTCGTGAGAGGTTGTATATTTAGTAAGAGATTATTTTCCATCCAGGCAGTTACTCTTAAGTTACTATTTTTGTTGTTGTTGTCAAATGTATATGACAAGCATTTGCTTTGCAATGCTATTTCAGTTTATAGAGTAATCAGACTGTTTCCGTGCACTGCAGAGGGATGTATAGCATAAAAAAAAAATTGCCTGCGACCTAGTTCCTTTTGAAAGGGAGGATAGAGAGAGCGAGAGACAGAGAGCGCGAAGGCGGCATTTTCTTCTACTGTTCTGAGAAAAGAGAAATGTGGTTCTCACACGCCCACCCACTCGCTTCCTGTAATGCCGCCCACTCCCACTGACAGCTAGCTCTCTCTCTCTCTCTCTCCCCCTCACAGCTTTTTGTTTCTTTTTTGTGCCCTATGTATTCTCCACCCCTTGCTCTGTTACTCTTCTTCTCCATCGATTCAGCTAGTTCATTGTACGAGTGTGCATAATGAAACCAGCCCATCCCTTCCCTTTGGCTTTTTTTTACTTCCATGTTGTACTTTCTTATTACTTATTTGCCCTGCCTCCCTTGTCACTCCTGTTTAACTGTCTCTCTGTCTCTCTGCCCCTCCTTTCCATCTATTTCTCCCTTATTTTCTCCAGGATTCCTCCCAACCCTCTCCATTGGCTCTACTAGCAGCTACCTGCAGTAAGATCGGAGGGCAGGGGGGAGTGGAAGGGGCCCAGGCAGGAGCCCAGCAGATCCAGGTCCAGGCCAGCCAGATCCAGCTGCAGGCAGGTCAGCTCCAAGGTCAAATAGTGGTGGACACAACAGGGGGGCAGGCCCTAGTGCCCCAACAGCTGGAGCTGGTGCCAGCTCAGTTCACGGGGAACGGTTGGCAGATCATTACAGCGGCTCCTACCATGGCCAAGGAGAACCCCAATCAGCCTGTTGCAGTGACAGTGGCCTCCACTTTGGGTATTGACAGCTCCCCTGGTGGACGCAAGGTGAAGGAGGTGGGGGACATAGAAGTTTAGAATGCTACATCCATACATACTACCTTTCTTTAAAAAAAGGCATGAATTCTGCTCCGAGTACACCTTACATTCTCACTACCCTGCATTTAGATAGCAAAACAAAGCGTCTCATATTCGTTTGAAAACTCCAAAGCTACAGCTTTAGTATTGACTGACAAAAAAAATGACACCTGCTCGTTTGGTAGAGCTGGCGCCCCATGGGGCAAAGGGCCTATTTGCATTGACCCGGGTTTGATTCCACTCGTGGTCCTTTGCTGTGCATCTTCCTCTTTTCACGCTTCAGAGTCCTGACCAATAAAGGCAAAAGCCCCAAAAAATATCGTTAAAAAACAACAACAAAAACCAGAGACCTTTGGATATAATGACGCAGTTCCCCACATTCACTTCCTGGCTTATCAGTCATAACTTAATGTGAACAGCTGTGAATGAAAAGTTTGGGTTTCACCATGTTGTTAATGTTTAAAAAAAAAAAAAAAAACTTGTGCTGCTTTTTACCATTGTTTCTCGTTATTGATACTCTCTGAAATTCAGCAAACCACTGCAGAGGACAGAATCAAATTCCTGTTGACACTGGCATGCGCATGCCTAGTGTACCTGTATGGTCATGTGATCTATAGACATGTTAGTGTACTGTACTGCACCGATATGGAGCTAAAACGTTCATCTGGATGCAGATCGTTTTTATTTAAAAACGCTGTTTTTCAAATGAAAAATGAGTAGTATGGATGTAGCCTAAATGGGTTATGTTTCCGTAGTTGTTTCCCTCCTAACTGTACCACTCCTCTTCTCCTGTTGGACAGGTGAAAGCAGTCAACAGTGTTGCAGCCAGTCAGCAACAACAACAGCAGCAGTTCCAGATCATCCAGGTTCAAAACCTGCCCAATGCTGGGGGTGGGGTCCAGTATCAGGTCATTCCCCACCTGCAGACTGCAGATGGACAGCAGATTCATATCAGCTCAGCTCAGCCGGCTTCCCTCGGCACTCTACCGGAACAGGTTCAACTCATTCAGACCTCGAGTCCAAGCCAGACCCAGGCCATCCTCCAGCCAGCCAACCAACAGACCATCTTGACAAGTACAGCCAATCAGACAGTCCCACTGCAGATCCGCCCAGCGCAGTCATTTCCCCTGCAGCTGCAAACTCTGCAGGGTTCTCAGACTCCTGTTATGACCACAGTACCCATAAACCTTGGTGGCATGACCCTGGCTCTGCCTGTGATCAACAGTGTTGGTGGGGGCGGGGCAGTGCAGCTTATCCAATCAGCAGATGGCACATTCTCTGTTGCCAATGGCAACCAGCTAGTGACAGCAGTCTCTGGTGCAGCTCCTCCTACAGCATCAACAGGCTCAGCAGTAGGTGAAGGTGATGGCATGTCTGAATCAGCACAAGTGGTTTCTACTGGATCAGAGGGTGTGTCAGCTGACACCCAAGTGCAGAGCAGTGAGGCAGACTCTCAAAGCCAGAACCAGGCCAATGGACTACAGAACCAGATAGATACAGGAGGAACCATACAGCAGGTGATCGTGGGTCAAGTGGGGCACCAGTTGGTGCAGCAGATCCAGCTACAGCCCCAGGCTCAGAGTCAAGGTCAAGGCCATTGCCAACAACAGCCTCAGCACATTCAGACCGTCCAGCTAGCCCCAGGTCAAACCCTTCAGCCCATCCAGACCTTTCAGAACCCAGCCCAGGTCCTTATTCGGACCCCAACCCTGTCCCCCTCTGGGCAGCTCACCTGGCAGACACTGCAGCTGCCTGGTGGAGTCTCCCTGCAGGGCAGCCTGGGGACAGCAATGCCACAGCAGCTGACACTTGCCCCAATGGCCGGTGGGACAACAGTGGGGGGTGGAGGGCTGGTTTCCCTAAGTGGAACTCCCATAACACTGAGCACAGCACAGATCAACCCGGGGTCCGGGGTACAGACGGTCAGCATCGCAGGGCTGGGCACTGCTGGAGTTCAGGTGCAGGGTGTTCCTCTCACCATTACCAGTCTACAGGGTAAGGACACACCACACATTTATGACTCATATCATTACAATCACACAACAATGTGATTAGAGCATTGTGGTTGTGCAGCTGTTGAGAAAACAGCCTTCATGACTTTTCCATCCCAAATTTCCATCGTACAGTTTTGTGGTTCACTAATTAATTTACAGTCATACTACATCAGGGTGTCCTGCTGCAGCTTTCTGTATTGTGTGTGTATTTATTTATTTATTTATTTTTTACAATCACCTTTCAGGTCAACCACAGGTTCAGGATAGTCTCAAAATCCAGTCATCTCCAGTGACAGTCGCTGTTGGCAATGTGGCACCAGGCTCATCTATGAGTCCAGACCAGCTGGGCTCTGTACAGAGTTCTTCAGACCAGGAGGGACCTCCCAGCAAGAGGCTCAGACGTGTCGCCTGCTCCTGTCCAAACTGCAGGGATGGAGAAGGAAGGTATGAACATTTTACAAACCCATCATACACATAGTATTATAAAAGATACTAGTTTTGTGGACTAACATAGAGGATTAAATCCATACAACATTTCATATTGTGTGGAGAGAAAAATTAGAAATTAGAATATTCAAGCCTGTCAAAAGAACTCAATAGTGCAGTGAAACAGAATATGCACACCTTTTTATTCTCATTGTAGAAAACTACATTCAGACTTTTCTATTCTATTGAAATCTTCTCAAAGCTGCAGTGCATACCGTTCAGTTATTAATGGCTCTGTCAAGCAATACTATCAGATGTGACCGAGAGAGTGCTTGTGTGTATACAGTGGCAGCACAGACTCGGGTGGGGGTAAGAAGCGTTCTGTCTTGGGCACTTCAGTTTCAGTTTCTGCTGCTTCCATCTGGATAACATAAAGCAAATTACTGCCATTGTGTGGGAATGTCACTGAGCGACATGGCATCCAAACACCGCTATTCTGAGAAACAGAGTCGGGTGGACCGTGTGAACTTATATGACAATGAAATTTGAACAAATGTTCGATATTATCTGTCATCACAAAGTGAGGAAAAAACATGATCCTTTTGACACACACCGTTTGTGTTGTAGGAATAGTGGGGACCCCACAAAGAAGAAGCAGCACATCTGCCACATGGAGGGCTGTGGGAAGGTGTACGGCAAGACGTCTCACCTGAGGGCCCACCTGCGCTGGCACACTGGCGAGAGGCCGTTTGTCTGCAACTGGATCTTTTGTGGCAAGAGGTTCACCAGGAGCGACGAGCTGCAGAGACACAGGAGAACACACACAGGTACACACTCACTCAGGCAGTTGGAGCAAATGTTTTGACGCAACTGGGAGCCTTCTTGATACATTTCTTGACTCTTTGTCTGTGATTTTTCCGCTCTAGGAGAGAAGCGATTTGAGTGTCCTGAATGCTCCAAACGCTTCATGCGCAGCGACCACCTGTCCAAGCACATCAAGACACACCAGAATAAGAAGGGCGGAGCTGCGGTGGCAATCATTACCACTGATGACATGGAGGAAGATGCCCCAGAAGGCCTTGGCGCCTCCCCTCAGATTGTTACTGTGGCAACCCTCTCACGTGACTCTGACCCAGCTACACCCACCACCTCCAATCACCTGGAGGAAGAGGAGGAGGAAGAGGAGGAGTTTGAATAGGCAGATTTGTGTTTCTGTGCGACGGCTGATTTCCTGTTCTTATGTAGGGGGCTGTAAGGGTCACTACTTTTTCCCTCTCTTTTTACTTGTAATTTTTAAATGTTCTCTCATGAAAAGGGACTCTGAAGAGAGATAGAGTCATGCGATGAACGGAAACCGAAAAATATACATTTTACAATCCAAAAAAGTTACTCATAATATAACAACAAAGAATTTAGCCCAAACATATGAAAGAGTAGTTTGGCGTATATAAATATGAATCTATACTAATTCCATGCTCAGTGGGGAAAGGAATGTATGTAGTGTCTAGATTAGCACAAGACAAGGAGACCTGCTGAATCTAAATTCATCTGACATCGAGAGACATTTTCCGAATCACAACAGAATCTAACTCTATGCACAAAGTTGTGTTCCTGTTTCATGCCTGTCAGACAGCACTGAGGGTCAATCACGGTACAGGACTGTTGCAGAGGAGTGACAGAGCAGGGACAGTCTTGGATTTGGGTGTGCGTGTGTATGAACGAGTGTATGTTTGTATTCCCTTGCTGTCATGGCAAGGATCTACCTAATTTGAGTTTTATTCATGGTTCAGGTTTAGTCTGCGGATCAGATTCAGGTGTTGATTCCTTTGAGACCAGTCATTGAATAAACTGTAAACAGAGAGGGGTTATTTCTAAAAAAGAGAGAGTAGAAAAAAAAAAGCACATATGAAAAGATTTATAAATGACGCATTCCTAATGAGGTGCAGTGGCCATTAGAAGAAAAGAGGTTTCTATAGAGAAAAACAATCCAGCTTTCTACAACTTTGTTTGTGTAGTGAAAGCAATACTATAATGACAATCCTAGTGAAACCATGTTTACATTGTTTGGGGAAGTTTTCAAGCCAGTTCGTTCCAACAATAGGGGAAACATCTGAAAGCAGGGCTGTCGTCCGAACAAAGCCAGGTTACTCTGCAGGTGCTGCATCACAGCTACGGTTACCATCCGACGGCGCCTGACGGACGTGACAGCGGTTTTGTCGGATTTGTTTTTGTTTCTGTGCTCTGGTCACGACCCCCTTCTTCACCTCTAACCCTGCCACGTTACCGATGTACCACAATTGCCTTAATACAAGCTGTTGTGCGGAGGGAACGTCAGAGTGAGGTGTACAGAGACAGTGGGCAGCTCTGGAGGGGGCGATGCGGAGAGCAGAACACAGCACTGAGTGAGTCGGTATTAAGTGCAGTGGGTGGGTGTGGGTTTGGCTTTTTAGCTATGTGGATATTTGAGATGTTTTCTGGTGGCGTTGCTCTGTGTTTGTTCAGTGCGTACATGCTTCTTAAATTAAAATCAACTTTAATTTTATAGAATTTATTGTTTAAAAAAAAAGAAAATCCCACTTCCCAGTATATTAACACGGAGGATCCCACTGTGTATGGCTAATTTATTATTTATCCTTGATTTGTTAATATTTGCTTTTTGCTGGACTTGTATTTGTGTGTGTTATTTCCAAGGTTGTGCATGTTTCAGTTTTTTGCAGTAGTGCAGCTTCTCTTCTTTACTCCTTGTGCTTGTTTTATTTTTGTTTTTTTTCGGGGGGGTTTTATGTCTGACCATTGCTGTTCATTTCTTTGCACCATAAAACGTTTTTGGAGAAAAATAAATTACAAAACAAGAAGGAAGCAAAAAAAGTTAATATTGTTTAAAGTTGAAAAGGTTGATACCAAACAAATGTAGATGTTTTTGGTAATATTTTGTGTGACTACGAACTTTGTTTTCTTTGATATTTTGTAGTGACATCTCATTTGTAAATCTTTTTCTAAAAATGTTTGTTCGTCTCCATGACATTTGATAATGGTTTTTTGCCAGGTTAGCCTCAAAGGCTTCAGTCTATTGATATTTTTAAAACTGGTTTGTACAAATGTGTTATGACAATAAAAAAAAGGAAAAAAAAGAGGACAACTTCAAGCAGAAAAAAATGCTTTGCCTGCATAACACTCAACAATAAAGTGAAAACTGTCTTACCTTGGGAGTATCTGCATTTCTATTGGAAACAACTGCTTTGCCCATTTACTGTGAAGCTGCAGGCATCAAACCTCTGTTACTCTAACTACTAGTATTACCTACATTGATCATTATTGACACTGACAACACATCAGGGCATTAGTGATTACATAAAAGCATCACTGTGGAGTTGAAATTAATGTTTATATTTCTCATACATGTTGCCATGACAGTGGTGCCTCACAAAGATCCGGTGACCTCAGGGTGACCTCTGAGGAGGCTTTGATCCTAAGGTTCTTGGTCATTATGTGAAATCAGCTGATTGGTTCACTGGTCACCTCAGGGGCCGGATGGCCTGGACTTTACCTCACACATGTTGGGAAGTGAAAAACATCAGTGAGAGTTGAAAGATGAATTAATCAAACATTCTAAATCATTTAGACAATGGCAGTCTTTATTAACACTTACAGTGAACTTAAGTAGAAGTAGTTGGTACAAAAGACTTAACCATGTGTTCCTGTGGACAACAAGAGCAGAAATATCCCAAAGATAATATACAACCCAACACCCTAAAACAACTGAAACTTCCCTGCATCTCATGCAACTGTAAATGAGGTTATATAAATCTTATCAACAGTACAAGAAGCCTAAAAGGAGACACTTATAAAACAAAACAAAAATATTGTCGATTAATTTTACTGATTAGATAAAGGGTTGATCTAAACCTAAACATGTGCATTAAAATGACAACATCCTCGGGGAAACAGCCGGACGAGCAGGTTTCGCTTCACTGGCCGATACTCTGGACTTTAAAGCAGCTCCTTCTGAATACTGTAATGGAGAAAAAGCAAGACATGAATTCTACTTGTTGTCAGAACACTGGGGCTGCAACTAATGATCACTGCCATGCTTTTTCTGTTAACTTTATCTCTGTATAAATTCAAGTTTGTCTGTTGACCACATAACTGTCCAACAGTACGCCAGTGACTTATTAAGGGCACCAGTCAAATCAAGTCAAGTCAATTATATTTATATAGGCCAACATCACAAAAAGCGACACCCTCTGTCTCCACAAAAACACTTGTACAGGGGAAAAATGGGAGACACCACAGGAAGAGCCACAGAGGAGGGGTCCCTCTTCCAGGACGGACACATGTGCAGTGGGTGTCACAAGTTCAGCAGATTAAATACCAAAAAAAAAAAAAAAATCAACTTTACAATTAGAAGGTAGAGACCAGGAGGACTTCAAAAACGAATAACTAATGACAATTATCTTTTACATTACACAATTATCACAATTATCTTCATCATCTCGACCAGGGTGTGACATGCTGCTTGCTCTAACACTATCTGCGGTTGGTTCCAGCTCCTTCTATGACCCAGTATCTTACCCATTGGGTAAGAAATGCGCGAGATTTTGGTAGAAATGCGACAGTTATATTGCAAAACAAGCCATTTTCATAGGACCTAGGGTGAATTTTTTTTTTCTTTTTTCAGCTTCTCTCGCTCTCTCCAGTGTTTGCAGTGTCGACTTTGACTTTGTTTGGATAAAAACAAATCCTAGAGCTGTCTGTCTGTCTGTCAAAACAGGTCTCTTGACAGGCTTCAAACAGGTGACAATTTGGCACCAGTGTGTGAAGTGCCAACTTTGACACTGTATGGACACAGTTTCACCAGCCAACTTTTCTTCACAGCCTATAAAATGAAGGAGCCTGTAAAGCGATAATCGCAGACCAAAGCTGATGAATGCCAGCGATATATATATATATATTCACCAGCTCTAGTGAGCACTTAGCACCATCTAGTGGACTGAAATGGCAATACATTTTTCTTTAAGCTAATCCACAAAAAGTTCAATGTTTATATGTAACATCAGTTAAAAAAATGAAATGCTTGGTGTCTCAAAAGCGATTTAATATCACAAAATATGACCTTTTCCCCCACCCCTAGTTCGTTACAGCTACAAAATGTTTTCCACCACCATTCTCTGACATACATAAGAGGAGAATCTTTGCATTCACTTATACTATATATATAACTGTATATAACTATACTGTGACAAGTCAGTGACCCACCTCTCCAAATACTCGTGGACGTTGTCATGCCCATTGTAGCGGGCCAATCCAACCAGGATGCCAGTGGCACAGCGGCCCTCCTTCTTGCGACACAGGCTGCAGTTACACATCTCTCTGCAGATTGGACAGGACCATGTCTTTAAAGAAAGAAAATACAGAGTTAATGTAGGCGACCAAGCATGTATCGTACTCACACAAGTTACCATGTTTCTCCCACCATCAAGTCTCAAGAGATTAAAGATCCTCGAAGGTTTAGCGCCTCTTGAAGTCAACACCCATGCAACACCATGCACTGTCTTTTAAAACCGTTCTTAAATTTGTAAACTTAAACTTGTTTTTTTTAAATTGCAAACATTTGTTGTTTGTATTGCACTCCTTGAAAATGCATTAGAAAAAGTGTCATTTAAGTGAAGTTTATTATTATAGTTAGTATTCTTTGGGCTGGATCTTTGCTTATACACAGTCACTGCTTGTCTGTGAAAACCATTACAATGTCAACAGCTTCCAAACAAAACAGTTCACTTCAAGCAGATGTCCAAACCATCCACATAAGTTTATTTATATAATTACATTGTAAAAAAACAAACAGTGAATATGCTTTCCTATTCTAATTTGTGTATCTGTATGGTTAACACAATTGCCTTGAGTGTTGACAAAGCAACATGAAATTGAATGATTTTAATGATCCATTCTCTAGTCTTATGACACTAAAAGCTGTCTTTAATTTACTAACACAAGCCAACTTGCTACTTCATGTAAACGTGTTTGGTAGAAACAAAAATACTTAACAAAATTCCACATTTTCTACTGAATGCAAGATGAAACGTTAATAACAAGCATTTGCATTTCAACAAATCCCGTATTTGAGACAGCCAGTCTAAAATGAAGTTTGTCAGTAAATCCCCTTGATCACTTCTCTACCAATTACTGCATGATAGTGTTCAGGGGTACAGAGTTATAAATAAATTAAAAAATTAAAAAATTAAAAAGAGAGTAACAGAAAACAACATTTTTAACATGTGTGTATTAGCACTGACCGGGTCAAGCAGCACAGTGCCAACATCCTCTCCATAACGGTTCTTCAAGCACGGCCCACAGAACTGACCTTTGGCCCCCACACAGAAACCACTGCGACACACCGTCTTTGTGTCCAAAGTTTTCTGTCTGCACTGGTGACACGAGCTGCCCTGGAAGAGAAACAAACAAACAAACAAACAAACATGTACAGCATGAATAAATAAACAATGTGTAATGTTGCCGTGTAGTACTGATGGTGCCAATTGTGTCAAGGCCCGACGTGACTCACGTTCTCTTTGTCCCAGATCTTGTCTTTGCTGCGATATGCTATGTTGTCCAGGTCTTCTTCGGTGATTTCGTCCACAGACCGCACCACATACTGGCTCTTCCTCAAACTGAAGCTTTTCCTTTTTTTCTGCCCGTCACCAACATGTTCCTCGTCCACCTGCAGAATCATAACAGACAGACTGTTGATTGAGCCGAGAGGCGACAAATAGGATTTTGTAGCCAATAACTTCAACAAAAAAAATCTACAATTTGGGAAGATTTAAAGCAACTGTGTGTAAATCAGACATGATGGAGAGTTCCCATCAAACTGCGAAACAGTTTTTCATTGGCACTTTTTGGTCTCATTTTACAAGCGCAATGTGTGCTTGTAAAGAGAGTCACTTGTGAGTCACGAGTCAGTCGTGTGAACTCATTGGACAATTTGTTGACTGCTTGAGCTTCTCGATTGCACAAATTACATAATTCACAGAGGATCTTTCAACACAAAATACCATTGGCTAACGGTTATGTTGCATCTCATACCTCCACCAGTCGTCTGAGGTCTACAGTCCTGGGACTTCTGTGAGTGAGTGGTTCACTTTTTTCCTCTACTGCAAAGTTCTCAGGCGGACGAGCCTTGCGAGACGGGTTCCTCCTCTCGGACCCCATCTCTGGTTCAAACTTGCGTTTCCGGGGCGTCGTCTTCTCTGACACTTGCTTCTTCTTCCTCTTCTGCAAAAAAAAATATATGTACGGTATATGTATGTCAGAGCAATAGAGTTACAAAAAGGTATTATAAGTTTAATATAAATAGATTGAATCAGTGCAATGCAGTGCTGGTGCATACACTCACTTGAGGGGTTGTGGGCAGAGCAAGGTCAGCCATGGTGCTCAGATCAGCAAACAGCTTAGCCAGCTGAAAGACAGGACAATTTAACACCCATGCAAACAAGGAAGTGGAATGTTTACTGAACAAAGAACACAAGTTGTCAAAATATGCTGAAAACACAAGTCCATTACCATGGCCTTGTTCTCCTGAATGTTCTTGTCTCGTTTTGTTAGACTCTGAGAGAGAACCTCCTCTTTGTCATTCTCTTCCTCCTCCTGTTTCTCCACATCCTTCTGCTCTGCCTCTTTGTGTTGCTTCAGTTTCATCCTCTGCCTTTCACTGGCTCTCTGTGATGGAGGACTGACTTTAACTGGCTTTCTGACATTTTTCTCCTTTGGTTCTTGCTTCGGAGTAGACAATCTCTTCATAGGAAACCTATCATTAGAAAAATATCATTAGACAATCAACGCAGAATCAACACAAATGTCAGTAGTGTATTATGCGTTATTAAACTTTGTTGAGCCAAACACAAACAAACTAATTTAGATTTCTGCCTTTAAAGCATCAAATGTGACACAAATTAAATCAGCAATTGCAGTAATTACTGCAACGGGAGGTTTTATTCTCTCATTGTCCTTGCGTCTTTAACACAATATACAACAGTAATACAATGAGGATTTTACAATTCTGTAAACACACCTCAGTGCTACTAAAAGACTCCTCCTCTTTGGTGGGGAAGCATCCTCGCCTTCAGAGTAGAAGCCTGTGTCCCCATCGCTATCTTCTGAATCCACCATCTGTACAAAACCAGTGAGAAAAAGCATACAGACTGGTACTTTGGCTGCAATGTCAAACATTTCCATCAAATAATGCAGCCAATTATGATCACGTCATACCTTGTTCTTCAGCCATTTGTTACACAACCCCCTCTCCTCCTCTTCCTCTTCCTCTTCCTCGTCCTCGTCCTCGTCCTCCCTGAAACCTTCAAACTCCTCCTCACTGTCTGACTGGCTGAACAGAGAAGCCAGCTCAGCAGTGATAAACTTGGATTTGAAACATGGAGTCTGTTGGCAGATACATCAAGCATCATATTAAACTGGGTCTGGTGGAATTCAACTGATAAACATTCAGGGTGAATAATGTGGTCACACAGTCGCTCCGTGCCAGATTAGGAGATATACAGTTACGAGAAAGAAATGCCAATAGAATACCAAAGGTAAAAAAAAACAGAAGTAATACAATTTAATAACAAAGCAACAGCAGGGGTTATGTATCCCATACAAAAAATTAAAAATAGACCCATGCCTCTTATAAACAGAGCAATATATAATAAAAGGAAAGCAAGTAAAAAGCCCCTTTTGAAACAACAGGATTGGACTTTAAGAGTGTATCCACTCACTTGAACACAATTGTGAAGGAGCTGCAAATATCAAAAATGATCACTGCACTTCCATGGGTAATTTATTCAGACAAATTGTGACTACTAAACAAAGATGAGCAAGAGGAACATTTGTTGGACCATTGTTCACACTTGTACACCAGGGGGAGCACAATCTCTTTGGATTGACACTTTTGGACCCTGATTAAAAGCTGTGGAAACACTGACTTCCATTTAGCTGCATCACTTTGCTACTTGGAGGATCAACAGAGCCAATGCTTGCAATCAGTAAATGTATTTTCTCTAATTTATACTGGCAGAAACAGTGCTGTTCTTATCGTTGCAGGCCAGTGTAACTTCAGCCACAATAGGGAAAGGCCATTTGGAGCCATGTTGAAGAGGAAAAACAACAGATATTTGTTCCACAATATGTTTGAATATGTAAAAACAAACAAATAAAACTGCCTTTATTAAACCCAAAATATATAGAAATGTTTTTAAGTGTGAACATCAATAATTTTGGCTATCCACAGTGTGTAAAATAATATCCAATCATAGTTTGTTTTTCACAAAATGCACACATTTATATTGGATAAACATTACTGTCCACAGCCTCACAGATACACAGAGAAAAGTATACATAATTAGTGACCAGGTCCAGAAAATGACTAATACTAATGTGCAGATGTTCCCAACTGGGGAAGTCCAGCCCTGACAAGGGAGCACAAAAGGGGAGGAGGGACCTTTTAGATTTAAATTACAGTGTAATCCTTTTAACATGTAAAATGAAGAAGAAAACAACTACATTCATTGTCAGGGGCACAATCTATAAAAAATATTTTATTAAAAGACATTAAAAGATAACTCTGGAACAGCGTTGTAATGTCACAAAGTACAAATAATTTGTTACTGTCTAACTATCTTTGTTACTCGTTACTACCAAATACAATTCAAAAGAGTTGGTAATGGTCCGTATTACCGTAACACAGAGTAACACAGCTCAAGACTTTTCTAGTCTTGAGCTGCTTTACACTACAGTTTTGCTTTTTACACATTCACACACTGCAACATGGGGTTAAGTGTCTTGCTTAAGGACACATAGACTAGCAGAGGGAGGACTTTTACCCACAACATTAAAGATAACAACATTTTATAACTTTTACTTCCAAAACTTATGTACATTTCATATCACAAAATTACTTTTGATACTTAAATACAGTATGTCATATACTTTAAGACTTTAACTTAAGTAATATTATAAAAAGTGACTTTTTGTGACAACTTCATTTTCTGGTAAGCTACTTGTACTCATTAAAAGCAAGGCAGCTTGGGCTCATAACAGATGTGCATGGCAATGATTTTTGTTACAGCTTCTCTCCCTTGGAGTCGCTACTAATTAAAATCAAACAAGAATATGGAGAAAAAGTTGTTAATTAAATAACGGTGGCTAGTTTGCAATATCCACAGAAAGTAATAACTTCTGAATTGAATGCAGAACAAAATTTGGCTCAAATTTCCTGCAGATATTAAGAGTTTATGTTCACAGTGAATCACCAAAGAGTTATTTGCTCCATGTTTTGTTTTGTTTTGTTTTGTTGTTGTTGTGTGGCATTGCAAAACCTGAACTTCTCATGCAGCCCAGTCTCTGACAGCAACACAAATCACTGTCATTTATCAGAATTTAAAACAGAGTCAAGTCTACAACATGTAGGTAATTACACACGAGTGAAAATGTGATGGACCGTCCACTCTTGTGGACCTGTGAACTACAGTTGAAGGATGACACAGACTGGACCCCTCTTTTCTCTGCAGCTCCTCTTTAGCTCTGTGCATCGGGCCACAAGCGCTCAAACACAATATAAACTACACTATGAGCATAGTAACGCGAGGTTTGACATAAAGTGTGTTTATTACAGGGTTTAAACCAAACAAATCACCTTATTTACTCAAAGGAGAAAGTTACGAGTGTTTTTACATGGAGGAACGTGTGGTCGGAAGCACTTAGCTGCATTAGCTTTTAACAATAGTGCTCACTTTTGTATTCATTGAGACCTTCCTTCGTAACAAAACATGAAATGCACAACACAGACACATTTAATCACACTGTTCTGTTGCTTACCTTTGACGTGAGGGTCATTCTATCAGCGTTTTGTGGTAAATTTCCGCCGAACAGAACGTTTTTTAACAACTTAAAAACCACTGTGCAGAGGTGTGTTTAAAAATTAACCGCTAAGGAGTTCCGGTTAATATGAAAGCGGGGGGTTGTTGTTAGTGGGCTTATATCGACATTTGTAGAAAAGTCCAATAGTTTTGATCTTTAAGAAAACATTAAAGGCCATGTCTTTTACAGCACCACCAATATGTTGTATTTATGGACGAAATATTGTGTTTATAATGCTTAAGAGTCATTTCTGCCCTGAGCCTCACACCCGTACTCATAATGGTGCAGACCGTATTTTCCCGCGACAAAGGCGTGTGGGCGTGGTTACCATGGAGAGCCGGAGACCCCTCCCCTGAGTGTGGAGTTTACGTGGTTCACGTATGTTCATTTTAAAAATAACAACAGAATCCTCACAGAAATTGAAGCATAAAGATATTTCACGACCACAAAAAAACACTTTTTCACCGGGATTTTAAATCCAACCCTCAGTGGGTTGATGATTGTTGATGTGTCCACTGACACTGAGTTTTATTCTCAACATATTATACAATGCACCTCAGCAAAGATAATTTGATTTGGTTTAATCAGTGTGTTTTATACATCTTTACATCATTACATCATCCATGAGATTCATGGATTTCACTGTAAAGGCAAGGTATTAAAGGTATTTGTACTTTTTGCGCTCAGACAAATATGTCAAAGGTACAGTATCTGCCTCTGGCATGTTGTGTAATTTTGAATTCACATACACACGGATAGAGATAGATATATGTGTACATTAATAAATGTAAATGAATGAGTTTAAATTAGCATACACATTAGCGTACAAGGTTGGTTCCCTGTGACACACAGTAGAGCTCAGCGTAATGTCATTGGTCAAATTCACAATAAAATTATTGGTCGACTTGACTTAAGGTGCTTGGAGCTGATGCCTTCAGGACCCTCAGCCTTTATCACCTTTATCTTACTTCTTCTGCTTATTGTGAGGGACATATTGGATCAGTAGCAGACAAAGTATCAGAATAAACGTTTAAAAAAGCATAAAACCAAACAAAAGCACTAGATAGGTCAAATGAAATTAATTCATTTTATTGTCACCACGCCCTGATGTTTTTGTTGAGTTTCTGTAAACATGGTCCAAAGTCTATAAACATGTGAACCATAAATTAGTTCAAGTTCTTGAACTATCCAGTGTTCATGCGAAAACACACGTTCTTCTTTCAAGTGACACCAGCTGTTAAAAAAAGTATTGCAGTCTGGAATAACAGCTTAGCCATAAATCTGTATCTTTGTAATAATATAAAATATAAGGTCAGATTTTTGCTGACACTGTCACGAAGCATTAATATTGATTGTTTTATCATAGTTTTATTATCAACAAATTATGTACATGAGCAAACGTTTTCAACAGGAATAATTTAATCATCCAGAGGTTGATTTGGTTTAATTAGTGTCTGTTTTATACATCTTTACATCATTAAGGAGATTTTTCCTAAACCATAAATCAACACTTGAAATGTTTCCATTGACAACAAAACATAGATAAGACCACATTTTGAGATTCATGGATTTGGAACATTTTGACTGGAAAAATAATTAGGAACTAAAGCTGTCAGACAAATATGGTAGAGTCAAAGGTATTCTTCTACATTACTATGCACCCAAAACACATGAAAAACAAATACATGCACAGTGTACAAATGTAAGGATTTAAATCATCTTTCTATATAATAATAATAATAAGTCAATACAAGAGTTCTGCATACAAACGTACAAGTGCACATTTTTATGTTTGTTTAGGATGTATGTCAGAGCATCATAAGGAATCATGTTGAAGAATTGTTAAGAACAGGTAGCTTTGCGTGTTGCACAAACAGAGGGATAAGTTACAGTACAAGGCACGTCATTCCATCTCATGAGTGTTCCATAATTAATGTGAACACAGTGTTCACGTCCTCCACCATTATCTGGCTGTGCAGAATTCCAAAAGGTGAATTTCACTGCACAACCATCGGACCACATCCAGTTTCCTTCCTTGTGAGCGTCACTAAGTCCAATCCATGCTCGTCCCTCAGCATGGTCAAAGTTCCGGACCAAGGATCTGACAAAATTATGTTCTCCCTCATTGTAGATAGACACCAGATTGGCTCCCTGTGACACACAGTAGAGCTCAGCATCAGCCCAGGACAGTAGTGTAGAAACGTACTTGTAGCAGCGGCCGTCAAAGCTGAACCAGAACGAGGGACAGCTTCCACGCAGCAGCTTCACTTCAAGTTCACCTGAAGGAGACACAGCACCCAGAGCCAGAGCAAACAGGAAGAGGAACAGCATCATGTTGGCGTCTCTCTGATCTGTAGTCGGGGTAAAGTTGGGATTCTGAAGGAGACAGTTGCCAGGCCATGTTCTTTTATATGCTTCAGCACGGGTGGTGTCTGCACTACTGGTGTAATGTGTAAAACATTAACTTGTAAATAACAAGATAAGAGAAGGTTTGATAAGATCATCCTTATTGATTCCCACCATGAGGAAATGTGTTGCTTTACTATTGGTTGACTTGACTTAAGGAGCTTGGAGCTGATGCCTTCAGGACCCTCAGCCTTTATCACCTTTATCTTCCTTCTTCTGCTTATTGTGAGGGACATATTGGATCAGTAGCAGACAAAGTATCAGAATAAATATTTAAATAAAACCAAACAAAAGCACTAGGTCAAATGAAATTAATTCATTTTGTTTTAAGTAAAAGATACTTGTCATCACATCCTGATGGTTTTGCTGAGTTGCTGTAAACATGGTCCAAAGTCTATAAACATGTGAATCATAAATTCATTCAAGTTATTGAACTATCCAGTGTTCATGCTAAAACACACGTTCTGCTTTCAAGTGACACCAGCAGTAAAAAAAAGAAAAAATAATTATTGCAGTCTGGAATAACAGCTAAGCCATAAATCTGTAATAATCATAAACTATACAGTCAGATATCTGCTGACAATGTCACAAGGCATTCAGTTGTCCTTTTCACTGAGTTTAAAGTTTGAATTGATGTTGAATTAGACTGCTTTAAACACAGAACATGATCCTCATAGGTGTTCCCAGGCTTCTCCAGGTGAATGAAAGCTCTTGTTGGAGGTTGATGATGGCGTCATCTACCCTCAATGCCAGGCTGGTGGGTCAAACACCAGCGGTCCATCGTTGGTCTCATCAGGGTCAGAGATGAAGAAGGACCAGCTGCTCCAGTGTCTTCTTCAGTGTCACTGGCCTGGAGCTACTGAGGTTCATGAGGCCATAGATCTCATTTCTGCAGAAGGAAATATTTCCTTCTGAGAAAAACATTTCATCCTGAAGCTCAGATTTATATTTGGTGAGATGATGGTGACTTGATACAGTATAGCCATTGGTTTACTGTGACCAGTCATGTCTCGTTTGCACTGGACAGACTTATTCACTGTAACAGTCTCAGTCGTCATAGCATCAAAAACGTCCTTTTATTGTGGCACCGTTTAACCACCAAAAAACTTTATACCCATTTGCTTTCTATGGTCAGTCAGTCAGTCATCATCTAACCGCTTTATCCTTCACCAGAGGGTCGCGGGGGGTGCTGTGCCAATCTCAGCTACATCGGGCGATAGGCGGGGTACACCCTGGACAGTTCGCCAGTCCATCGCAGGGCCACACACAGCTAGAGACAAACAACCATTCACTCTCACACTCACTCCTACGGTCAATTTAGAGTGTCCAATTTACCTAATCCCCACATTGCATGTTTTTGGACTGTGGGAGGAAGCCGGAGAACCCGGAGAGAACCCACGCACACACGGGGAGAACATGCAAACTCCATGCAGAAAGGCCCTTGTTCCAACCGGGGCTCGAACCCGGGTCTTCTCACTGCAAGGCGAGAGTGCTAACCACTACACCACCGTGTGGCCCTGCTTTCTATGGAATTAAATTAAATTAAATTAAATTAAATTAAATTAAATTAAATTAAATTAAATTAAATTAAATTAAATTAAATCAAATTAAATTAAATTAAATTAAATTAAATCGTTTATCAGTTAAGGATCGGTGGAATAGCTGCACAGAGGAATTCAAATTATGTGCATCACTATTTGAAAATTCAAACTATTAATACATATATGAAGATAGACTTAAATGTATTCTCTTTTTGCTGACACTGTCACGAAGCATTAATATGGATTGTTTTATCATAGTTTTATTATCAACAAATTATGTATATGAGCAAAGGTTTTCAACCAGAATAATTTAATCATCAAGAGGTTGATTTGGTTTAATTAGTGTGTGTTTTATACATCTTTTCATCATTAAGGAGATTTTTCCTAAACCCTAAATCATAAAAACACTTAAAATGTTTCAATTTACAATAAAACATAGATAAGACCACATTTTGAGATTCACGTATTTGGAACATTTTGACTGAAAAAGTAATTAGGAACTAAAGCTGTCAGACAAATATTTATTTATTTTATTTATTTATATGTTTATTTTGGTCATGACATTTAGATCACTCATCACACATCAGTGTAGTTCACACAATACACATACCCGAAAGGGAAAGCGGGAGAAGCAAAAGTTTATCTTGTCCCGCCCCCTATTATCATCATACATTAAATAATTATTCTTTTCTTATGACATTTGACAAAGAAAAACATGTTTCAGCATCAGGTAGCACTCAGAGGTATAGTCTAGCTCTAGACAGTCAAATCAGACTCCATGTGTGTCTGTACATGTGTCCATGATATTCCGTCGCGAGTGACAGTCTCGACTTGTTGTCTGGCATATTCAACTTCCCAAAAGTCACAAAATAATCCAATCAATTGAGGTCAATGCATCTTTTTTTTTTTTTTTTCTTTAGTCATCCATCTCATCTGTAGGATTCGCCAAATATGGTGGAGTCAAAGGTATTCTTCTACATTATTATGCACCCAAAACACATGATAAACAAATACCTGCAAGATGTACAAATGTAAGGATTTAAATCATCTTTCTATATAATAATAAATCAATACAAGATTTCTGCATACAAACGTACAAGTGCACATTTTATGTTTGTTTAGGATGTATGTCAGAGCATCACAAGGAATCACGTTGAAGAATTGTTAAGGACAGGTGGCTTTGCGTGTTGCACAAACAGAGGGATGGGTTACAGTACAAGGCATGTCATTCCATCTCTTGGGTGTTCCCCAATTAATGTGAACACAGTGTTCAAGTCCTTGAACATTATTTGGCTCCCCAACAAGCCACTGTGTAAATTTCACTGCACAACCATCGGACCACAACCAGATTCCTTCCTTGTGAGCGTCACTAAGTCCAATCCATGTTGGTCCCTCAGCATGGTCAAAGTTCCTGACCAAGGATCTGACAAAATTATGTTCTCCCTCACTGTGGATAGACACCAGGTTGGCTCCCTGTGACACACAGTAGCGCTCAGCATCAGCCCAGGACAGTTGCGTAGAAACGTACTTGTAGCAGCGGTCGTCAAAGCTGAACCAGAACGAGGGACAGCTTCCACGCAGCAGCTTCACTTCAAGTTCACCTGAAGGAGACACAGCACCCAGAGCCAGAGCAAACAGGAAGAGGAACAGCATCATGTTGGCGTCTCTCTTATCTGTAGTCGGGGTAAAGTTGGGATTCTGAAGGAGACAGTTGCCAGGCCATGTTCTTTTATATGCTTCAGCACGGGTGGTGTCTGCACTACTGGTGTAATGTGTAAAACATTAACTTGTAAATAACAAGATAAGAGAAGGTTTTTTTTTTGTTTTTTTTCATCATAAAGTTTGAATTGATGTTGAATTAGACTGCTTTAAACACAGAACATGATCCTCATAGGTGTTCCCAGGCTTCTCCAGGTGAGAGAAAGCTCTTGTTGGAGGTAGACGATGGCGTCATCCACCCCTGATGCCAGGCTGGTAGGTCAAACACCAGCAGTCCATCACTGGACTCATCAGGGTCAGAGATGAAGAAGGACCAGCTGCTCCAGTGTCTTCTTCAGTGTCACTGGCCTGGAGCTACTGAGGTTCATGATGCCATAGATCTCATTTCTGCAGACTCATACTATCAGCTCGCTGTTTAAATGGCTGTAGTCCAAATATAAGTGGAGCTACATTTATTTGATGAGCGGATTTCATTAACTAGAACTTTACAGATCAAGTGTAAAATTGCTCCGGGCACAAAAATCAATGAGAAGCAGGAATTTTAGATGATTTGATGAAAAATGGCACCTCCACAAGAGCTTTTCTCATGATTATATCCGGTGCATTTTATGCAGAGTCACCTATTTATTTGCTATATGTCAAAGTCTGTTGTCAGTTCCATAAAATTCCTGTAACCCTAATCCCAAATCCGGTTAATAACCTGTTGCTCTTTGAACTGCTGAGGTCAGTGGACATGAGAGGCTGCCAAAGATCCATAAACACAGCGATAAACTTATCACTTCCCTGTTCTGAGCTTTTTACCAGAGGCATAAAAAGGAGATTATTTCCTTCTGAGAAAAACATTTCATCCTGAAGCTCAGATTTATATTTGGTGAAATGATGGTGACTTGATACAGTATAGCCATTGGTTTACTATGACCAGTCCTGTCTTGTTTGCACTGGACAGACTTATTCATTTATTAGATTTATTTACTTTTCGTCACACATGTGTGTTTATTATGAAGTACATGTCAGTCCATATAAAAACAAACACTTTTACTTTGAAATTCTGTGAAACATCATGATAACTATCTATTGTGTTGTATTTATTGTAAGCGGCTAAACAGTTGTTTTTCCCCACTTTTTTCTCTACATCACCCCCTCTTGACCAGACTAGACACTCATTGGCCGCGAGGTCATTTGAGTTTGACATCCCTGACCTATAGGGTAGGCAAAATAAGCGGAAGCTTCAACCGACATCTTTTGTGCAGAACGCCGCTATTAAAGGCGACATAGACCAGAAGCTCCAATTAACGCTTCGTTTGTGTGTGTGTATCTACGTCATGACCTCTTTTATGAAACCCTAAAGTTTCAAAACAAACAGTTCAGCCACTGCTGAGAAAATAGTGTTGTATTGTTTTCCTGGGCTCTGCCAAGCGGATCAGCACTTCCCTATGCTGATGATGTCATCAGAAAACCTCACCACTCCTCTCACCACCGTAGCGCCTCCTGGTGCGGGCACTAGTCCGGGCACATCCAGTTGCATACATTCAACTGCAGAAGAATTAGAACTACTCTTGTTGTAGCTGCTGAGATGCAGAGCATCCACCGTGCCAGAGGTGGAGCTGTGTATCTGAGAGCTGGCCTACCAATTATGTCACTTCCAGGTACCTGGCCAATCACATGACAGTGGGAAAGCTCTGGTTGGCTGGCCAATCACAACACAGTCCACGTTCTGGGGGTGTGATTTTGGTCTGAAACAGCGCGGCTGACGAGAGCATCAGTGAGGAGATATTTTGATCGGCTCGTTTGCAGCGACTAGGTTTTTAACCTTTGTGTTGATTTGTGTGTCAACACAAATTGTGCCTGGATTCATCTGAGAATACCTGTGCCCGAAAATAAATGAACCAAATAAATAAATGAACCAAACACAAAATAATAATAATAATATTGTGCTTTTAAATCGTACTAATCTGGTTTGAAGCAAGGAGCATCTTGCTAGATCTTATGACTTCAGTACATTTGATTTGGTTCATTGTCACTTTGAAACTATCGTATTTGTACACTGGATGAACACATTTAGCAAACAACCACACAGACACAAATGAACCACCCTCTCACATGGATACGTCACATAAAACCTACAATTTATTCTTTTGCAGTAAAAGTTTCACATAGTAAAACGCAGCTTTAGAAAAGACGTGTAGCTTCAGCTATCTGAAGGTTGAGGGGACACGAGGGGAGATGTATTGCTTTGTGGTTGACAGGTTCTTTTTGTGTTGTTTTTTTTTTCATTTACAATAGATAAATAATAACAACATTACCAACATTAGGCATATATTTACACATCAACATTATTACAGTCGTACAAAGCCTTCAGTGTGTCCTGTCTTGCGTTGTGTACTTTGTTTTTTTGTTGTTTGTATAAACATGCAAACAGAAGTTCAAATCGTCATTTAAAAATAACATCTCCACACAGTTATGACAATGGCTGATAAAACAGTTAACTACAGCCTCCTATGGTGCTAATATGTGACATCAGAGGGAAGAATCAAGTGTCACCTGCTGCCCTCTAGTGGCCACAAAACAGAAACAAGTACGTGTACATTCCAGCAGTGCAGCTTCAATAAAAAAACAAAAAAACAAAGAAAACACCTTTACATGGTTGTTCAGCCCCAGGCACAAAAACAAAAACCAAGATGTTAAGTCAACTCTGAGATAGATAAATAAACAACAGTATTACAATAAATAACTAATACAGCACGATAACTCTGCTCTTTGGAAAAGTTGAGCAGAGGAGTGACTGCACACACGAGTGTGTGTGTGTGTGTGTGTGTGTCATGTACAGGTTAATCATATGCATGACACTGAATATGGACAGACCACAGCTCTGGTTTTTCAGTTCTCAGTCACAGAATCACTGACCTGGTTTCACAAAAGCATCTTTAAACATTAAAGAGAAGAATAAAACAGGGTTTCACGCATGGATAACAAAAAAAAATATATATATATAGACTTGCCAGAAAACACAAATAGACTACTGCTTGTCACTAATAAAACAAAAAAAATAATAATTCAGTTTGCTGTTTTTATTGTTTAAGTCCACATATTCTAATCCTTTAATGGCTTTCTAACATTAACGGTTTGTGTCTAATCTAAATTCTTTTTCTTTTATGTTATGTCCCATTTGTGGACATTTACGACTGCAAAACTTGGATATTTAAGGTCAAGCTAAATTTCCTGGACAGCAATTTTAGAAATTTTTGAAATAACCATAATGGCTTTGAGTTTGATTATAACTGCCTTCACATTGAGTTATCACACGTTTGCAGGAAGGACTAGTGAAAACAGCAGGTAAAGGTTTTTAATACACAATTACTACAGTACTTATAACACGCAATTCAAATCATTTATGTAGGGTTTTCTTCACCTTGACATCACCTTCAAATTCTGTCTTGAGAACAAATGTGCTTTTGGCACCGAGACCGTTTCTACACTAAAGCTTCCGATTCATTATGGTCTGCAGGAGAAAGCAGCAGCTCTGTGTTCTGTAAGGCTTTGTGTTGAAATGACGGTGATGATGACGACGGAAAAACCCGTGGCAACAAAACATCTTCGGTATTGCACATTAAACCCATGTGTTTACAGCTATCTAAACAATGCGAGACATGCATCACTACATACGGAACATTAAGGAGTCTCACTGTTGGACGGCTCCTCCTACTCGGCAGAAACGCACCACTGGAGTGACTGCATGGACGAATACAGGGCGAGGACAAACTAACACAAACACATCGGAGGTCTGCTGCTTGTACTTGTGAGAAACGGGAGGGAGAGAAGCTGATTACTCAGGGACTTGAATAAAGAGTGGTGTGTCACCAGAAAAGTGGTTGGATACAGAAGGGGTCCTTTACTTTTACAATTACAGTTATGAATATTCAAAGGGAGAGGTCTTTGCACTTGTGCTTCTTTTATCATGTCCACACCCTGTGTTAGTTTCCACAGACAGTTCACACACGATCACCCGTCAATGATCTTTTCAGTCAGCTTAAATCTCCTCATGATTATGATTTTTTTTTTTCTCTCATGGCGCAGTGGTTTGACTTGTCAGGTAAAGGAATATTTCTGTACTTCCACAGCAACCCAGAATGAGTGGAAAACTCCTCACACCCGCACGAGGAAATCAGTCATCATGATATCAGAGAGCATCGCTGCGTGGGGGGAGTCAGTTCCACACGCCATTCCAGGACTCATTAAAATAAAAGTGTGATAGAAAAGACAGTACATCCGTGCTGCAGGACTCAATGTGAATGTGATTTGGCACTGAATAATGTATAGGTCCATATTTTTTTACTATGTCAAATAATTCAAATCTATTCACAGAAAATATCATATAGTGCATGAGAAGTGTTTGGCTAAAAGTCAACCAGGACTCTGTGAAATGTTTTTTTTACAAAGTGTTGCACTGGCTGCTGCTTGTATTAAATAATATGCTACAGAAAAACAAGCAAACAAAAAAAAAAGCTCCACGTCAGACATTTACACAACGACAGCATGTATCCTGCGGATCTATGCAGCACGAGGCAGATGCTTCGCCATACGCGGGCAAAATTAAGTTTGTGTGTCTGAAATGATGACGAAGGCCTTGGTGACCAACGAGACTCTTTGACAGAAATGAAAGGAACGTTCCACCTGCTGAACAGGTTCATAAATAACCGAAAACTCATCACAAGAACAAAAACACATTCAGTCCAATAGATACTGTACAAATGAATTACAGCCTCCTTTACCACCGGGCTCCGTTTGGCAAATCTCCGCCTCGCCGCGTGGAATCTTTTCTGGGAGACGTTCGTAAATCCTTAATAAAGCACGTGTTCACCGTCATAGATGGAGTGCTGCTCCGTGTTTGTGTCAGAACATATTAGTGTCCACTTGGCACCCCCCGTTGGTAGTTTACTGCAGTGTGTGTGTGTGTGTGTGTGAGCGTGTGACATTGTATCGTCGTGTCACACACAGACAGGACTCAGTTTTGTGTGTCCAGTGTGTTTAAGCACGCGGCTCCAGTTTGTGTGACAGCTCAAAAAGAGTCTGCTGATTGTCGATAATGTGCAGGTAGTTAACACTGGCTCTCACCTCGGCACTGTCGACCCCGATGACCTCGTTGCCTTGGAAACACACACGTACAAAAACAATGTATGAGTCAGGCTGAAGAGTTTTATGGTCATATAAAGAAAATAAGACTGTGGTGGAAATTAAATGGTTGCTTAGAAACTGTAAAGAGAAAAAACTGTGGGAGAGAAGCAGTACATCAACTCAACTGCAGATGGCGTTAGATTCCCGCACAATGAATGGATCCAAACAGCAAAACAACCCCTCAATTAACCGAAATAGCCCCTGTAACTTTACCCGTCTTATCATGTACACATCTTACATGACGGACAGTTACATAAAGTTAATTTAGCTCGAGACAACCACACTCACCTGGTTGGTCGCTTTGGCAGTGCCGGATCATTCTCACCGTGTCTGCGATCATGTGCTGCGGGTTGAGGAAAAGGACATGATTATTGCATCTTTCTTGTTGAGTATAAATAAAGGTTTTAAATTGTCCTTCTCTCCATTGCTGTTCTCTGTCTCCTGCAGCAGTTTTCTACTCTCACACCTGACAATCGTGGTCCTTTTTTTTTACACATTTTTACTTTGTTTTTCTAATGACCAGAACTTATGTAACCCTCCTGTTTCAGTGTCTTTCTCTTAGACATAGTTCGCAGTGAAGCGTTAAAAAGCAATGTTCCTGACCATTAATTAGCACTAAATTAAAACCAAAGTGTTTGCGTGTAGTCTGTTAAGTCATTACTTCCAAGGTGTTCCCTTTTGGAATCATTTAACTCTGATTGTTTGATCACCGGCTTGTCCTGTCGTCAGGAAACTTGAATCGTTCATGATTGTGGCTCGATATCGTTCGTGTTCGAATGCATTTATATACAACGTACTTAAGTTGCTGGATGACGGTTTAAACAATGTGGAATTACAGAAAGATCAGAGTCACAGAGTTTGAAACTCAAACACTAAAGATCGTGAGAGACTTCAACTCACCAGCTTCTCAAAGTTGACCAGGTTGTCATGGAAGGTCTTATTTCCCTCGTGGATAAAGGTGATATCTGAGAGCAGCGGACGGGAGTATTTAAAGTTTCATTCATTAAAAAAAAAAACAATATGATCTTATGCCCGGTTTGTGTGTAAGAGTTGGGGGTCGGAGATGTTACCTTTCAGCAGAAGAGGCATGAAAGGGATCTTAGGAGGTTTCATCCTCTTGAAGGCTTCCCTGTAGGCTTTGTGGTTCAGAGACGGATCCTGGAGAAAAAGACAAGAGACAAACAGGAGGCGTAATTTCAGGTAATCAAGTCAGAAAAAACACCACATTTCACTCTGCACATAGCTCTCTCTGCGTCTCTCTGTTCTCTCACCGTGATGAGCTCCAGCTCTGTAAAAAGCTTCTTAAACTTGCCCGGACATTTCTGAGAGGACGACATTAGGACATAATTAGATTTACAATGTAAAGTATGTGTATGAATGCACAACATATAATACACAGGCGGACTCTTACCTCCCAGGTTTGGTTGAGTCGGCTGACCGCTGCTGTGTTGAGACCCATGATGATGGCAAACGCAGAGTTCAGATTCCTTTGGGCTTTACAACTAAAAAGGTACAAAAAAAAAAAATCTTAAATTGCTTAACAGATATACATTTATTTGTGTGCATGTTTGAGGGTGCATGCGATTTCTTACTGAGCAGCAATCTTGATGAACTTCTTGAGCAGCTGCACCCTCTTGTTTAGGGAGACGCACATGAGCACCTCGGACATGACCCACTGTTGGACCTCGTTGCAGCGCTGGAGAAGGACGGAGAGCGCTGGTGTGTGGCCGCTGCCAGGAGCCCGGCTGAGTGTGTAATACACCAGCTCCTGCTGCATGTGGATGGAGGAGAATGTGTGAGTAAAAGAAATGGAGCTTCTCAGGAGCTTAAGTGGAATATTAAAATTGTCACATGTCCACTAAACATATAAAAATTACTTAGTGAACAACAGATTTGATTTGATGGATTTTGCACAAGAAAATACAAAGAAATGGATGGAAAAAATAGTTACAGAGCAGGGAGAGGCAGGAAGTCCATTGAAACTCATGGCACTTTTCCAGCACGACTCGACTCTATATTACTATAGTACTTCGACAATGGGGGCGGAGTCGCCATAGCACAGCTGCATGAACCTAATTTTGTTTTTTAAGCGTCACAAACACACAAACTAGTGATGAGCAAAGCAGTTCTTTTTGGTGTCCTGAATTACTGGAAACAGTTAATTAAAAACATAAGTTCAATGCTTATTTATTAGTTCCGCCTGACACTGTCACTGAACTGAAATATGGCGCAAGGGGATGTAATGCGGCTCGCGATCGTCTGCATTTCGGCAGTGCTGTTGCTAAAAACACCAGACTCCTCTGTTAAATATCGAGATTTTAGATATTTCCTTTGATAAATGTTGGAGATTAAGGATTTTTAAGTCTTTTTAACAGATCTACAATTCACTTTGATTCCTGTGTCGGACGTTGCGCTCATGACTCCAGCACCAGGTACCAGGTAGTATCGGTATACGGCATGAGTTATACTGCATGCTGCTTCACCACGTTGTCAACAAATATTCTTCACGACAGCCACTGTTGCCATGTTCATGAATTAATTATTAACTGCTGTATGTGTGCACACCATACGTACAGGATATATAGATATATATATGCATCTATATATACTTGTGTAAGTGAGCACAAACCTCATGGATGGATTTGAAGAGGCTCCAGTCCAGGTGTGTTAGAGCCGCAGCCACGTCCCAGGTGTTGATGCCCAAGAGTCGTACCGGCCTCCTGCTTAGCTCAGCACTGTCCGTTAAAGGAGGCTATAAATACAAGTGTGCAGAAAAAGAAATGAAGTGCATCTGCATCACATATGAGAATATAGTACATGTACACACACATACACACTGTATCTAAATGGAAATATATGGTTATCTAAAAAAATAACACTATTATCACACACCTCCATGATCATGAACTACATAATAATGAGGCTGGTGGAGATTCATGCACAAACCATCCTTCAAAAAGCAATAACATGGAATAACAAGAGAAAGAGTCGTCTGTCAACACTAGGAGTAAAAGAAAATATCAATGCAATATAAAGCCTTGCTTACAGTATCACAATACATCATAATGTATGATATTATCACCCCTATATCGAGTATATGCATCATATTGCTAGATTGTTGCCAATACACAGCTACAGTTGACACACAAGCAAGCCTGAAACTTTAATTATAGGTCATTATATTAACAACAATTCAGCATTAGGGAGCCCAACAGTAACACAACAGATAATATGCTGAATAAAAGTGTTTTTTTGAAAATGATATTATTCATTTTGAATAATTTAAAATGCCATGTAATGCAACATTATCGAAGGGCACTCTCTAGAAAACCATACCACACAGAACATTTGTCCCGATACGGTGCTTTCTAAATCTGCCGTTGCAGCTGGGCATCAAAGTAACCGTGGCTCACGTGTTTTCTTTCCAGTCGAGTCAAAGTTAATAACCATCACCTGGCCCGAGACCTTCATCTGGTTTATAACACATGACTCATCATAGCAATGTAAAAAAAACATCAGCTGGGAAATCAGAATATTAATTTTTCATGCCCGATTTCAGCAGATAATAATAGAAGCCACAAATGACAAAATAATCTCATCTTCGAGAGGTCGTGGCTTTCTTTACAACCTTCAAACTGCACCTTCAACACTGTGGAACGATGGAAAGCACAAGCAGAACCCGGAGTTTACATACCAAGATCTCAGTGAGATCCCTGCGACAGGCCACGAGCTTTCCCTGTGGGGTCAGGGACTCTGAATACACACAGTCACTGGGCTGTAACATCCTCCGCTCAGCAGAGACAACTGCAGAAAGAGAGGGAGGAAGTGACACATTTAGACATTTACTTTTGCAGTTGCAAGAAGTTATGATGGGCGGAGCCGCCCAACTAATTAGAAAACAACTATGCTTTTAAACATAGACGCCAGTCACAAGACCTGTCGACATGCTGACGTGGCAGTAAGCTCTGATGTGTTGATAATATTCAACGAGTCTTGTTATATTCTATGGAAAACTTACACACACACCAATTATTCTATTAGCAAAACAACTCGTAATAATACATTGACAAGTCAGTTACAGAGTGATTGTTTAATTGTTTAGTCCTATTTGTAAATAGTCGAAGAAGCTAAAAAATAATATATACCCATATAGAACTGATAAATGCTTGACCAATCCAGTTTTTGCTACATCACATAGTGTGACTATGACTTTATATATTTCAGTATTTGTGTTGATGTGTCGATTCAGATGTGCATACTTTTCTTTGTGTATGTGTGTGTGTGTGTGTACCTCCAGTGTTTGTAACAACAGCAAGCACCATGTCCTCTTCCGCTCTGTCCGTCTTCACACCCACAATCCTCAGCATCTCATGGGCCTCCAGTGACGGGTGTGTGTGGACACTCAGGTAGGAGTCGGTGCTCACGTACACACAGCAAATGACTGAGAAATACATTAAGAGTGTGTTTATAGTGAAAGGAACAAAAAATACAGTAAAATAAAAAGGAAGCAGACACAGAAGTTGCACCTCTCACTCCAGTTCAGTGTTTTACATATTTACAGGGACGTCATTTTTGTCAAGCAGACATGAGGAGCTCCAGCTAGTTAAGCAATTTGCATGTGCACAATTATTTTAAATTAAAACTCACAGACAGTCCTCTTGGGTAATCGTGTGTTGTGTACAGTATGTGTGTGTCTGTGGTCCTTAACTCACCATCTCTTGTGTCTGCCTGTGGACTTCGTGGGTGCAGACTGTTTTCCTTCAGACTCAGCTGCTGATACATTTGTTTACTCTGACAGAAAGAATGAGCAGAAAAAAAAAAGCAATGAAGAGTCACAGTACTGTATCTAACAGTAGCTCCTACAGTATGTGTGACTCACTGAAAGCATCTGTGTACAGCTATGATTCTGTGTTGTGTAGTGGTTTATCTTACAGTGTGAAGCACGGTGTTCTAGATTTAAAGAAATGTCTGTCAAATTGTGTGACCCTTGGCATTCGGATTGGAATGACGTGACCTTTTTTCTTATAGCAAACTGTCAATGAGTTTCAGTCATACAAACAAGTGAATGTTATAAACCTGGTGTAATAGACCTTTTTCACAGCAGATATTAGTCAACGTGAAATCTAGATATATCTATACATATATTAGAACATTTGGAGGCAGATCTGATACGGTTTTATTAAAGGTGTGGTGAATATTTGCATAGTCCACCACCTCTCTTTAACTCACCCTTTGGTTTGGAGGGCAGTCATCCACAGTGCTGTAAGAAAAGAAGCACAACAGTGAGGCGACGATGCAGGAAGGACAAAAAATTTTTATATCCGGAGATAAATCCACTCACTGTCTCCGACGCAGAAGTTTCTGGAACTCCTTCAGATCTTTCTCCAGTGTGGGGAACTCGTACAAATCTTCCAAAACACACCTGTACAGCGTCTGATGAACACAGAAAACCAAGATCCTTTAAACTGCACGCACAGTTTCAATAAAACCAGAACTACTGACAATATGATGAAGATCCGATCACACTGTCACACAAATTAAGAGCAGAAAACCCTCTGATCACACGGTGCTTTCCTTGTTTGTCGTGCTGCTGTGATGCAGCGACATAGAACCACGGCATTTACACTGGAGCCTGTGTAGTTTATTTGCTGAGTACCATCAAGTGTAAACATCAAACTAACCCTGTACCTTGTATTTAAATGGTTGACTAGACATGCTCAGTAGCGTCTGTGTGCAGGTATGACGGAGCATTAGTACTCCATCTCATTTTTAAACACAGGGACTTGTTTTTTTTTTTGTCTCCACAAGGCAAACACAGCCCCATACTGTGACTGTGTAAACAGGTTTATGTCCCTTTAACATGAGTAACACCTGAACGCTGCCCCATCCCCCCCGTGACACACAAACACTCTCACATCCACCAGCTTATCTTTGTCATTGACTCACCGTAGCCTCCCTCCCCAGTTCCCCTCTTGTTCCTCTGTTACTAGGCAACTATCACCAGGGTTACTCACTCCATATGAGATTATACCCATGCCAACCCTCGCACTTTGGTTTCCATGGCAACCCGGCACTGAGCAATGGAGCCGTCAGGTTACAGAGAGATTGGTGAGTGTGCGTGGCTGTTGTGGATAAGTGTGTGGAGGTGTGTGTGAGTCGATGACAAAGAGACAACTGTCAAATCTAATTGGGCCCCATCATGTGAATCTACAGTGCACCAGGATTACATAACATATATATATATATATATATATATATATATATATATATATAACTTGTAAATAGATACACAGACAGAAAGACACGGAGCCACACGGTGTTATCATACCCCATCATTTCTCAGTGGATACGTGTCAAAGTCTGCATATCAGTCTGCTGCTCTGCCAGTGGGATGATATAAAAACATCACCAAGGTTCCCCCTGCAGGCGCAAAAGCTGTTCACTTGAACAGGAGCTTCTGCTAACAGGAAAACCTCTTGCTGTGCAAAATTCGAGGAAGGATAAAGAGAGTGCTGAGACTTCTAGTGTCATTTGTGACAACTGTGGAGAAAACCACACACAGAATCATTCACTCATTCTCTACCACTTTAATCTCCAGATCAAATTTTTCAGCTGACATGGGGCGAAAGGCAAGGTGCACCCAGGACAGGTCACCAGTCCATTACATTACATTACATTACATTACATGTCATTTAGCAGACACTTTTATCCAAAGTGACTTACAATAAATGCATTTAAACATTTGGGTACAAACAAGAGCTATAAGTAAGCCAAAGTATAAAGTGTTAATATTGAGACAAACAACAAGTCACTCACACCCACAATCACTTTAGAGTGTCCAATTAAGCTCTGCATGTTTTTCGACTGTGGAAGACACGCTCCGTTGTGTGGCCCAAAATGTGTGGATGCAGGTGTGCATTTCCATACCTTCATAAAACTCCTGACGTGCTCCTCTTCCTTGAGGAAGTCCTTGTAAAGCCTGCTCCAGTGGGACACCAGATGCAGCACCTTGCGTTTCCTGAAGAGGGCGTCCTTGCCTTCCTCCTGACCCCTGCAGCGGGTGCTGCTATAGGTGAGAGTGGTCAAGGAGACACCAAAAGAGAGTGTGGAGGCTAAAAAGGATGAGTCTACAATCAGAGTAGCAGGCTGAAGTGACTCATATCTGATTTGTTTTAGTAGACGTGATCCCGATCTGGGTTTTTTTCATGGCTGTGAAGAAATTTGACCTGAAATCCAAAATGTCCAATATGTGGCCATGATGTGAGATAAGTGAGGACTGTCAAACCTATGACATCTTCCACATTGCAGCCACATGGCAAAAGTTAAACAATGGAGGAGAGTGTCGTTCTCTGGAATACAACAAGCTTGCATTTCTGAATTTCCCCCTATGGGAAATTAAAAAAAAGGTACATCTTATCTTAACCTGTTTTACCACTTCAATACCAAGTGGTCCAATATGTACTAAATTGAAAAAATCTTATATTTGCAAATGAATCAATATCAATGATAGGGAAATCTACTTCTGCATTTAACTTTTAATCATTATCACACACCAGTAGTGTACCTTGCTCAGGAGCGCCTCAGCCCTCGACAAACCCTCAGTTACAAGGCCAATTCCCTTCCACCCTTGCATGTGCTTGCCAATAAGGATATTGTCCCAAAAGGGCCTGACATAGGTCACTGGTGGACATGAACACCAGGTAGGTCAACAGGAAGTCATCCAGTAACATTTCTGTAACAAAGCAAAGAAACATTGTCAGTCACTGCACAAGCATTCCTGCACAGAGTGAAGTGGTGCAGCTGAAAGTCTGTTTTATTTGTACAGGTAATGATGGATTGGCTTAGTTTCTGCTATTTTACTGACTTCAAATAAGATCAATCTAAATGATGTGCTAATGGATGAACGGCAGAGGGAATTATAAAAAAACTTTAACCAGTGATGTCAAGTGTCTCTCAGCTCGACATTTAATCTTTTAGCGGTTTAACAGTTTTGGTTTTCCGGTCCATTTCACTATAATGTCATAGCCCATTTTTTGGCGACAAAGCAGCTGAGGTTTGCGGAATTAAAGGCAATGCTATGGACAATTAAGTAAAAAAAGTTTCCAATTTGCTTCTGATGTCAAATCAAATCCCTAGTTTTAATGAATCATATTATTGTATTGAAATGTTGTCTTCAGGGCCTTAAAGAGAAAGCAAGGCAAGCACTTATGTCACAAATAGATAGTATTAAACATAAAAAAAACAAAAAACGAGTGCGTGTGTGTGTGTTTGTGTGACAGACAGAGAGAGAGAAAGATAGAAAGTGTGAGTGTGACTCAGCAGGTGTTCAATGGGTTTGAGCCGAATATTAACAGCCCTCATGGCAGATGGGTAATGAGCCACTCTACGTGTGTGCGTGTGTGTGTGTTGCATCAAATTCTTTCCATGGGAAAAAAAAGTGTGACCTAAATATGGCTCCATCAGGCAGACGGCACATGAATCAATTATAGGAGAAGACCGAGCATTGGCCGTGGCATTAATATTTGAAAAGGAGTCTTCCTTTTAGAAATAAATACGTAAAATGTTTTCAAGAAATAGGTCCAGCTGAGCTTATCGCGTTTCCAAAACACCAGTGAATTCTTCTCTTTTCAGGGAGCCTCTCTCTAGTCTGTAGAGGTAAAACTCTCTTTCGTAGCTTTCTTTTTCCCCTCCCCTCTGACACATACTGTAGCCTCCCCCTCAGTACAACCGTTTCTCCTCCCCTCCTGTGCTCACCCTCTCAGCCCTCTGTGAAGATAAATATCCGTTTGCATCTTCAACATATGTCCTCTACATTTGCCTGCTGGCAAACACAAGCACTCCTAAAGACAGCAACACACAACAACAACAACAACAACAAACAGCACACACACAAGCACCCCAATGAAGAACTCATTCAGTTCCGACCTTGGGTAGCTTATTGTTTGTATGAGAGGAAAGAAAAGGAAAGAAAACATGCGTTGAACTAATCGCAGTCATCTGCTGCTGTTTGCGTTTTTTTTGTTGTTGTTGTGCGTGCTTTTATGTGTACATGGCGATGGATGGCTGGGGTAATCGCCCGCTCTATGTGGAAGCGTGTTCCAGCCTGTTCCAACATCCCGCACACTGTGCACAGTTAAGTCCACTAAAATGCTTAAAACCAACCCAGTGGGCCGACGCAGGCACACAAGCATGCCTGCACACACATGCACACGCCCTCATGCTTACCAGTCACACACAGAGACATGAAAAGATGCACTCGTGAGCTGCTGCATCTCTGATTCTGTCCCCACCCAAAAGAAAAACAACCTAAGCCTTAAAAAGTTTCTTTTTCCAGTGAATAAATATCAGTCATTCTTCCTCCACAAAGACCATCTCAGTTCTCTCTCTCTCTCTCTCTCCCTTGCATTCATTTCTCCCCCTTTCTTCCTTTGCTTCCTGCAATTCAGTGAGATGGCTCCCTGTGGACTGCTGGGAACTGGCGGTGCTAAGGAGCCAATACATAAAGACGCCTTATCTTAAACCAGCGCAAACAGGCGACAACAGTGTTTTACAAAATACCAGTTGAGAAATAAAATATGCTCCAGTGATTGTGACAAGAACTCGCTTTGAATTTAAGAGGAGACGCCGTGGCACGGCATTTTCTGCGTTTCTGTGCTGATGGTGAACAGTAAGAAATGGTTCTTATGTTTAAAGTTTAAATCGAGAATATAGCGAGGACAGCAGAGCATCCGTGAAGGTTCTGTAATCAAGCTGGCTCCAAATGACCCGTCACACATTCTGCTTTCTCAGCGCTCATTGACATGACATGTAATGTAATGTCGATCACACTATTCAGCGAGGAAAGGGTGAACTTCCTCATGCCTGTGAAGATTACTATGACCTCGATGACATAGCACTGTCACAGACATGACAGCGTTAACCTATTTCCTTGTCGAGAAGTGTGATACACATCAGTTCTGAAGAAGCCTCTTGAGGGGAGAGGTCTACAACTCAAGCAAATCCATCTGCCAACATGTGTCAGAACTCGAGGCGTGTGGGCCACATCCGGCACACAATACAACTGGATTCGGCCCACAATGTAATAGACACATCAGGGCGTGTGTCCTCCTCTAATTTCACCATTTACATGGTAAAGTGCGGTGCAAGATGCAAAGGGGTTGTATTTAGTGTCTGAATTTGAATCTGAATCTGAACGTTTTGGGCACAACATTGGTGACACCAATCAGAGTTTTGCTTGACATTTCCTCGAAAAGCCAGGTGCGCCTGTGCCTGGAGTGCTGCTATTTAATCGGCCAATGTTAAACTGGAGAAGTGAAGGTGCGAGGCAAAGAAGCACCAGCAGAATAAATGCAAAATAAAAATAAAAAGTGATGGAACTTCTTAGAAATGGTTTGAGGATTAGAACAAGTGGCAAAAGTCGATGGTAATGAGACAGGAGCGCACGGTCTCACATGATGTGCAGCTACGATTCAAACAATTTGTTGTACTTCACATTTCTCGTGGCGCACACAGCGACGACACCAACGTGTGAGACACAGACTGAGTTTGATCACACAGCTCCTCTAGTCTACATGACGATGTGTCCTTGGGCGAGACACTTAACCCCACGTTGCTCCTGTCAGCTGTGGTGGCAGCGTGTGAATGTGTATGAAAGATGAGTGATAGAAAAAAAGAAAAAGTGCTGCACGTAAGTGCTCTATAAATACAGAGCATTTACCACAACTGACGATGAAGAGGAGGAGCTGAAGCGCGTGCCGTGCGTTTTCTTCTTTACATTTCATTAACTGATCTTAAATAATGTGCAGGAAAACAAACAGCCCACTAAAATCATCTGCAGCAGAGACGTCTACTCCCTGAAGCAATCAGTTTGCAGCCTCATTAAATGTACTTCAGCTCTCGAATGCTCCTCATATTTACCAGCAATGACACGGCTGAGTGACTGCACACATGCACCTGGATGCTGTGTGAGGGCTGACTGATTCATGCCGCCACAGACACACAGACAAACACCCCCTCCCTCAAGAGACAGAGAAAGGTACAGACTGGGCTGTGTTGTGTTGTGACTTGAAAATGAAATTCCTAAGAATAAAAAGGGAGGTGTGCTTCATTTTAATTAACATCACAGCCCCTTCAGTTACAAGGCAAACTTTAAATTTTAGTCTCCGTGTCTTTGTGCACACTTCAGTATATCACGTCATGTGTATAGAGAGAGGCCTTGTGATGCACGAGTGTGACTGTTGTGTCCAAACTCACCGCTCTCCCTGCTCTCTGGCACCCCTCTTTGGTCGTCCAGCCGCAGATCGCTGAGGAGGTGCTCCAGGATTTTGAGTGGCGTCCCCGACACCACCACATACCTGTAAGACGAGGAGTCACGACAGTCTCGGTCATTAGAGCATGACAACCAGGTACGACCACTTCCACCACTCCATCCTCCCCCCCTCTCTTCATCCTTGTGCTCCTCCACGTCGTCATCATCAATGTAGCGGAAATGGGGAACATCAAAAGTACAGATTCCTGAACTGCTTGTAATTTTATCAGTGTCGTCGTCGTTGTCGTCATCATCTTCGTCATCTATGTCGTCCTCTGCTTGAGCTAGAGCTGCTAGCTCAGTGGTCATTTTCATATCTGAACACTCATGAAAGCTGCTGGGACGCTGCCTTTCTGTTTGCCCGAGTCAACTAAGAGAATAAAAACCTTTCTCTAACAGCTCCTACAGTCGCACTCTGAGGGAAATGATTACTATCAACTATGGTGAGCTCTGTATACACACACACACACACACACACACACACACACACCAACTTAACCTGCCTGTCACTGACACTCCCTTCATTGTGCCTTAGGTCTTGGCACATACCAACTTAAAACAAGCGCTGCACAAAGAAATCGCCTTTGAGAAAATGTACACACACACAGTGATACATATGACCCTACACACATGCAGTGATTTGTGGAAGGAAGTAAACCAGTCTTGGTGTCATCTTTGTTTCGCCTTTCAGCTGGAAACAAAAAAGCCATTCTCTTTACTCTCTGTGCCAGAAGCTAAAGCATACATTATCTTTCGACACACACACACACACACACACCCTACTATAATGACAGGAACACTGATATTTTGAATGTGACTGCAACCCGAGACCTCAAAGTAAAAACTGGGGAAAAAAAGAGGGAGGAGTACCATGATTATGTCTTTGTTGCTACTGTTGGTTAGTGAAGCTCTTATTATAAAGAGGGACTAACCTCTTGTTGCAGTCCTCCTCTCTGGACCCGCCCACCGACGTGGGTGTGGGTGAGGGACGGTCCGATGGCGACGTGACTGACGACGTCACTCTTTGCAACACCAACACGTCCCGACCTCTCTCCTTCAGGCAAACTCTTCCCACTGCCTCCTAAGATAAACAGAGAGATGATATTATAAGGCCTACTGCAGTCGTGTACAATGTTAAACATGTAATGTTTTTTTGTACAAATAAAATGAGAACAAAGTAAAGATCATTCAACAAAAACATAGTGCAGAGAGAAGAAAGAGGGAAGGAGAACAAGGAAAATACAGAAGGACAAAGAATCCAAGGGAAGGCAGTAATGCAATATTAAGGGTGCCAACTCTACTACAAACCAAGCAACAGTTAAAGTCGGTAGTCATTTTTAAGACTAAATACACAGCTATGTCCTTTAACATTAGACACATTTAGTTCCCTCTTTGAAAGACTTAAATAGCCCCATATCCATCGCTATCTTGAACTAAACGCCCTTTATTTTATATGATCTCAGTTCCTGCAGGAGCAGTGAGGTAACTCGGCATATAGACTATTAAACTATTGCAATTACTATTAAAAAACAAAACCACCTTTTTTCCCATCAATTAGCAAAGGATCATACTATACTAGTGTGTGTTTGCAGCTCTGATTTTAACAGCCGAAGTGTCCAGATCTTTAACCCCTTTCTTCCTCACCAAATGAAAGTAAACGCTGCACAGACCACTGCGAACAATCACGACTGACTACTGAAAATGAGCTGCTCTAAAACAAGTAAAAGCACCTTGATCTGTGAGCTCACAAACACACACGCACACACCTGCAGTGACAGTGTAACATGAACACAGCTCCAGACGGACAACGAATCACAATAAGAAACAGCCTGAAGAAATTGTAGAAAGGGGGAGAAGAAGAGAGAGAGGGGGAGATCAAAGGCAGGGGGAGAGGAGCGGGAGGGAGAGATAAAGAAGCAGCATCTCCCGAGGCTCCAGCTGCTCGCTGCAGTCTCTGTCGCAGCCAGAGGGATTGAACAGCAATCACAACTGACACAGAGAGCTCTCTGTGCAGGGAGGCTTTAAAACACACGCACAAACGGAGAGATGTTTGTGTGGTTTCATGTCACAAATTAAAGAAGAATATAGCTAAAGGTGTGAGGGAGCGAAAAACTGGTAAAACAGTCGTGAAGTTCACACAAAGTGCCAACAGTTCGTCCAGTAATAACTGATCACACCACGTGGACTCTTAATTATGACAGTATATAATTGTGGAGCCTACTGTACACACAGAGCACCACGAGTACAGTCACAGATACACAGCACATGAAGTCACTCGCTCTCTCTTTCTCTGATGAAAGGAGCGGTTTGATCCTGAACATCAGCAGGTAAGAAGAGACTTAGGTCAGTCTAAAACAATGTGTTCAAAGTACTCTGTGCGTGTGCGTGTGCGTGTGCGTGTGTGTGTGTGTGTGTGAGTGAGAGAGAGAGTGTTCTTGGTATCTTTGTGAGGGCATTTGAGAATGTGAGGACATTTTGGCTGGTCCTCACATTCTGTCACCCATAAAAAGGGCTTTCTGAGGGGTAAGACCAGATTTTAGGGTTAGAATTGAGTTTTGAGTGGGTTAGGTTTAGGCACTTAGTTGGGATGGTGAAGGTTAGGGTAAGGGACTAGGGAATGCATTATTTCAATGAATGTCCTCACTATGAATGCTACGAAATGTGTGTGTGTGTGTGTGCGTGCGTGCGTGCGTGCGTGCGTGTTGCAGATGTTCAGTAGTCACCAGGTCCGCCCCCTCAGACGTACTGTACTGTGTCTTTCCCTTAACATTACAATTTAACCATCTTCTTCCATCTTCTATTGCTTTATCCTCCACATGAGGGTCGGTGGTGCCAATCTCAGCTGACATGCAGACCTTCATGCAGAAATGTATATGTTTCCAATGAATTAAAAAAAAGTTTTAGCTTGAGTAAAAGTGTTTTTAAGATTAACGACAGAAGTTATTTAATGGTAATTTACCCAACGTTCCATCCATAAGAAAATAATTGAAATAATCATTAGCTGCAGCCGTGCTGTGTGCCACCATTAGCCTGCACATCCACACAGACACAACGCCAGATCTTCCACCACCTGTTACGCACAGTGTGTACTTATCTTTGAAATGCATTATGCAACGTGGTGAAATTAAATGTTCTCTCGTCTAAGATGTGTACGGCTGATAAATGAGGCGGTGGTGTTAAGAAATCCAACACTGTAAAGCCGCTGAACACATTTAAGCTGGCACCCAAACCACACCCAAAGACCCAGATACGATGTCGGGATAACAAGTTTGGGCTACGCCACGAAACCACATCAGTGAGGGTTCAAATGTGAAGCGGGGTGTTTGAACACAAGTCTCTTGTCCTTTATCTCTGCAGACTTTTCCTGTCTCCCTACATTAATCAGTATCTGATAAAGGAACATTGCTCCAGAAAAGAGAAGAGACGGATTATGTAACAATTATGACAAAATAAAGTAGAGTCCAATGATGTGCTGTGCTCCTGATAAAATGGCAAACTGTTGATCTTCCTGATAACTCAGTGCATGGAGACCAAGAAAAACAACTGAGCCAAGAATAGAGGAAGGCGGCAAAAACTATGTGTACACACTCGAGATCAAAAGGCTTGTGGAAAAAATGAAACAAGAAAGAGTGGCCTAACAAACACAAATAACCACGAAGAAAATCAAATGAAAATTACAGTAGTTCCAAGGAATGACGATTCATTTTGCCTGAGAAAGAATGTGAGCCATGTGTGAAGGAAAAAACACTGCAGAGCGAATGTCAGAGAGTTATGCAACGAGGGAAATGATAGACAGAGCAAGAGGAGAAAGACCAGGGCAAAAACAGTGAGAGACATGGAGGAGTGTGTGGGACATACAAGAAATAGAGACGCATGAATCCATCTGTCATAGGGTCTGATTCAAGATGTTAACATCAGTGACATGTTTAAGCTTTGATGTAACGATGAAGACAAATAAAACAAATAATCGAACACACTGTCACATAAGACATTTGTCCTTTCTTCTTCCTCAATAAAAACAATAATGGGAAAACTTAACCAGGATGAATGTTTTTGTGAAATCAATACTCAGCATAGTCTCAGTAAAGAGGTGCGTCAGTCTCTTTTCCTCCCATCCCTTCCTTCAATTCAACCATCTGTACTTCCTCCACTCTACACCCTTCCCTGCTCGCTCACTCACTCACACTCTCCTCTACACTTGTGGAAAGACATTCTCTCTTTCTCCTCTTCATCAAATTCACTCCGGGAGGTTTTTAGTTTGAGAGCAGAGCAGGGGACTCGCTGCTGCCCCTCGCAGGGTCGTACACTGCAAACACAGCTCTCTGAACGAAACGAGGAATCAAGGAGGCGGCACACGCTTCGCTTTCTTCCAAGATCACTACCTCTGTACCAGAAAAGGCCCTTTTTTATCTATCCGTCTATCCTCTTTTCCTTCTCTAAAAGCCTCTCATGCACGCACGCACACACACACACACACACACACACACACACACACACACACACACACACACACCCACATTGTTCAGGGAAAGGTGGGCCTCATGGAAAGTCAAAAAAGGAAGCACTGTGTTTCCCTGTACAAGCAAGTTGTAACCAAACCATATCAGTGTTGTGATAGATCTGGGCCTGATTCCTGGAAACAGTGGATAAGAATATGAAAACACAATGCTTTTAGGTCAGCGACACAAACAAACACACACACACACACACACACACACACACACACACACACACACACACACACACACACACACACACACACACACTGCTCAGCTCAGAGGGCCACAAAGCCTGTCTCTCTCTACGTGTGTGTGTGTGTGTGTGTGTGTGCGTGATCATACATGTGGTGACCTTGTTTGATCCCCAAGCAGCTGAAAAGTGCAAATGCAAGCGTGGGGTATTTAGAAGACAAGCAGTGTACTCGATGGACGTGTGTCACTATGGAAACAGTCAACGCTGGATTGTCAAAGCATGTCTCTGTTATGGAAAAAAAAAAGGAGACTAAAAAAGAAAATCACCATGACAACCCAGTATAAGGAGAGTAGTAGTGTTTGTGGAGAATCAAAGCTGATTGCCGAGTTTTGTTTTGTGCTACATTCTGTGGATTAAACTACCGTCAAAACCACATTGCTGGAAAATAATAATCCCACTTTTAGAACCAATTACTGATCAACACAAGCATTTCCAATTAGAGACCAAGAGCATCTTTTTAAGCTCATATGAATCACTGCGTTCATTTGCTGTTACACTTTTGTTAATGAATGAATGCAACATAAGTTGTTAATTATAGGTCAGCTAGTTATTCACATTTGCAAGCATACCATAATCTATATCTAGTATCTATCTCTATAGTAACTAAGTAACTCACTCTGACAAAGTCTAATCAGTCTTTCTTTTATCTGGTTGTGTCAGGATTGATAACTACAACCAATACAATTAATTTAATAATTTAATTTGATTTCCATGTTGTTGTTTTTTAATAGATTTGTTTTGCCTCAGAAATGTTTATATTGTAAACTATTTATCATTCCATATCAAAACAAACACTTTCATTTTGAAATTGTGTGAAATATGGTCATGAATATTATTATTATTTTGATGTCTTTTTCCTCTAAAGGTTGTATTTGTCTTCACTCGACAAGCCCCCTACTGACCAAACGAGACACTCAGTCATTCAGTCAGGTCATTTGAGTTGGAGACCCCTGCTTTATGGCATGCAAGTCAATCTAATGAGTAAAAATTTTTCAATAAATGAAAATAATCTGTAAACAGTGTGTCAGTAGTTTCACATCCCTGCTTTAACAGTGCAGTTACTTACATTTTTTATAGTACTCATACTGCAAAATACAGGTTCTTTTTACTTTGACATGTAAGGAATGAAAAATCATCAGTAAAAAATCAGTAAAATCATATGCACTCTGAAAATACCCTATGGTTCGGCATCAAGACCAACTCACCAGGGCTGATGAGAAACACAGCAAAGTTTGCAAACACATGCACTGACGATGTTGGGTGGAATCAAACTGCCTTTGCTTCATTTCCTGCCCTCAGGTGCACCATAGAGCACAATTACACAGTATAATGCTTCACTAACACCCCACTCATTATGTACACACACAGTGCCAGCAGCACATGGACACACACATGAACACGGATTCACACGCAGCACTTGACAAGAGTGTAAAAGGACGACGAGGTCACATTTCATGAAGCCATTATTAACTAGCCAGTGGGCGTTTAATCTAACGTGTCGCAAATGAAGCAAAGGTCAGTGCTCCTGCAGCAAATAACTAGTGTGTGTAAACAGTGCACGTGTGTCTTTACAGATATCATGATCGTCCTGATGAAGATTAACTCACAAGCTCCTAGAGCCGCACTCGTGAGTAACACAGACGTGGAGGAACACTGAAGAGGATAATGACGACGTTCACCGCATGATGATGTTAACCATAAATCCACAAATGGCCCTGTAGATTACATGGTGATGGAGTAAGACGTTCACAGAATGACACTATCTGTTCTATCATGATAGTAGTACACAGTGGTTTCTACTCACGGCCTGGTTCCTGTCAGGCAGCCGGTAGTTGTGGTTCTGCAGCAGCCGGCAGCCGTCCTTGGCCAGGCGCTGAACAGCCTCCAGTCCCAGCCGACTGGTCAGGTCCTCGCGGCCGCATCCAGTCCCCGTTCCTCCTCCTCCTCCTCCACCACCACCACCACCACCTCCGCCACTGCCACTGCCGCCGCCGCCGCCGTCCCGCAATGCACACACCCCGCCCAGCTGCAACACGGGAGGCATGAAGACAAATCTCAAACCACAGTCCCAAGACATGATGGACACCCTCAGGAGTCCACTGATGGGACGCAGGTTGAGAAACTTCACTACTTTTTTTTTCATCCAAAGGAAAACAATGTAAAAAAATAATCCAGAAGCACGAAATGACGGGTTTTCTGTTGCCTTGTTATGTCCATGTGAGGAGAATGAGAAGATGACGATCCTGAGTCTAACTCTCTCTAGTTCTTCTTATTCAGTCTGATGTCTGTTGCACTTAGTTGCTTGTTTGAGTCAAAGTGCTCTGTGTCAGAAGTTCTGGCAGAGACAGAGTGAGTGTATGTGATTAGTTGTGTAAGTGGGCGGGAGTGTGGGAAGAGTTTGTGTTTGGGGGTGTGAGTGTGTGTGTGTGTAGGTCTCCTCCCTACCATAAATGTAACAATTATCCCCGTAGTGCAGCTCAAGTACATAAACGTGTTTCAATATGAAAATCTGCCGGTGATAACTTAGAAAAAAAGAAAAGAAAGACAGGAAAATAAATGGACAGGATTTATTTCTGCTGCTCAACTGGAGAAACTAATATCTCTATGTCTGTCCTCAGAGAGATTTGATAACAGAAAACACGACTGTGTGCAAGTGTGCCCCCTGGGAGCTGCAAGCATGATGGTTATCACCGGTGGTGAGTCGCCTGGTCTGTTTATTTTCCTTGGAAGAGGGAGAGAGAGTTTGGGCATTTCATTTGTGTGTGAGTGGAGAAACTCTTCCTGTGAGAGCCATTGCTCTTACAGAGGGTAACATGTGTAGAACATGATGGCAAACTCCCACACTTTATTAGTTCTCTACTGCCCCCAGTGTCGGATCTTATCTGGTCAAAATAAGCACGTACACATATGTGCGGACATTATCAGAGTCATTGTCAGAGGCATGGTCCCATGTCCCTTGCTGCTTCCTGTTAACCTCTTTGCAGCTTCCTGTCCTAGAGACAGAACACACAAGATAAAAGTGTCTCTCTGTGTTGTCAATGTTTTGCATTGTGTCTCCTTCTCTCTCCTCATTCTCAGTCCCATCATTTTTGAAACCATTGTCCACAAAGGAAATAACTGTGTCAAGCTGGTGCAGCTTTTTCCAAGTAGCGTCTCCTCGCTCTCAGTCGTGAGTGTGTGTGTGTTATTCTCTGTTGTCCATGAATTTTCACATTTATCCTCCAAAAATAGTACAGCTCATTATTATTTCTCAATTAAAATGTCAAATTATAGTTATTTACTTGCATTGCCGAACAGAAAAAGTAGTTTTAGTGGCTGAATGTTGTGCTTTTGATTCATTTCTGACTTCTCAGAGAAGAAGCCAGTGAGCCGTCTCAAATTTGGATGTAAAATGTGAATTCAGTTTGTTATTTGCCAAATAAATAACATTTTTAGTTTGAAACAAGCTTTTTTGAAAGATTTCTAAAATATTAATGTTGTCTCGTTTTTTACAACAGGTGGTCTAAACACATTTCTTAAGCATTGTATATTAAATGTTGATTAGCAAGGGATCAATTTACACATATACAGGTAAATGAGCATGTTTTTAATATGTTTGCAGATTATAAAACATGAAAGAAATGTCCAAAAAAATAAATCATTAGATTAAATTATTAGATGTTAAGAAGTTGTCAGTTTCACCACCTCAGGTCTCTAACATGAAATGTCTTTATTGGACAAATGCAGCCTGTGTGGAACTGTTTTTCAAAGATGAGGGTTGGTTTTCTTCTGTTTTCCTCTCTTACTATTTCTGGTGTCATGAATTATTGATGGTGAAAAAGAGGTTTTCACTGTACAGTGACGGCACAAGCAGGCCCGTGCTCCCTGTTCTGACCCCATTTTCTGTGTTTAGCCACACACACAATTTGCACTCAACCCTTAACCCTTAAGGGAGCAAGGTAATCAGAACTGGCTAATTTGGGTTTTATCCTCTATTATACATGTCCACAGCGGATAAATTAAATCGATCAGGACATATTTTAATTGCCGTGGTCCGTTTCTCGGCTGTGAGACATATGTTGGTGTGTCATATTCATTTCTGAATCGTCTTCCAAACACACGGCACGAGGAGCAAACTGTGGCTCAACATTAACAACTAAATAACTCCGCTTCTCCCATGATGATGATGACATGGGTTTAGCAGCACAGCTAAATATTCTACATTATTATATTCTATAATATTCTGATTCTAGTGTCACTACCACCCAAGATTCACCCCAAATCTCAGGTGAACCTGCAAAGTTTTCTGAAAGGCTGAATCTAGATTCCACCTGTTCTCTTTCAATTTTCATTGTATCTCTACTGGCACTTTTTCCCAGTTCTAGCATGACTTGGCTCAGCACAGCGCTACTCTACCCTGCTCCGTCCAAGTTCCAAGTGAGCCGAGCCAATACTAAAATGTGACGTCAACAGACTGCCGGGCATGTCTGCACACGCTGAGGAGGTTCTATAGTAAAGGAAAACAACGTGCCCGATACCAAACTGTGTCGAGTCGAGCCGAGCCAAGCCGTGCCATGCTTCACTCAGAGAACCATGGTTAATGTTCCCTCTCAACATTCCTTTCATCTCACTCAATGTTTCAGAGAACAAGGGAATAATTCATTAATCTTAAGTTTGAGATCCATATGGGTCCATATGCACAAGAGTGAGTTATAAGAAATTAAAATCTTCATATGTATGAGTACTGTATGTATGTCATTCTCTGCACGTGTATTACCGGGCTGCTCTCCTCACTGGGTGTGCGAGGCTCCTGTCGGCTTGTTTCTGTTGCCTCAGAGTCCTGCTCTGATACTGTAACCAGTCAGAAACAGAGTAAAGTCACACTGATAGAATTTTCGTTGTCAACACACGTTCTCATAACGCACAAATTACACAGTTACTTACAAGCTTTGCGTGTCTTTCGGGCGAGAGCAGCCGCCAATTCACTTTGTACCTGTGAGAAGAAAACGCAGATATTAAAAATATTTTTACGTGATAAAAAAATGTGATGTTTATATATTTTATCTAAATTCTCAGAGTCACGTGCACATGCTCACCGTAGACGTGAGCCTCTCGAGAGCCTTCATCTGCAGAATCTCACTGCAGATGTCCCTGTTGCCTTCAGAGTCCTCCTCTGACCTACAAGTCACACACACACACACACACACAGCTTTATTCACAAAAAACAAGTGCAAAACACAAAACTCTCTGCACTGCCCCCTGGTATGCATGTTAACTACACCGATTTAAAATAATAAAAGTAATGTAAAGTTATAGCGTCACACCACATGCGTCTTGTGTTTGATGTCTTTTCTTTGTATCAAATATCTCTCGGCTCTTTTAAGTGGTTAAAATGTCTCCCAGACACACCCTACCACTGATGTTAGTGAGGCTGCATGTGCGGCTGTGTGTGAGTGTACATAGATGTGTTGCTGCTGCTGCTCTCTTCATGCAGGAGTCCATCTGTGAATACAACTTAATGAGAGAAGGTGTGTGCTTTTGGTTAGTGTGTGTGTATACACTTTTGGTTATGTTTTTGTCAATTCAGACACACACAGACACAGACACACAGACACACAGACACACAGACACACACACACACACACACACACACACACACACACACACACACACACACACACACACACACACACACACACACACACACACACACACACACACACACACACACACACACACACAAACTCAACCCTATGGCACTCATTTAAATTGTGGAGGTAAGACGATGTGTTGAGTTCTATGTTCTATGTTTGTGCTTGCAAGCGTGTAATCTGTTTAAATAATGATAGATGCAGAAGTGGGAGAGATGGTGATCACATGCAGCACTCACCACTTCATCGGCTCTGGCACAGATATAGAGAGATAGAGGCAGGTAGACAAAAAAAAGCAGCAGTTTGGTTGCTCTTTTTTTTTTTTGCTGAAACTGGCTGTGACCACTTTCCCTTAAAATAAGAAGACTGATGATGTGGCCAAGCGAGAAGAACGTGGGCAAAGATATATATATATACATATATATATATGTGTACACACGTCAAATTGTCATGGCGGTTTAATGAGTATTTTGTTAATGTTTCTGTTTCTCAACAAATGCAGAGCTCCATTAGTGGATCATGAAATGTACAAAGTATATTATGAGCCATCACGCTAAATGCATTCTTCTCAGGGTCATTAAGTTTTTTTGCTTTTTTTTCCTTGTTGCCTGAGCTCATTTGGTAATTTGGTGACTCAACGTGAGCCTGAATGCACCACAGCTCGAACACAGACACAGCGGGTGGTGTCACCAATCATTAAGCAGCCACGGGGTGGCATTAATAGAGAGAATTAACATGACCAGTGGTGGCCCTTCAGAGGTGAATACAACGTGACCAACTCAAGTCGTGTCAGGTCATCTTTCTTTTTGCAACACCTTCCTATATTAATTGTTATTGACTGATGTCACCTCCACCCATAGCAAACAATAACGGGTGTAAGTACACATGATGTACTTACTATTCAGTGAGTATACAATGTGGGGAAATATGGACAGGGACGTGACCAACTCAAGTCGTGTCAGGTCATCTTTCTTTTTGCAACACCTTCCTATATTAATTGTTATTGACTGATGTCACCTCCACCCATAGCAAACAATAACGGGTGTAAGTACACATGATGTAATTACTATTCAGTGAGTATACAATGTAGGGAAATATGGACAGGGACATTTTTTTGTCATTAATCCTCAATGCTAACGCAGCACATACCCGTGCCGCACGCGCACACTCGGTAAATTGCCGTGGAAATAATACACAAATCCTTATAAGTCACATCTTCAGGCTTTACAATATGTGTTTTTTCATCTTATGTGTTGTTGAGTCAAAGATATGATTAATTTTTCGCGGTTATTGTGCATATATATGTTCATAAAAACAAGCTAAGTGAACAAATTTCACAAATTCAAGCCAGTTTAAATAAGTACTTTTTGTTCAGGTGTGTTTATATAGTTGATGGAAATGGGGGGAAAAATTATTTAATCTGATTGCCTATAGGTTGTGCTGAAAAACAGGATATAAGACACTCTGTACTGCACATCTGTATCGACTCTATATGTATTTTTAATTCTCATACGTTTCCATCCATCCATTTTCTACCACTTAATCCTCCACAGGAGGGTCACGGGGGATGCTGCGCCAACCTCAGCTGACATAGGGCAATAGGCGGGGTCACACCCTGGACAGTCCCATAAAGTTTCCACTTTTGAAAATTCCCAGAACTTTGCAACCCGACTTACATCAGGTGTTTTCTCTCAATCTGCTTTACATCAGCGGGACAGGGATGAGGGTGGCAACATGAACGGGAGACAGGGACGGAATGAAAAATAGGGAGTCTCCGGGGACAATCGAGGAGAGACGCTTTCTTATAAAAGTCCAGCTATGGATGTTGCTTGACTTCACTGTTTAATCTTAATGATTTAAAGTGAATTACTACTAGCACAGACTGACTCTTACATTTATTTCATATTTTATAACCATTTGGGACAAGAAGCCTGGCATCATTGTCAAACATTAAAAAGACAGAATTTCAGCCTCACCAAATTCTGCTTCCTTGAATTAGAGTTTAAATGTGTCAATAATCCGTGCACTCCTGATGCTGAATCTGATCCTCTCCATGCATACACCCCACCCTACTCCTCATCCGCCAGTATCTCACACACACACTCTCTCTTTTCCTCTGAGCGACAGATTGAGTTCAGTTGCAGCCTCAGCAGGAATCCCACACACAAACGCAGCAAAGCAGGAAACTCTGGCCGTGTGTGTATTGTGTATGCGAGCGGTTGCCATCGTGTTCGTGAGTGATCGCGTCATCCATCTATATGTTTACGGGAATTTGCCCTGAGGATGTGAAGGTGTGTGCGCGCCTGCACATGAATGTGCCCCACATAAGCAGATTGAGGAGGGATTTGAGGAGGATATTCATGTGCGTGTGTGTGTGTGTGTGATGCAGTGACAGGAATGTCCCTGCCAAATGCCAAGAGTACCCTACACTTCCACCACAACACTCACTTTACACCGCGAATCATCCCGCAGATAAATGACCACAATCATTCATCGAAACTGGAAGCTTGTCACCTCAGCTTTGATATTTCACCACAGCGATGAGCTTCCACTTCAGGTCAGTGGAGATCGCCCTGCTGAATATCACAACTGAGTCACACTCACCGCCAGTTATCATCAACAGTCTGCAACCCGCTTCATGAATTGGTAAAACTATGGAAACACCAGACGTGGTACAACCATGACTCATTACAGCAAATAAATATGACTAACAATGATTTATTTCCCAATAACTCCATTGCGGCAGCAGAGGCTTAACACTGAGTCACCTAAATGTGTTGAATAAAGGCGAGTGTTGGCTCAGGAAAACCTCTGAAGTCGCCATTTAATATACTGTATGCTGTCTCTAGCAACATCCAATCATATTCATCCAGGTGTGTGTCACTGACAATAAAACCTGACACAAGCTTGGTTTTATTGAGAGCTCTCTACACAAAAACAAAATGTGTTGTGTGTGTTCTCTCTTTTTGCTGGAGGATTTCTGACAGAGAGATGAATTCAAACGAACTACATGATGTGGTCTATAACAGTGATTCCCAAACTGGGGAACTTGTGATGTAGAGGGTTACGCAAAGACAAAAAAACACATGATTTGCAAACCGACTGATTACACTTTGTGTGTTGAACTGTGTCAACTGGTGTTGGGAACTGGTCTACAATTAAAAAATGTGACATCCCTGCCATCCATCTATCCATACGTTAAATTAAAAAAAAATGTTATGACACTTACGGGCTATTAGCTCCACCTCCAGAGCGAAACTGAACATATGGGGCGAGTTGTAGGAGGAGTCTAACAGCCTCTGACCACTCCGACTCATTGGAGCGAAACTCGCAGGAAGCCGAGTCGCACTCCTCAAAGCTGAACTGGTAGTATGTGTTTGAGTCCGAAAACACCACCCGCTGGTCGACTGGAGAAAGAGCACAGACACAAACCGTAAACAAAAAACGAGTTAGTTTTGCCCACTTTGTATCATAAATCGAGCTATGCTACACAAATCCTACAGTATCCAATTAACAGTTAAAATGATATTATTATGTACTTCACTAAAATATTAGACACTGTATAAGGACGTTATGACAGGTTTTTGTCAGCATTGGTCTGTTTGTGAGCACAAAAACTCAAAAAGTTAAGAAAGGATCTTGATTACATTTCCTGAGAATGAAGGTCATGGCCTAAAGGAAGACATTTTGGTGGTGATGCAGACGTAATGACACTACAGATATCCCAAAAGCCTCTTTTCACTTGTCATTATTGTTATTACATGCTGTCAATTGTTTTTATATTGTTGGGGCCCTACTGTGAACATGACTGAAATGAGGGTAAAGGAAAGGCTTCAAGTTGTAGTGGATCAGATGAAGATGAATGTTTGGAGACCATTACAACATACTAATGTATTATTAATGTGGGTGAGAACCAGTGACAAGTCTTGATGCCTGGAAGTAAATGCTAAGTGGATTTCTCTCATAAACAAAGGGGGAAAAAAAATCAGTCGTTCATAATTTAAAATGGCATGTCTTAGTTCTATAGAAATAGCAGAGACATTGTGTCCACAATAAAACCAAACCTTTGTAACAGCTTTGGTGGATGAGTCAGATCAATGAACTGCACAAGAGCAGCACTCTTCATTCAATATTTTCTCAGGCATGTTTGGGTGTCATAACATGTTAGTTGTTAACATCGTCTAAGGCAAAAGAGTGACTGAAATTACTGGAAGGAATTTTGTAAATATATGGTTAATTAAAGCCACATTACAGTGCGGTTTGTCCTCGATTGTGGACCGAACAAGTAGTCGATTAATCGAGAAAATAATCAACGGATTCGTTGATTATTTTCTCGATAATGAGAAAACCTGCTTTAATTATTACAATAAACGCTGAAACCGATCAAATGGATTATTGAAATCGTTGACGATTTCAAATTTCGATTAATTTCAGTAATCGATTAATTAATTAATTGAGTCAACCCTAGTTTGTCTAAGTGAAACATCTCTCTCAGAAAAGCAATGAATTTATTCAAGTAAAATCAGGTTTGTGTGCTGGTGAATGAGAGACATTAAATTCATGCATCTGTTTACATGAAAATTACCTGTTTTCTTTTAGAAATGTGAACATTGTTGACAATATATAAGTTCCAACCCTGTGGCCTATGTGTATTTGAATGTGTGTGTGTGTGTGGTTGTGTTTTTACCCGACAGCAGGACTCCCAGCTCCAGCAGAACCTGCCAGACACGCACAGCGGTCGTCCGACAGCGCACATACACACACTGGTCGCACAGCCACTGCACCAGCTCCACGCCCACATAGCTACGCCTGTTTAAATACACACAAACAGAAACACACAGTCCGGCCGTACCGTTATATGATCCACAGACACACATCCATCCCCCCCAGCACAACGCTTGTCTGTATTTAATCAATAGCTATTGATTATTCATTAGACCTCTGTAAACCTTTGAAACACTGAAGAGTTCCAGTCTGCGTCCCCCTAAAGATAAACTGCTTCCATGTGTATGTGTAGTGGTGGTTAAAAGTGTCTGTGTATATGTGTCCAGGTGTTCACATAGTCACATGTGAGTGGTATGAGAGTGCATGTATTCCCAAACCATCTTACGGCCTGCTTTTGATGTCAATGTCACACTTGAGTGAGCGTACACGCTTCACTGGACGCGCGAGTTCAGCCCTGCACACAGAAGCAAGTGTACCTTATGATTCTGGCCAGGTGTATCTTGTCTTTAGCAGGGTAAGGTCCATGAGAGAGGAAGGCGTTCCTCACAGCGCGACCAGCGCATGGAAAACTCTGGGAGCAAGACTGACAAAAAACACACAACAAAATGCAAAATTCAATGACAAACCTCGTCATCTCAACATTGTTTCCGACATGCAGGCAACAACGCAGAGAGAGCGAGCGTGTCCTCGCGGGACTGTCACTGACCGACTTACAAGGACAGCTCGATTTTATTCCCCCTGAGGAATGAAACATTGACCGTGTCTACAAGCTCTGCAATAATCCTGCTATTGACTTTGCCACAAATAAGAGTGTATTTCTATTAGGCTATGTACAAAGGCCACTCGTTTTTTTTGTTCCATTGATATTCCCTCTACTTGCATAGAGTGGAATCCATGAACCAGCTGATGAGACTCCATTTGCACGATGGTAGAACATTATTGGTTCTACAAAGTTATCAATTCATTTACAAACGTCCAAACCTGATGATTTGATGGTTCCGCCTTACGGCTGAATAGGTGCCTTTTACAAAAAAAATGACACTTTTATAGTACAGTAGTAAAGCCATGTGGATCCTTTGGCCACTAGAGCCATTGTTGTTGCCATTCTAGGCGTGTTGCCTCCAAGTAACACAAATGGGAGAGCAAGGAGAACGCATGATGTACAATCAGGTACATGGAGGCACTGGGGAGGCATCTCCTTGAACACAATATTGCAGTATATGTGCGCACCTCCATTTTTGACAGGCACACACTTTTGATTTCACCATTGTGTCTTAATGCTCAGTGGAGGATTCACACCTCAGAGTGAAATCACTGATCCTTTGTGGAGCGGCAAGACGACGTCACCTGTGACCTTCAAACAGAGAGCCTGGATTCAGTCACGCTCACACAACCGAGGAATACTTCACCGATTACCATTTAGCTTTGTATTACTAGAATAAGGGTAGTATATAGTATATAGTTATAGTTACTTCCCAACCTCAGTTTCCCCCGAGTTGAGGAATATCTTCATTCTTTTCTTTGTTACGTGACCACCAGTGACACATTCCCAGAATGTCAACAGTGTCCGCCATCTTTGCTAACAGTTACACTAACAGGACAAGTGTCACTGGTGGGCACGTAACAACAAAAAGAATGAAGATATTTATTGACTCAGGGGAAACTAAGGTTGGGAAGTAACTACTCATATATACTACCCCTACTCAAGTAATACAAAGCTAAATGCAAGTATTCCTTTATGTTTGACTCAGAGCAGCTAAAATCCATCATTAGAAAATATCTTTTTAAAAAGTCTTCAGTCTTGGCAACATCACGATGGTTTAGTGTATCCATGGTATTATAATGAATAATAAATTAATCGAGTGAAACACTGCTAAAGAACTAAACAGGCATTGGGTGTTTTTTGCCCAGGTTTAACAATTTCATTTTTTACATAATGTTTTCAGACATGGAAGCCAGTTATTCCCATGTAAGATATTTAAGACCTGACATACTTTTCAAGTGTTCAACAAATAAAGACTTGTGGGTGTGTTTGTGTGTATTTGTTCAAAATATGGTGGAAAGAGCCCACAGTAATATCACCAATGACATCACCTGTGTTGAGGCAAAACAAACACCAGCAAAACTAAAGAGATGACATCATCTGTGTGTGTGCGTGTGCGTGTGTGAGCACACTCACCTTGTGTACTATAGGTCCCGTACTCGGCCCAGGAATAGTGTCAGGTGATTGCTGAAGAGACAAAGTACACGTCAGCCATCGGAGCCAAACAATAAACACAGTAAACAAACACACCGAGTTGTGAAAACACCAGTTTTATTTTACAATTCCTAAAGCATTAGTCAGGTTATTTTAAACCAAGTGTGGTTACAACACTTTGCTCTTACACAGACTGGTTTGGTTTTATTTGATGGCATGATGATGAAGTGTGTGATGATTAATTGTCAACTATTTTGATATAATCGGGTGTTTCTGATTGTTTTAGTACCAAAATGTGAATATTTTCTCATTTCTTTGCTCCATATAACAAAGAAATCATTAAATCAGAATCGGTTGGTATTGATCTGCTGCCATGATAAATCTCTTCATAGGTTCCTACCATCATGTTACCACATTGTTCCCTGGTCATACCCACTTCACCTCTACTTGGCCTATGAGGAAATAAGCTCTTAATCTTTATGGATTATTATGATGCCAGGCAAGTTGGATGACAGCTGACATGATGGTGGCAAACCTCACAAAACAGATTTGAAATGATGGCGAGTGTTGGATTAAGTTGTGTAACTGGGCTCAAACAACAGGAATGAAAATAACTGAGGCAGATACAGTAAATAATAAATTTAGAGTTTCTAAAGTCTAAATGACCAGACAGAGACATGAAAAATTACAAAAAAATTGAATAAATCATACTTGGTACCAATATCACAAGGAAAATACCAGAGGGAAAAATGGCTGGGAGGGTAAAAAAACAACACAAGGTACTAGAAATTGGCACAGAAATGCAGATACTGAACACACAGGAAGAGATTGAAAGAATGAGACACAGGGGAATCACATCAGGGGGAAGCAGATGATTTAAAACGCATGAAAACAAGGAGTGAAATGTGCTGAAATGAGACTAAGAAGAGGAGACCCCTTTCAAATCTGAACAGGAAATCATGATTAAAAAGCAAACAAACATGAGCTCAAACAAGCGGAGCGTTACGTAATGCATGAAAAGTGAAAATGCCACTTTGCTCGAACATCTGTTTCAGTATTTAACTGCAGCTTAAAATTCAGCATGATGTAATTTAGTAACACCTTTGCTCTGTTGCTAAAATAAAACATTGCTATAAACGTTTTTTTGCTGTGTCATTTCTTTCACACAATAAGAAGTGGGGCTGAACGAGTATGAATAAATATCCAAATTGTGATAGTTTTTGACTGAAATGTGACGGCGGTATGACTCACAACATCAGAGGGAATGGTTATTTTATATACAACATACTTAAAATGATACTAGTGCAGATCTGTGAGAAACAAAGATGTTTTCCTCAGTCTATAGAATATGATGTGTGTAGGTCAGGACAATATTTCATCTAAAATGGTAATTGACACACATTTTGGCTTAAGAAATTAGAAAATTGCAGTAGGCTATATATTGCGATTTCGATAAAATTTCGATTAATTGTTCAGCACTAATAAGAAGATAATAAAACTGAACAGGTTGTATAATTTCTTGTGGTTTATCTGTTATTTTATTGTACGTTTCATTTCTGCCATATGATTGTATGTTTTATTATTTTATGTAAAGCACTTTGGGTATGTTGTAGGTGCACATGGCTATATAAATAAACATTGATTGATTGATTGAATCACAGTGAATTTATGGGTAAGAAAAGAGATACTGATATCTGCTTTGAAAACCCCACAGTACCCCTTAAACAAAAATACCAACTGTAAGTTAGTAAGTAAAGCAGGATCAGTGACAGAGTTGTGTGTGGGGGTGTGATTCCCTGAGGAAAGCATCCACTGCTGCCCTCCTCCTCACTCAGACGGACCGTTACCAACCACCACATGACGACGGACACAGAGCATGCACGAAAAGCAACTGTGGAAGATAGATTTAGAGAACAGAGAGAAGACTGTACAATGAATAATAACAGGGGAAAATATGAGAAGTGATATGAACATGACAGATGGAGAGGGAGAGATATGAGGAGGGTTCTTAATTGTGAAAGAGAAAGAAAAAAAATGAGGAAGACAGGAAGAGATAATGGGAGTAACGCTCTGTTGTGGCTTTCAGTTGTAAGAAAATGGAGAAGAGGGATGATTAGAGAGAAATGGAGAAGTGTATGTGATCCTCATTAGAGCGATGATATTGCCCGGGGATGTCTGTCTCCCTCTCACACAGACACACACACCTCATTCAAAACAAGTGACTAACACAACCTACACTTCATTAGAGAAACGGCATCAACATGTTGGGTTGTGCACTTATTTAGTTCAAGAGTAGATGATCAGATTCACCAAATGTATAAATAGAGGTGTGGGGGGATATTTTATCAATATTTTATTACACCCTGAATACCAACACCGCTACAGCTCACAAATGATCAGATTTGTTTAATCATCAAAAACCATTGTAAAACATCTCGCGGTTGTACAAATGCCTGAGTGCAGCACTCTTTGTTAATTGAGTGCAGTCTCGATGCTAAGATTGCTAAGTGCTTGTAACTGCTGCTGACGGTAGCTTCATATTTACGACATAGATGGACCCGGATTGATTTAACTCAGGGCAAGAAGAAAACAAAGAAGTGCATTTTCTAAAAATACTGAACAATTAGTTTAAGACTGGCCCTAGTCAGCAAATAATAAAGCTGTAAAAATCACAGCTACAAAATGATCTGGAGGAGGACAGAGAGAGACAGAGACAGAGACGCAGATACAGTCAGCTCCTGCTCTCTGTGATCACCTTTATCTTGATTTCAATAAAGATAACGTTCATGATTTATTTATGTCTACTGAGACAACAGTGGTATGTAAACATAGTCGACTGATCAGGGTTTTTCTATGGCCGATGTCGATGTTAAGAAATCTTTTCTTGGTCCATATATGTAGCTGATTGTTTTCCTCCATCTGAAAAAATGCTACTGTTTAATGATAACAAATAAAACCAAAAGAAATTGCTGAACTTTAGAGACCACCACCAATGATCTACCTCTATATTTATATCTATACTAGGGCTGGGTAATAATTTAGTAAAATAGTAATATTTCAGTGGAAATATAAAAAAGTTTTAACATGATGTTATGAGCACAATTTGACTCTAATTGTATTATTTCTATTTAATGTTTTGACTTAGATGTGTTTAACAAGAGCTTTTTGTTTCTAATACCACAATTAATTTGACCACAATTACAGTGGATCGACTTTAACTGGCATTTTATCATGACAATCAGCAATACTGTCTGATTGGATTTAATTTGACTTGAGAGATGATCTTTCAATTAACTGATTAGTCAGTAACTATAAGTAACTTTATTGTTGGGTTTTTGCACTGTTGACTTAAAATCCCTGTTCGGTGTAGAGTAAAGATGTGATCTTTTGCCGTTTGTGTGACAGCAGTGTTTGGACTAGAATATAAGTAGAGCACACAGCCAGCCATGCACACAGACTAAATAAATTGTTTCTGACTGTTGCTCTGTCTGTCTCACTCCTTCTTTCTCTCTCGTCTCTGGCTCTGTCACTGTAGGTTATCTCTTCATCTCTTTGTCTCCGCGTCTGGTGAACACAGATCTCTGGAGGGCTCTTTGTTTCTCCACCATCACAAGTTACTCCTCACAAACACAGTCCAGGGCAGGCAGACACACTGTGCCGCAGAGGTGTTTAATTTAAACTGTATCACACAACCAGAGAGAGAGAGAGAGAGAGAGACTGTCTGTTGGTCCTGAGCCTCTTTGTCTGAACTGGAGGGGGGTTCAGCAGATACAGCCCATCAGAACACCAGAAGCCAAAAAGAGAGTGATAGAAGAGAAAAGGAGGAAGGAGAGCTTTAAAGAGAGCACTCGTGCCGACATGCTTATCTCTGTGATGACTTCAAAGTGTGTGTGTATACACAGAGAGAGAGAGAGGGAGAGAGAGAGCAAGGTCATTATCTGTAAGAAATGGATTACACACAGACACACACTCACTAATTCGCTCCTAAAAATGGAGACATGCAAGAAGCTATAGCTAAAAAAACTCACTTGCATTGACTTACATTCATTTCCTGGAGACTTACTCCAACCTTAATGACCACAAACCATAATTACTACTGACCTAATCCTAACCCTGACCTCTAACCTTCGCCATAACTCTGATGTCTTCACCTTAAAATCTAGTTTACACAGTCACATTATGGGGACAAAAACACAGTCCCCCATAATGTGACTGTGTAAACAGGTTCAGGTCCCCACAACACAAGGAATACCAGGTACACACACAGACACTAAACCAACAGCCTATCTCGTCTGCCTCTGCATAACCTTCACCACACCCACACACTTTCGTTGAGCATCTAGAGGAGGTGATGTTATTTAATGTGTTCATTTTGAAGTTTAAATTGGTTAAAAATTAAAAAAGAAAAAGAAAAGAAATTATAGTCAGTGTCAAGATTTATCATTTTGAATAAGTAAACAAGCTTTTATTCATTTTAGTAGACTATAATTCAAACAGTTTTGAGACACTGACCTATATTAGAGATTATAATTGTCTATTCTACTACTGTAGGGGTTGGGAATCACAGGGTGCCTCACGATACAATACCACAATACTAATAATCATGATACAATTCTGTGATAATGATAATCCATGTGTCCTGGATGCAATCAGGACAAGTATTGCGACGGTAGCTCCACACAGGTCAATTTGACTCATCCATGTTAGTGGATGATAACAAATGCTCATAGAAGTTGATAATGGCAGATATTAAGATTGGTATTATGTATTATACGTATTAGGATACAATGTGATACATGGTCCACGATACCATTAATATCACGATACAACGTTTCTGTCATAATCAAGTATTGACACCTGGCGAGCGAAAGTGGCAGGGACAGTTTACTTTAGAGCGCCTTAATTTGATAATTAAAATATCGATATTTTCCCTGGCGTATTGATTATTGTATTGCATGAGGAAGGAAGCCGATATAACACCAAATCGATATTTTGACACATCCCAATCTACTGTATATTGTTCCCTCACTGTCTTGCACATAAATTGCATGTATTTTCACATAGCCTCAACGTGCAACGCCCATTTAAATTGTAGACAAAGTTCGGAAGCAACATAAGCACACTGTGCAAATCCTTTCAGTCAAATGTAGAAGTTGAGTCCGTGTGATGGAGTGAATTTTACGATGGTAAATAAGTGTGAACATGTTGAGAGTCTCTCTAAACTCCACACTTGCCTTTTCATGGGTTTTTTTTTTATTGCTATGTAAAAATGCAGTTACGGATGCAAAAATATTGCTGGCGGCCATAAAAAACAGATCATAAGCCACTTTTCTGCTGCATATGTAACGCGGAAATAAGATAATCCTCTGAAGACTGTCGGCAACTTTCTGCATCTCAGGGTTTACATCGTGACAGCAACAATCTCATTTTACAGCCTGAGCAGCATTCTGGACATTTGTATTCATCATTTTAAATATTCATGTATATTACATATTTCAAATCATTGGGTCTGACTTAACCGTAGTCATTGTGTACATGTACTACTGCTTTGATGAACATTCTTATTTTAATAAATTGTATAATTTTACAATCACCTAATTATATGAATTCTTGTTTTCATTACCCATCAATGAGACTTTTATACTTTATACATTTCTGACCACCATGTCTTTACAATAGCCCACAATGGACAAATTAAACATCATTTAGGCTTTGATGCCAAGTAAAGTCAACATAGGTTCTCCATCACAGTTGGAAAGGAAGGGTGAGGAATAACCAGCTGCAACATGCAACTTCTCCAATAAATGTGACAACACGATTTGGTGATATATCGTCGTCCTTCCTCGTGCAATACAATAACCGATACGTGAGGGCAAATACCGATATTTAAATGAACAAATTAAGTCCCTGCCAGTTTCACTACTTCTTGTCTCCTCACAGTGGCGCTGCTCAAATGAATGAAACTTGGGCTGAAGGTACCTGGCCGAAGAAGAGGGAGTTTAGAGCTAGCGTCATATTACGTGTCCTGATTGCATTCAGGGAAACATGGAGCAGCAAAGGTGCATACAAGCAAAACGTCCTATTGATGACAGTTTTTTTTTAGCAGTAGAATCCCCTTCTGAAACCGTTTGTGTTTTTAGCCATGGTGCTGCTGTGCGAAGTTGCCTCGCTTTAGTTACGCTGTGTGCTTCTTCTGCCTTGCCTGCTCATGTGCGACATAAAATGCATTACTGTGTGTGCAGCGGGGGGGATGCTGCCACAGACACAAGGCAAAAGGCTTCACCAGCACTGTGCGAACCCATTTAAAAGTTTATGCACTACAGCTTTAAAACTCCCCAATTATAATCAATATATGAATGACTATTATATGAAGGCTTCATTGATGACTCATTAAAAAAAAAAAAACTCAGTCAACTCTGCCAAACACACATCACACACACTCATCATCTGTTTTGGTGTCAGGAACAAAAACATAGAAGAAAAACTGTTAAACTGGTTATAGGAAAGTGACATGAGGGCACTGGGTAACTAAGGAAGAAATGCTGTTAACTTTAATAGTGGGCTCATATACATATGTTTTACATACAAAGGGTGGAGTAACTTGAAAAGAATGCACTGCCAGGACATGAAAATGCAAAAACAAATCTAAATGTGACACCTGAATGATCTGCAGGTTACCGACTGTAAGTCTGTACAGAGCACTTTCACAAGTGCTGTAAAATGTTTGCAACTCTGTAAAGTGATCTGTCACATTAGAGCCAATAAAAGGACTAATAATTGAATGCCAGAGCAAGTCACAACAAAGATTAAACGCGAGACAAGATTCTCCAAGGTGAGGCTGCTGAAGGCGACAAATGGCTCAGTGCAAGGCAACAAAGTCAACGCTCTTCATGAGCGCGAGCGAACGCAGCTGAAGTCACCGTTTGCTTTTTAGCGAGTGCCAGGTGAGACATAGTAACTGCCAGCGTGGAGAGAAAACAGCCCATACCTTTACACCAGGCAGCTACCTACGCTTCATCACACTCACCCACACATGAACTCGTGAAATGAACAAAACCAGAAAAAAACAACTAACTCAGGAGAACAGTAATCTCCAATCATTAACTCATTATAGTGCGGACTGTATTGTTGTTTACACATTTAAAATGAACTGCAGGAATTACTATCCCTTGTTTTATTACAGTGATCAGACATGTGATAAGAATGCAGATAAAGAGGATCGTCTTTGTTTGCACGAGGACTGTCATGTTAATATTGCAATGTTGCCTTCTTTGCCAGATTTCTCTTGTATTGTAAATACATTATTTGTGATTGCAGCATATAAACAATGTTTAATTCATGCTGAAAATGTATTATATATATATAAATACAAATGCATGTTGACAAGCTGCACAGCCTTTGTGACAATATAATTTGGACAGGTGAGAGAGTAGCATTGTTACATCAGCTCTATGTTCACAGAAAATGAATAAATTATGGGTGATATTATATTCATCCATGTCATTTGCATTTGTGTTATTATGCAAAATATTTAGTTGGACCAAACATCAAAAGCAAAGGTAGATTTGTGATATGGGCAACACAAAATAATTACTTATATATAATGTAGATTATTAGGCATCACTTAAAATGACACGACATAATGTGTTCTATGGTCCAAAGAGGTTTGACACCACAAATGGTGCATATTTTTAGTCCCGCTGGCAGCAGAGGGACTAAAATTCCTGGCACCGTGTGTGTGATTCCCACAGAGGGGAATCGGGCACATGTTCTCCATTCTCTTGTGGCTGCCATCGCTGATGAAGACGAGCGGAGCTGACACGCTGAGCAGCTTGTATTTGGCTTGTCAGGTGTGTTTATTCCACATCAAGGCACAACAAGTTGCACAGATTTGCTGCTCCAGTGGGCCAATCATCACAGGGGGGTTGACCAATAATAATGAATTGGCTGGACTTGAATGAACCGGGAGTCTATAGGACGTGTGGACGAGTGGAACGTGTGAGTGTCTGCCACCTCTTCAGTCTGAGCAACGCAAAGAACATTGATTTGATTTCCACAAATTGTTGGAGTGGAGCAGGTAACTCAACAGGAAAATAAATGGCAATCATTTTGCTATGGATTTATTATTGAACTAATTCCTGAAGCAAAATCTTCAGTTTTGAGATGTGAGAACTTGCTAAAGTCTTGTGACTGATACAAAATATGACAGCCAAACTAATGCAAAAACTGATTAATTATGTGAGGTTTTAAGGTGTGTGTGTTCTTGTATGGGTATCTTTGTGAGGACCAAAGGGAGTGAGGTACATTTTGGGAAAGTGAGGACATCTTGGCTGGTCCTCACATTCTGTCAATGACCTTTGGGGGGACCTGGTTTAAGGGTTAGGGTCAGAAGTGGGTTTAAGGTAAGGCATTTAGTTGTGATGGTTAAGGTAAGGATTGTATTATGATCACGAGTGTCCTCACTATGAACGCTGCGCAAACGTGTGTGTGTGTGTGTGTGTGGTGAGGAGCTGAGTGTGTTGCCTTGACTACCAGAGTGTGAAGGTATGGTGTCCAGCTCTGGTTATTATGGATGTACTGTAGGATGTAGCACGCACGCGCACACACGCACGCGCGCACAGTCTCTGCGACATTGTAACGTAATGAAAACACCTGAGTCGTGACGTGTTTACGAAACAGCCCAGAGCGCTGAATGAGAGAACTCGCGGTTAAAAAAAAAAGAGCAATAAACGAACAAACCCCGCCGCTAACAGTCATTAAACACCAAACAGGGAAGGACAGTCAGCGGTCGCTTTGAATTACTCACGCTCTTCTTCCGCAGGTGCAGCCCGTGCTTCAGCAGCCCCGGCAGATCCCGGATTTTGTGTTTGAGCTGAGCCTGGTCCCGGGCGCTCCGGTTCCACCGCAAGCCCGCGAGCAAGCCGTCCTCTGCGGGCTCCGAGTCCTCCATGGCTCCTGTCCGTCTTGTGTCAGTCCTCAAGCTGTCTCCGTGGCCGCCGGTGGCGCCTGTTCGCCATTTCCCCCCTGCTCGTGCTTACACGCAGCGACCTGCATCTGCAACCGAATCGCGCGCACACTAGTTAACGACCTACTGAGTGAATCCGCAGCACGCGACGCTGCTGCTCCACCCAAAGGCTCGCGCGACCTACTTCTCTGTAGGCTGCCAGGTGTGTGTGTGTGTGAGTGAGTGAGTGAGTCAGTGAGTCAGAGAGAGAGAGAGAGAGAGAGAGAGAGAGAGAGACAGGTGCACAATGAAAACATTGCATCACTTCCACCTTTCATTCTCTGACCACTCATAGGAACAGTAGCCTAGGTTACGTTGACATTGTTATATTGTTATCTGTGTTGAACATGACACCATTTAGGTTTTCTGCTCATGTATGTTAAAATAAGGTAAACGCTAGTTTAGGTTATTGTTATATTATTAGTAGTAGTAATTAGCTGAGAAATAATCCTTTTTTTCAGTGTTTCTTAATTACATGTCATTTAGCAGACGCTTTTATCCATAGCGACTTACAAGGGAATTGAGTACAATCAGGGTGAAGTCGAACTTGCGACCATGATGTCTTTCACACACAGGGTAGCGGTCTTAACCACTGAGCCACTCCACACCAATAATAAAAACAGTTAATGAAACAAGTTGATTTCAGCGTCTTTAAGGACCAGCGTGTAAGCAATAGTGACACCTAATGGTGAGACTGTAATGCCGCTTTTCCACTACATGGTCCCGGCATGACTCACCTCAGCACAGCATGGCACCTTTTTTTTTTTGCTTTTCCATTAGAGATAGTACCTGGTACTTTTTTAGTACCTGCTGGAGAGGTTCCAAGTGAGCTGAGTCAATACTAAAATGTGACGTCATCAGACTGTGTGTCATCACTGGAAGAGTCGTGAGTGCGACGTCTGACACAAGAATCAGAGCGAACAATGCTGAACTGTAGAGGTCAGGATCCAAATGTGAGTAATTCCCTGTCTCTTTGTTCTCGTATGGAAGTGAATATCTTTAGGGAAACACTAATTTTCATTTTTCTGACATTTCTTTCTGGATCAGCAGAAAATAACAGACAGATTTTTCAGTAATCAAAACAATTGTTTATGTCGCCGCACTGATAAGGATATGGGTGTGTGTGTTTGTGTGTGTGGAAGGAGAGAATAGAGACAGGCTGAAGGCACTCTGTGCTCACCACATTACCTGGATCAAATTTCCATATGTAAACAAAGAGAAGCCATTGTGTGTGTGTGTGTGGGTGTGGTCTATTTAACCCATATTCAACTTCTAAAGCATGCGTTTGTTGTGTGGCAGTTGGTGAAGAAACAGTAGTGTTGTGGTGTGTCCACCAGGGGGCGCTGAGAAATTTTACATTTTACCCTAGATATTATGGGTGTGGGAAAAGTTGACAAATCAATTAAAATTGCTGGCTTCCACAAAATCGATATGTGTTTCTATATTTATTGTTGGTATCATCAATCGTGGGTTTTGAAACGTCATTTTCACATGGGTAACATAAGGCCCTGGGGCCACATACGACCAGCAAACCAGTTTTATCCGGCCCACCACCAGGTTACAGGTTTTTTTTAACCAAGAGTGAACATTTAAATATTTTGTGTCTGACATGGTGAGACTTATGAAGAAACACTGCAAACTCAGACTGTTTCCAGCCGGGCTTTTACTTTGAAATAGTCACAGGGAAGGAAATGTATCATTAAGTGTATTTCACAGCTAAATTGTGACTTTAAGATTTTGTGTTGGCATGTTGCATATAAAACATACTTTGAGGCCCTTCATGCAGTGTTGTAATGTAATTAAGTACAAATACTTACTGTACTTTACTTTGTTATTTATATCTCTAGCAACCTCAACATTTACTCTAACTATCTTTGTTACTCGTTACTACCATATACAATCAGAAGAAGAAGAAGAAGAGTTGGTAATGGTCTGTATTTATATAGAGCTTTTCTAGTCTTGATGAGCTACAGTCTTGAACACTACAGTTTTGCCATTCACACATTCACATGCTTCAACATGGGGTTAAGTGTCTTGCTCAAGGACACATATAGACCAGCAGAGCCACAACCTTCCAGTTGAAAGGCAACTCGCCCTACCACAGAGCTACCATGACTAAATCCTAACGCCTCACTTTTTTAATACTTTCGCTTCTAAAACTGAAGTAAATTTTATATCAGAACATTACTTTTGATACTTTAGTTCAATAAACGTCATATACTTTAAGACTTTTAATGAAATAATATTATAAAAAGTGACTTCAACTTCTACCAAGGTCATTTTCTGGTAAAAAATACTTGTACTTTTACTCAAGTATCCCTTTAAGGTACTTTATACAAGATTGACATCATGAAAGGAACATGTTGCTGTTTCACGTTTGCCTTTTTGATGGCTTCAGATTAAGGATCACGTTGGTAGGTGGGGCCTTTAAACTTCTGCACTTTACTTTACTTACTTTTTTTTAACTCTCCTTTAACTACTTACTTTTATCTGAAATAGTTTTTATATCCATAACTACGTGTACTTTTTATGCTGCTATTTGACCAGGACTCCCTGGAAAAGAGATCTTGTATCTCAACGGGACCTTTCCTGGCTAAATGAAGAAATAAAAAAAAAAAAAACAACCTGAGCCAATTATTGTTCAGCTCGTGAACTTCAGGTAATCGCTGACTCAGGCACCACGCATGGTGACCTTCACCTCAGCAAATATAGTGGGAATGGTAATGAAGGAGACGTTAGTCACACTTCTGCTTCTGCAGAGTTAAGGTTATTCGTGTGTCACAGATTGAGAAACAGGATAGAAATTCAGCAGATAGCAAAACGTCTGTGATTCAGTTCTATGTGTTTTTTTTGCTGAATTGTTTTTTTTTTTCTTAACTAATTCCTACATGAGCAGAGTTCTGAATCTCTGACACTTTGATGAACAACCCAACCATTCTCATTTTGAACTCGCCAACATAATGATGTGAATTCCTCCACCACCGCAATAGGAGAGATTCAAGTCTGTGCACCTTTTAGACGCAGCCAATGTTTTTTTATTCCGTAGCATCCATCACGAGCTGTAATGGAGTAGTGGGAGTTAAAGACATTCATTTGCTTTCACTGGCTTGAGAAAGCGGTGCAGCCCACATACGAGGCTGATTCAATATTATATTCAGTCTTATATGAAAGAGAATTCATTTGAATTCGGCAGATCCAAGGGGGTCTGAGCGTGATACTTAGATGATATAAAGCTGAGCAGAGTGCAGCCCGCGTGCACTGGGTTCATGTGTAGGAGTCAAATGTCGAGTCTGCTCTTCTGATAGGCCTTGTAATCTGGGATAATTGGCCCCTTTCAGGGGACACAGATTATAACGACGGCGTCGTTGTCAGACTTAATGGAGCGGCACATGGAACGAACACAAACCGCGTTATGGGGGGGGAAACCTCTTTTTTCCACTTGGATCCAAAGCCTCACTGTCACGTTAAATTCTGACGCGAAATGATGTTTTTACTTTCTCTGACGTTTTCACTTGATTTGATCTCGGCACACTCAAGAACACATACAGAGTACGTCATGCATAGGCTATAAACACATCATGATGATGTGTTTCAACCGGGTCACAATCCCGGGTCTGTACTAACGACTGCAACAGGGATCTGCAAGTAAATGTGGTCGAGGGCCAATTTTTTTGGAAGCAATTGAATATTTGGGCCAAAACCTTGGAATTACTGCTTCTTCTTTGAGCCTAACACATGCAAGTAGTTCTTTTACGGACATTTACTCCCCAAACCTGGCTGTTAACATGACAACAGCAGTGTTTTTAGTTTTATTTTTCAAACTAAACATTTAGTTTAGGTTAACTGTCAATTCTAGCAACATAATCTGTTTGGTTCAGGTGATATTTTTTTCCAGAATAAAAGCTCGGAACTCTGTGAAGCTGTGAAACAACTAGACACTTGATTCCATTTCAGAGATCAAACAAAAAAAATGCCTGCGTCTCAGAGCTTGAAATAATGTGTTAAAGGAAAAAGCATCAGCAAAAAATAGAAATAAAAGGCAAGAATAACGATTATGTAAAGAAATACTGATCATGTTTTGAACTCCTTTGTATCTGTTATCATATTCATATAAACTATGAAAATGTCATATATAATATATATTATTATTATTATTATTATTATAATAATAATAATAATAATAATAATAATAATACATTTTATTTGTAAGCACCTTTCAAACACTCAAGGTCACTTTACCCCTTTAAGAAAAGAAGATAAATCAAACAGACAAACATTAAGATGACATAAAATGGACACATTCAACACAGTAGATGGAGTTTAAAAAGAAATAAAAAGGCAAAATACAGAAAAAGATGGCTGAGGTGAACGGTTATATATGTAGATATAACATATTTGTGCTACTAAATAGGATCATTATTAGCACAAAACAGTGATATTTGGTGTTAGTTTTGCTTGATAAATGTTTGTGTCAGACTGAGAAGAAGGTTTTTATCACCACATTTTGTAAATTATTCTCTGAAAAACTAATATATATATATGTATATATATGTATATATATACACATATGTATATATAACTTATTAAATATAATAATTATTATATTATCAGACTGACAATTGGTGGATTTGTAATCACCACGTTCTCTCCACAGAAGCGTCCAGACACTCTGGACGGTCAGTTGCCTCAGTGGGGAGTTTCCACGTAGCACACGACCTCTAAGACTCAGCGGGTCGACACTTTGTATTCAGACTCGTCGCACGAGCAGCTGCATGAAAATAAGGAGGTGTGGGGGGGGGGAAGAGAAGAGAAGCGAAGAGAAGAGAGAGAGAGAAGAGAAGAGAAGAGAAGAGAAGAGAAGAGAAGAGAAGAGACGAGAAGAGAAGAGAAGAGAAGAGAAAGAGGCCTTGGACTTTTTGGATGATGGAATACAGTGTGATGCTCGGACTTTCTCTGGGGACCAGTGAGACAAAAGCAGCCACTGATACATGCACACGCAGCAAAATCAAACAGCACACTGTTTGAATGAATAAGCCCAGCATAGTAATTCATTGTCATATATAGTACTATACAGCACTGCAGGACAACATGAAGGTGCACAGGGAAATGAATGGATTATAGGGGGAGGGGATTAAAGGAGAAGATGGGGAAGGAAATAGTGAGAGCCAAACATGGAGGAGAAGGAGGTGGTAAACCAATTACCATAGGACAGAGAGAAAGAAAAAAAGACTTTCATCCCAAAACTGTCACCACATGCAAATCTACTATATTTTTTCTTTCATTCTCTGTTACATGAATAAAGTATCCACACACATTGGTCAGTCATCTCTCTTTATCACTCACTCACACACATTTTCAGAGCTCTCTTCAAACAAATCCACCCCGTGATTAAATATTGAAGAGCGCCTGTGGCAAACCGAGCGATGGAGATACCATTCCTCCAGTCTGATATGGACTCTCCTCGTTCCATGAGAAGAAGACGAAGAAGAAGAAGAAGCAAAAGAATAGGAGACAGGATAAGAGGGAAGAAGAGAACAGCATGAGAAAAAGGGGGAGGATGAGGAGGAGCAAAAAAAAAGGACGAGAGGAGGAACTGAAGAATTAGATGAGAAGGAAGTGCACTGAGCCAGAGGCTTAACACAATATGACAGTAGGAGTAAGAAATGTGAGCAAGGTTCACATTTGCACACTGTCAGTGTCAGCTTTTAGTTGATCAGTCTATAACTAAATAGACCAGAATGTCCCTGTTTCTTATTTTAATATTTTTATACACTAATACAGATTAAACTTAGTTGGAAACCACACATAGAACACACACATCTATTACTTTTCTTTTGTAAAACAAAGGGATTATTGAAAAAAGACTGAGGGCATCGTATTGTTCACTTGTAATCCCTTACTGTATATACAGTATGTCATACTCTGTCGAAATTTGGTGAAACACATATGAAACAAACTAAGATCCTATAATTAAACTTCAGAAAAGAGCATAAATAAAGTTGGATATCTGGAATCCACGAGTCAGATTTTCACAGGATATGTATATTCTAAAAGACTAGAGATACTAGTTATAAAACCAGAGGGAAAAAACTAGAATAAAATAAAAAAGAGAAGGAAATAATATAATTTACCAGGATTATTTACGTTTGGAACTACAGACATGTGTCAGTTTTAGGGGTAAAGGTATAGAAGGAACTCAGCCATGAAATTAAATTGTGTAAAATTCAAACAAAAGTTGGAAATATAAAACAATTCCAGTTCACAATGCAAACTGAAAGACTAGTGCTATAAGTGTAAGTGCAGTGTTGTATGTATTTTCTCTACAGTTCTGATTTTCTTGGGTTTTTCCTTGTGTTGTACAGGATTCAGTCTATTCCTTTTTCGATTATTGCCGTAAGTGTGTTAAATGATCTCACTTTCTGTTCACTTTTCATACGAATGTAACCGAAAGAAAGATATTCAGATTAGATTAGACTTTATTGATCCCACACTGTGGGGATTTAACTGCTGCTACCATGTTGCAGCAGTTAAAGGACAGAGAATGGAAATACAACAAAAAGAGAAAATACAAAGGTAGTTGTGCAAAGTAAGAAAGACAAGAATAAATAGACCAATAGAAAGATAAATGAACCTGTTTGGAGGAAAAGTAGGTCTACATTTAAAAAAAAGAAAAACCTTCTCCACAGCTTCTGAACAATCTTCAGGCCAATTGTAAGTTTCCAGCTGAGGCGATTAAAATGCCATTATAGATGATAAATATCTCACATCCCAGTAAACGCTGGAGCAGACTCTCAAACTTGAGTCCAAACATGTGCGTCCAAGAGCACAGACGAGAGGCCCCTGAGCAAATTATAGTCAGTGTGAAGGTTTAATACTTTTATTACTGTTATTGGACAGTTTCTGTGTAGCTCTGCCTCAGGATGTCCTTTCTACCATCATGCTGTGTGACTGCCATCTAGCAATAGACTCTGGGAACTGCGTATTTTTGCATGTTTCACCAGAGAATTGCACAGTAGGCATCAGTGTAATACTCTATATAATAATTAAACTCATCTTCACTTCTTTACGCTGTCTTTACAGTACTGTAAAGACTGCTCCAGTTACATTATTAGTGGATAGCACAACATCATGTTTGCCCTCAATTCATATTTTTGATCATTTCAACATCTCGTAACTCACAACCATAGGCACAGAACCAGTTGTACTGCAGTTTAAATACACAAATCTCTCCACTTTTACTACTTGTGATTGCATCAGTGATCAGTGTTACATTTTCACAATGCAGGAGTTTTTCAAAAAGCATCTCAGTGTGTCAGGTTTTGTCCGGATAACATGAACTAAAGTGTTTATTACCAGTGTGTCTGAGCTATAATTTTAGAAGATCTCAATCTGTATTTTGAGGGGTTTTCACACAGATTTTATTGGGGGGGTTCGGTAGCTTTGCAATCCAAGCTTTTGTATGAAATCACAGCAAAATTGGAACGAATTTGCCCGTACAAGGATTATCAATACAAGGTAAAGCTCACAATGAAAAAACACACTTCCTTTAATCTGAGTTTCATTTGTAAAGAAAGTTAAAAGGGGATCTGACCAATTTAGAAACCCAGAGTTCCCAGAATCTTTCCAGGGCTACAAGGGAGATGAAGATTTCCTTCATTGACAAACTATAAGTTGTGGGAAAGTTGGATCTATAACACAAGTGACGTGATAAACATCGAAAGCTATACTTGATTGCATGTCACTGGAGTGAAAGTGGGGAGTCGCACAATAAAAATAGATAAATGGGCCCATCCCTTTCTGAGTAACAAGAACTTCTGTGGAAGCAGGAGAGGAAGTGGAGCAAAAAAGACAAAAGGAAGCCATGACGGCTGATGAAATATGCTTACTAATGTTCTGTGGGGTGCATGTGTACAGCACTGAACACAACAGGGCATGTTTTGTCTAGTTATCAGACTTATGTATACACATAACTTGTATAATTCTGTAGTGTTTTAATGGAGTTGTCATGTAATTCAGATGACAGTCTGGATCTGACCGTTTTTCACTGCAGAAGAGGGAGATTGAGCAACTCTCAAACTCTCTCACGGTCTAGGTTTCATGATGCCGACTTCTTGACTCACACAGTGTCACATGTGATGTGGAATACATCAGTTTATCATAGCATTGGCGGTTCTTTGTTCGTTTCTTCCTGATAATGTTCTCAGAAACATACACAATTACTTTCCTTCAAGTGCAAAATTAAAATGAAAATGTTTTTGGTTTTATTCTCTCCACTCTGGATGACCTGAAACTGCAACCCAACATATTTTTTTTTATTCATAAATATTCAACTTTCAATGTTCAGCTCAATGTCAACATCACTGGGCGTATATCCTCAATTTCTGCAATAGTCAATATTTGAGGAGAAGGAATGTTCAATGTAACTGAAACACTTGTAAATCATTTCACCTCCATTTTCCACACTGTGGCGTTCAGCTAATTAACTGGTATTCACCTTTTTCAGTCAAGTCGAGTCTCTGCTTTAAATCGAGCAAGTTACAAGTCAAGTCGCATGAATACAGAGGACAAAGATGATTTACCAGGTATTCCACATTTTAAATGTGTTTTAAAAATTGTTTAATCTGTAACTGAAACACTGTATTACTCATACAATGTAAGGACTGCTTCATGGTCCCATACAACTGAATTATGAACAAATGAATTATTTACAAAAAAAGATTAGAGGATAAAAATGAAAATACATAAAACTACCAGAGCCTAAAATGTAAAGAATACTGACATTAAATTCCAAATAACCAGCTTCTGACCCACCGATACGTTAACTAGCGTTAGATTAAAGTAGATTAGTAACCAATTGACTTCCTGTCATTTTGTCTTTTGTGGGATTTGAAGATATCGCATGAAATTTCACATAGTGGTGTTGGTGTCGCTCGGTTGCCAGGTTGTACACGAGGCCGCAAAAGCAGAGACCCGATGTTTTCCATGTTTCAATATTTGAGAAAATGTAAATATTTCATCAGTCAAAGTCATTTTACTCAAGTTTAAGTCAAGTCGGGTCTTTAAATGTGTGACTGAAGTCAAGTCACGTGACTCTGATAGTTGTAGTACTTTACACTTAACATTGAAAGCTTGTGTGTGACTTCTGTCGCCAAAATACCTCCACCCCAGTTTTAGCCCCGAAAGAACGACTGCGGTCTTCTCTTTTTTCTCATTTATTTCACCTCACTTATGTTTTTAAGAAGTGCTGATAACTCCTTCTTTTTTCTTTTTTTTTTTTTACCAGCAAAGCTTCCGTCTTCCCTCCATCTGTCAAGATGTAAATCTATCTGTCTAAATAAACTGTCCACCCCCCCCCAAAAAAACACGTCAGGCGTAAAAAATAGACAGTGAGCTCCCCAATGAGTCTAAAATGGACATTTTTCAGTGATCACAGATACCACCATGAGCTATTTTAAAGTTTCAAACTGTCCACTGAAAGTACCAAAAACGGTCTCCGATCAAAAGTGGACACAAACCCGTCCTTACAACATCGTCAACAGAGGACACCAGACATCACATCATGCTAAGTTTAATGTCAGTATTCTTTTTTTTTGACTTGGGAGTTCTCCAGTTGGATTCCCAATGAGTAACTGAGAAACAGAGAGCGACACATTCATGCAAATGATGCTGAACAATTGTCCCTAACATTAACATTTGCTAATGTCATGTACATCGATTTTTATCCTGAAATAAAACATCTAGGCATTATTTTTATTCTGTATAAATCATCACATTTAAAATGACTGAACCAGTTGTCATAACGTCTCTTGTACAAGGGATAGTTATTCTGCACTGGCAACATTTTAATATACATTTATTTTTGTTTCCTGAATGAAAAATGACTTTGACTTACGCCAGTGAAAGGGGAACAACATTCTAACCAAAGAGAAGAAGAAAGACTGAAGGAAATACTCCTCACTAATGGAATACTGGAGTGGGTTTTCCCTTTTAATTGTTGGGCTGAAAATATCGAGGGGATTTCTCCACAAAATTATACGAGTATGTCTGCGTAGAAGAGAGGTGAAAAAAAGAGTGAATGAATGCCAGTGATAGGTGCTTTTATTTATGTGTGTATTTATTTATTTTCTACAAATAAGAATAACAGCATCTTTAAAGTCAACTACTTTTAAAATTCCTGCACTGATCAGTCACCAACGTACGAGGGACCGGATGCTTGACACATACGATTAAGTCCTGAAGGGAAGTATTGGGAAATCCCTTCTGTGCTGAAGAATATAAAATGTCAGCCAGTTGCAAAGAGAAGGCAACTCCTCAGCATCACTGGGTCCTCAGCAAGTGTTTTCCAGCAGTGCAACATGCCCTCCACATTTAGTAAGTGATTTATTTGCAGCCTGCAGTGTGCACTTCCTCTGCTTCTTCCCCTTTCCATTCACTCCTTCACTCTTGCTCTTCCTCTCCGCACAGATGTCACAGCGTCGGCAGCAGTGATGCTGGCGGCCCTGCTGCTGTGCGCCCTTGGGACTCCGATTGCAAACGAGCCCGGCGACAGTCCGGCTGGAGACTCTTCGGGTGAGGAGGAGGAGGAGGAGGTGATGGTGACCTATGACCTTCTGAGCGTGAACCAAGTTTGGGACTTCATCATTGGCGCGACTGCACGCCACCAGAAGGAGGTAAGCGCAGGTTGTCTCTACGCGAATGTTTCTACAAAATGACTGTAAAGGAACCTCCACCTGGTCAGAAGGTGCACCACATCTTTATTAACTATATTATGACCTCACCTCATCCCTTATTATTTCTCTTTTATCATCCGTCCCTTCGTCAGTTTGAAGAGGAATTCCAAAACGCAGTGAAATATCATTTCCTGGACAACTACAGATTCCCGTCCCTTCCAGCAGACTGCCCTAATTCAAACTTCACCATGGTAGAACACGTCAAACCCCCCTCATCTTTGCTTTAGTGACACTTGACCAAACACTGACTTGATGGTTTTCCTCTGCTCTCTCTCTATAGGAGGCTTGTCTCCACAGGTTGGCTGAAGGCCTGAGCACCTACTTGGTTCTCTTTAAGCACGTGGAGAGCGAGTACCCCAACGGCTCCATCGTCTTGGAGGTCCGACCCCAGAGTGTGAAACTCATCAACCTCATCAAGGGAAAGGTCGGTCCTGGCGAGCACTAGCACAAAAGTGGTGTCACCAAATTCTGTAAATGAGGAATTAGTCCTTTATCAGTGAGGTACAGTGTGTGAAATGTGAAATTGGTGACGTTGCATGTTGCAGCTAAACTCATACCTCACGTCACCATCTTCAGGAGGCTACTGTGAGAGCCACTGGTGGAATCTGTACCATAGTTTGAGAACCTAGGATCTAAAACAAAGCATTGCACATAATATAGTTACTACAAGAATCTTTACATATATATAAGTAAGAATGAACCTACATTTAATGAAAGGTCTTTGTTTGAGTTCATTCACATTCCCCCCCACACACTTTTTAAAAAAAAGTCATTCTTTTCTATTTGTATTGTTGTGATGACGCAACATCTACATGTGTCACCACAGATGAGAAACCCCAAACAGGTCGCCGTCCTGACCCTGGACCAGGAGGAGCAGCTGGTGCGTGACATCTACAACCCCAGCCCTTTCCACAGAAAGATGACGGCACACAGCATCCTACGCCAGCTCCACAACTTCCTCCTCGACGGCAGAGTAGAAATTCGTAGAAGGGAAAGGAGAAGACGGCCCGGCAAGGTTATTACTCCCTCTTACAATTTCCTGCAGAGATAAAAGTAAGCTATGAAGGAATACGGGCTGATGCAGCCGCTCTAACGTTAATGTTAAGTGGCTTTAATATTGTAGGCCTGAGGGCTTGAAACAACCACTAATGTCTTATCTATTTAATATATTTATACGTGATGAAAAGTGTTATTTATTAGTCAAAGAAAAACAAATGAGTGAGATATATGTACTTGAATCATTTGGATGTTTACTCATTTCTGGATTGGGACAAATCATTAAAGCTGTTGTATTGTTAATGGTATTTTACTTTTAAGTTATTGTATCTTGTTTATATTACACATTTTTTGTGGTAGCATTTTACAGCAACATAAAATGAATCATTTGTAATAGGGAGTAATATTGTGGTAATTCAAGTAACAGCTTGGTAATAACAGTGGAAAATGAGTGTAGGAGATATTTCAGTCTTAATTCACATTTCTATTTTAAGACACAAGCTATAACCAGGATACTACTTACGAAATGACAATATTTCTGTATGACCACACCATTATCATTATTGTCAAGCTGGAAATTGCATGAGATATTACCATAAAATTACCTCCATGTTAAAAATATTATATCATGACCATGTTGTTACTGTACTTTTAATTATTACCCTTAATTTAATTTTCATGTGTGCACTCAGCCCACTGTTCACACAAGTGTTTTGATGCCAGTGATGATATTTTGTCAAAGTAGAAAACCTATAAAATAAAAATATATTTGCATTCAACAGGAAGTTGTTTTTTTGTACTTAGAATCGAACAAGCATTAACACACCACATACATACACAACAATCAAGAGTTGTTTTTGTCCAGGATTTATTTTGCCGATGTTTTAAATTAAAAAATAAAAAGAGGAGGAAAAAAAAACATGAAATAAATGGTTCATCCAAACATGGTCGTCACACGTTCACGAACAAAATAGCAACTGACGTTTACGTCTTCCGTTCGAGCCGCCAACACTCTCCATACTTCTACTGGGTATATAACGCAGTCATACACATCATAACCGTGAGGGGACATCATTTGTAGCTTATCAGACAGGAAAGTGAAAAATGACGTCCATTTTGTCCCAGACTTTCAACACAAGTGGGGTCCCATGGTCTTGATGAGGAGAGAGGATCGTCTGTGTGGAGATGTTTCTCAGCCCCATAGTAAACTAGAAGAAAAATATATAGCTTTATATAAAGACTCCAGTAGACCACAAAGACAGCCAAAAGGATCAATCAAAGACATTATACTGAAAACAAAATGCTATCTGATGTACAGCGTTAATACAGTGTCCTTCATACACACACTAGACATCTTATTTTTCAGATTAAACTTAAAATGACTGAAATAGCAACAATACATCGCCGTCCTTCCTCGTGCAATATGATAGCCAATACGCCAGGGCAACTATCAATATCTAAATGAACAAATTAAGACACTCTAAAGTAAATAGTCTGTGCCGGTTTGACTCGCCGGTCATTGCTACCTCATTTCTCCTCACGGTGGTGCTGCTCAAATGAATGCGGGAAACATAGGAGGAAGTTACCTGGCTGAGGTTACAGCAGGATAATGGTGGAGAAAGCTATATTAAAAGATGCCTCATCCACGTTTAACACATAGACTTCATGCACTTTGTTCTCTATGTTGTGAATAAACAGAGAAATCCTGCACTTTTAACTTTTCACAGATGTTTTGTTTTCTTCAGTTAGACAGATATCGTGACGTATCGCTATGTGATTGTCTTGCAATATAGTGATTATCACAGAATTGTGCCGTGCTACTGAAAACAGACGAAAAGATTCTGGAGATCCCCAGCACTATCAATTTATACACACAAACGCTGTGTCTGACAGTATTGCCTGACAGAGTATGTTTTCAGATACAGGTTGCATGGCATGCAAAAACTAAAATAATAAATAATTTGGGGTAATCTTTTTATATTTATTATTTCATACGCTTTTTTTTTACGCTTACAATACAAGAGATTCACACTGCTGCAGTCATTGAAACAATATTTAAGACAAAAACATGCAGATTCTGGGATTGGGCAAATTGTGACTGAGTTTGAGAGTGGATGGTTGTCTCTGTGTGTCCCTGTGACAGACTGGCAACCTGTCTGTGGTGTACCCCACATTTCACCGAATGTCAGCTGGAATTGGCACCAGTGACCCCTGCGACCCTCATGTGGTCATGTGGAGAATAAAGCAGTAGAAGATGAATGAATGAATGAATGAATGAATGAATGAATGAATAACAGTTAGCCATTAGCTCAGCTATTAAAACAAAATGTGAGAAGAGCATAACTCCTCACCTTAAGACTGTGGGTTCAGGCATCCCTGGATCTGCTCCACGCTTGAAACCTGTTGAAACATAAAGGATAACATGAAGCTACTGTAACCAAGTGGTGGGCATTATTTTAAAGGAAGCGAAGGGCCAAAACAACAAGTATTGTCTCTTCATATGTCTTACCATATCATATTTTTCTGAAAAATATTCAGATGTGCAATCTTGATTTGAAATGTGACATTGCGAAATAACTTTTCAATATCTGAGGCTGCGTCTCATCGTAGCTCAGATTCTAATATCACAACATTGATCGTTCACTTGAGTTGAGCAAGAGTCAAATTGAGGTGACCAGTGAGGACGTTGCGGGCTGCAAAAAACTGGTTTGCATGCCAGTTTTAGCCTGTGTGCGCTCTTAACTTTCTACAAAGCAAAAATTTTTTTTTTTTTACTAAAGTTAACAACTAAGCCTCGGTAGCATGTAGAAGAAACATCAACAGCCACAACAGCCTGGCACCTCCTGCTCATGGGATGTGTGAAAGTTGTTGTGTTGGTCACTCTGGCCCAAGCTGATCCCACAAATTTTGATGTTTGAGGTCATGTTGAGGTCAGGACTGCAGGAAGGTCATTCCATCCACTCCACTCCCTGAATTTCCCTGAGTCACTACAGTGACAGCCATTCTGCAGAGTTCATTTTAATATGACTGTGAAATAACTATCTTAAGTTGAGCTTACATTTACTGAACAGCACATCTGACAATCACACAAACAAGGAGACCGAGAGAGTGTGCGAAAGTAAGTGAAAAAAATTTCCCCCTCTTCTAGTGTCATCCAAAGTCCACAAATGAAGCAAATTAGGACGCAAGACATTCTTAAGAAAACAAATTGCACATACAAATGTCGCCTCCCAACAGGACGAAAACGGAAGAAGAGTGGCATCATCTGTGTTTCCAAGATGCTGACATCAGAGAAGATTCTCCGGCAACTCCACTGACTGACAGTCATACACTCTCAACTTCCACATGTCTACTCTCACACATGACCTGCTATTACAGTGCTTACACATACACATTTACACAGCTTTTAGGACAACATGGTGAAAAAGATACAGGAACCTGCGAATAAGATAAAATTATATTCATATCTTATTTGTATTCTCCATAAAGTATTACACGTGGGGGTGGATTCATTCAAACTACACATTTCTCACACGTATCCAGATGTGTGGAACGCCCTACTACATAACTATATATGTAAAATCAGAAAGCAAGGGTAAATGAAATACGAATACAGATAAAGCTGTACGATATTGTAGCAGGACGCTAATAGGCTAAAGCTAACTAGCTAACGTTAGCAAGTCATGTCTCCACCATCCAGCCGTCTCCCTCAACTGAAGTTCGGATACTGACCAAGGTAGAGCACGGTTGGGATGAAGCCCCATCGGATGACAAACTGGCCGCATTGGAAAAGCTGCTGCAGCCGCTGTTTGGTCTCTTTGCTCATTTTAGCCATGAGTTTGTCCTGAAGCGGAAAGGACAGCAAGGACGAGCAGCACAAGGAAATGACGTCACGTCACGGGAGGGAACTGCTTTGATAGAGGTCGCCACCTCGTGGACTGACGTGGGACTTGGTCTTCTACTTGTCTTTTAACGAAAAGACATAGAAATGTAAAGAATAGAAATGACACCATTATCTGATTTCAATTATAACACAAAATTAAAAGTCTGTATCTGTATTTTTATACAAGTTTCAATTTACTTTAACAGCAATCTCAGAATTAAACGATAAATTATTACTGATACAGATTGCTCCAATATGGCCGCTTTAGACCATTTATGATCAATGATACTGTCACCAACACATTTGTCATTTCACTGCTGAGTCATTTCAAAGAACAAACATTGTTCCCCCAAAAAGAAGAAATAAACAGCCCAAACATGACTCAGCTAAACTGCTTTTGATGATTTTATTTACTTTTTCCAATCTGTGCATTGTGAAGAATGTGATACATAGGATTTTTGAAACCGTATCCGATTATACAGTTTTATTGGAACGATACCAATTCCATTCCCAAATTGAAAGCCGGGATTAAAACGTAGTGCGGTGATACTCCCTGTCATACACAGAAAAACATGACCAGGCACACAAGTGAAATATAGAAACACTTTATTCCCAGAAGTTATAGTGGTGAGTTTATCTTCAGACAAATGAAAGGCCAATACAAACATACTTAAGAACAAGAGCTTACCCATTCACATTTTAGAAACCCACATAGAGAAACATGATGATTGTTATTGTCCCACCAAGCTATGGACACTTTGACAGCTGGAGCACAAAGCCAACAGAATACACTTTAGGTGGGGCAGCACAGGTGCCTGATTCAAGACAACAGAATGTAGCAGACGGATGGGAATTTAAACCATTTTGGTACAAGACAATATCACCACATCTTATGATGTGCTGAACAACATGGAGTGACACTGGAAACATACCACCAAAAGTACTACAAACATCTGGAATGGTGGGTAAATCTGAGAAGAGGGAAAATGCTGTGCTGCCTTGAAAGCCTTCTCATGTCAGCTCAGGAAAGGGTATGTTTACAGTTCACGGTTCACTCAAAACAGGCAGGTTGAGTTTAAGTCAGTATTTGGTTTTAATATTTCTGAATAAGTAGACAGATGTGAACGGAGCAACAACGCATTTCTCTCACACACAGACAAAAACAGGGAAACACCACAATTTTAAGAGTCAAACCTCTTGTACATCATAAGAAAATACCCAAGTTAAAAACACTCTTTCAAGTGCAAAAGTCAATACTTAACAAGTCACACTTGCTCATTGTCCCCAAAACCCCAAAATCTCCTTTTAAGTAAATCAGAAGTTGGATTTTTATTTCTGCCATCAAATGCACAGCAAATCGGGAAGGTGCGAGAACGAGTGAACGACACACATATTGCTTCTCCATAATGACAATACTGTGCAACTGTAAACATAAAAAATGATTCTTATCACACTCGTGATTATTTAGTGATCACTTTTAAGAAGCATACTGTAGCTGTAACTGTTGACAATTAGAAAAGTGAACACAGGGAGTATGGGAGCTCATTGTATTGCTATGAAAAGATCTTGATTTTTTTTTTAAAGTATTAGAAACACTTGTTTCAGATATGGGAATCATACCCTATTCACTGTATCAATCAGCAGCAGCCTTTATTCTAAAAACATACAGTATATATATATATATATATATATATACATATACATATATATACATATACATATATATATACATATATACATATACATATATATACATATATACATATATATATATACATATATATATACATACATACATATACATATATATATATATATATATAAAAACAGACTGTACAGTACACACCCTCAAGCAGACGTTCACACACTCACAAACGAGCCCTTCCACAAACCAGGGCAAAGTCACAATGGGCATAATGAAAAGCCATGCAGGGCAACAAATGCAGAATCAAATACATTATGAAAATACTTTCCCACACAGATTTTAGTCATGAGTTTACCCATTTAACAACAGGCTGCTCTGCAAGATAGTACAAGACTGTACTGGTACAACTCCACAGCAACAGTACACTACTTTTAAAAAAAAAATAATAATAATCTGTGAAGCTGGAAGAGGTATCACTGACATGCTGCCTCCATCAGACGCAGAGGAGCTGACTGTGCTGAAGAAGAGAAGAGTAGCTGATGCTCTCTGGATGGAGCAGAACAGCAGACTGGTTTACGCCACACACCATCAAACACGTCATAAATGGAGCGACAGAGGAAACAGACAAGAGTGTTTGTTCATATCATTGTTGTTCTTCTGCAATTGGCATGGCTTGGAGTTCCAGGTCACAGGTAAAGGGTCACAGGTGAGGGTTCATGTAGTAAGGAGTATCAAAGGGTTCAAAGGTCAGAGCCGAGGTGCACGCTGATGCTGGGAGAGCGCTGCGTGTGGTTTGGCGCGGGGCTCAGGTACCCTTCCTCCTGGAGGCTGCACGAGTAGAGAGCAGCTTCGCAGGTGTTGTGGTTGGTGGAGGGAGGCGCATTACTGCCAGCCACATGCTCAAAGGAGCGGGAGAAGACGGCGCTGGCGGTGCGTGTTAGGCTGGTGAGAGCTCCTGCCTTAGGCACCGACTGGCTGGAGGTGAGAGTCAGTCTCTTGACAGCGTGCTCGGTGTTCTCACTGGCAGCCCGGCCAGTTGTTAGAGGGCTCGTCTCCTTGTCTTTGCTGTTGCGCCCGCCAAGACGACACTTCTTCATGGCCTTGGCCCCCAGGTTCAACGTGGTGATGCTGTTGCTGATAGTGATCGTGGGTGGGGTCATGTCAGGCCCAACCACACCTGGCCACACCCCTTCATCCACCTCTGAAATGTCCATCAGCTCATCTGGGGAACCCAGATCCACAGCATCTGTGAGATGGACAGGTGGAGACACAACAAAACATAAAATGAAAACCAGTAGCGGTCAACAAAACCACCATCTTATCTACCATCCAGCTCATTAAAATATGAACTTAGATAATGCAAGGATAAAAGCTTAAAGATATGAATTGCCTCCAATATGTATTATATAAACCATAAAACAAATAAAAATTACAGTCTTTGTGATTTGCCAATAGTATTATTTTTACATTAAATTTAAATTTTTAAAAAGAAAATGAATATTTCAGCCCCAATCCATGGTTTAAGACAATACATTTTTTATCAATTAATGGCTGAATGGCAGACAAGCTCTGTCACTGTCCAGCAGGTGGCGCCTTCACCCCACAACTTCAACTATGAGCAATATCTTGCCACTTGAGAAAAGTCAAAGTATACAGTGAGTTCTAGCCCAGCACATGTTAGGATAACCAGCAGCACCCCAGATACAACAGTAAGAGGGGTGCATGTGTGTCCCAGAGAGAGGATGGGACAGTGCCAGAGAGCAGAAGCCTAGGAGAGACCACAAAGGGGAAGTAAATGAGGGGAGGGAAAAAAGACACAGAAATTATTTTCTTTTCACATACCCTAAAGACATACACATAAGCAGCTCTCTGATTTCTTCAAGGTGTGCATTCACACCCATCTGAGTAGCAAACCACCCCTTCTAGTTTGATCTATTAGTGTAACAGAACACCAGTCAACAGCCTGGGAACACAACGTGTGATGGATAGGCAGGTCCTTTTAACTTCTATTCACGGTTTAATTTAGCCTTCAGTTCGGAAAAGGTCAGGAGTCACTTTGATTCAAGTCTCAATTAAAGATTGTGACGGTAACATTTTAAATAATACAGGACCTGCATATCCTTCCACAGCTTCTAGCTATCAGTCAGAAGGAAGTAATCTGTCTTCAATGTGTGGAGGTGTACCGAAGGTATCAAATCTCTTAGTAACAGTGTATGAGCAAAGGCTCCTGGTACTGCAAACAGAAGAACATGAACTTTCTGATCCAAGGTCAAGAGGGCTTTTTGTGTTACCTCATCATATATATAGCAAACTGCTTTTATACCTGCCGCTTATGTCCCTTGTTTCACTGATGTTCTGCTTCTATGAGAAGAGCTTTACTTAATTATTCTCAACATAAAATCATTTCATTTTAATTGAGTGATTCAGCCAAGCACAGTTTATTATTAGGTTACTGATCTGTAATCCATTTAGGGCTTAAATAATTAATTTGGTTTCAAGGGATGTCAGCAGGAGATCTTCTTGAGAAAGCTTTAGTCACAAAGGAGAGAGTAAATGAATGAATAACATCGAGTAGAGAAATGAGAGGAGTAGTGCGATTAGACGAGGAGAGAAGGTGGTGGAGCCCAGTGCAAAAAGGTAAAGGGGGAAGGCGTCATGCAGCTTTTCAGACAACGCCCCCACACACGTTACCTAGGTTACCCCAGGAGTGGCACGGGGAAGGAGGGGCAGGGCCTTAGTACTGGCTCCTCCCAGTGGAGGCTGACCCAGAACCCTCACTCTCCACCAATCGCCTCACAGACTTCTGCCTCCTGACCTCCTGACTCCGTGCACCAGAGTCATGACCTCGGGGGTCCAGGCTGACCTCTGAGGGGGTGCCCAAAATGTCGCCATCGGGCTGGGTGCGGCCATCAGGGCGTGGCCTTAGGGAGTCTCCGTTGACCATTCTCTCGACGCTCACACCTGTCACACTTATCTCGGGGATGGCAACGCCCCCAAGCGCAGCCTCACTGTCTACACTCACCTCCTGGGACTCTGGTGGTGGGGAAGCATGGGTGGGTAATGGAACAATACATAGACAGGTATACACACAGAAACACATGTCATGCAAACATACATGAAAAAACAAAAACACAGCCATGTGCACAGGCACACACGACCACAGAAACACAACACACACACGGGTAATCAATGTAATGACAGAAAAATAAAAAGACAAAAATCATAGTAATCAGAACATAAGATGGTCAAAATACATGCTACGTGGAGATGAATGTGAAACCAGTTTCTAAAGGGAATCATATGAGACCGCCTCTCATTCCTACACAAATTATTATTTCATCTTCCCAATCATCCGCTCACGACAAATGCTTCATGAAGAAAGACGCAGCTCTGATAAGGACACCAATGAGCAGGACGCACGATGAGGAAAAATGGTAGTTAGGTTCAAAATGACACCCATGTATTAAACTAGCTGAAGGCTGCAATTTACCTGCTTATCTCTACTCAGGAAACAAAGCGGGTGGCTCTCCTATGTGAATGTAAACGTACAGGCTGTCTCTTTTTGTGTGCGCCTTGGAGGCAACAATGACGAAGTTACAAACGGCCAGTGTGTATGTATGTATAGTGCAGCTTATGTGTATGTTATACTATAAATAATCTAATTGGTCTTTGGTTTCTGGTCCTTTATTATCTCTCTTCTGTTTTTCCACAGATGCACACCCGTCGCTGCTTTGCTGCAAACTCAGGTGACTCCTGACAACTCAGATAGGAAATGATGATTTTAAATGAGTTGGAAAGCAAATCTATGGGCTTGGGAGCTGAAATATGAAAACACTTGGGCCACTGAAATGATGTGATCAAATGAAGTGATCTAAATCTCTCCCTCTCTCTTTGGCATAGATTTGTTCCCCTGTCAAACAACAATACTACTGTTATTACGCCATAAAATGAAATGTTTACAATGTTGTTCCAGTGAGCCGAGCTCCAACAGATATGTCGCTTGCTTTTCTTCTTGCGTATGTGTCTCACCGTGTCTCTTCCAGCGGTGTCCCCTGATAGAGAGGGAGGTGACGGCATTTCGGGAGATCCTGGAGGAGGTCGGTGTAATCTCCACCTGGATACTCCGTGCACCCTCCTTGTTGTTGCTCTTCAGTGCCGCACCATGCAGCGATGACCTGATGGCATTGCCCACCTGTGGGCAAGAAGAGGCACAAACGTTGTTAAAGAGGCTCATTGGCAGCTCTACATTGCAACTCACACTTTGAAAAGAGTCACAGTTTGCATAAATCCTCATTATCAAAAATTGCCCATTATGCAGCCCCTCAGCTGAAGCTGTCTCTTAAAAGCTCACGTTCTACTGACAATACAAACATCCGCAAACCTGCTGAGGGTCAGTGCATCCTCGATTTAATGGGAATAAGGGACATATTAATAAATAAACATGTCCCTAAGCTGACCTGGACTTGTGATGTTTAAGTTTATAGAACACTACGGTCGTAATAAGATTACATCATAATCACAACTGAACATTTCCTTTGTGCGGAGCTGGAACACACTGGTCTCATGAGGGTAACGTCCAAGAGTTGTGCTTAACGAGCAGCCACCTGGTGCCTTCTAAGAAAACGTACATGCTCAAAAATATACATAGGATTTAACTGAGGTTTCATGATATATTCAGCTGTAGTGTATACACAACATTTATTCACAAATCTCCTTCTTTATTTTTATAATTTTCTCCAATATAGACCACTTTTATGATTATGAATGCACAGCTCATATGTTTTCATTGTTGAGTTAGAGTAAACCTTTACTTATGTAGTAATACTCTGGTCTTAGATTCAATCCTCTACTCTGTGGGCCTCGAGGATTATGGCTTAACTGAGCGGAGTAGAAAGCATGTAAATAATCTAGTGGGATTACACCCCGCTTGTGGAGTCTGACACACACAGACACAGTCTCACACAACACACACAATACACAATAGTGTGTCGGGCCTGAATCAAACCACAGGCAGCCATGTGCATTCAAATCACATGCTCCTTCACACAAACACGCACACGTGCACACACATACACATAGTGTAAGACTGCTGCATTGGCTTCCATTCATTTGGACAGCCAAAACAAAGATTGATACCTAACTTTAACCATAAACAGTTTTGTCTAAACTATGTCTTAAACTAAAACACAATTTTAATCTTATTCCTATCCATGATAAGAACCTCAGAAATAAGGTTCTGCCTTATTAGGACCAGGCTTTGGTCTCCATAAGAACTACAGGTTTATAACAGAAATGGTCATACACAGTGTGTGAAAGAAAATAAATATTACACCCACCAGTAGAGCCTCAGGGAACAACTCTAGCTGGGCTCGATACAAAACGTCATCCAGTGCTTTGGATCCCAGTTCAACTTCCCCATTACACCTAAACGCAAACATGTAATATTGTTACAGTGCAGGTACATTTCATTTTGGAAGAACAAAACAAACACAGCCTTAAATATAGAAAACACAAATTACAGAGACTTAAAGAAAAGATAAAGTAGAACGGTCAGGTTGCATTTGCGGAAACTCACAAGGCATAGTGTATCCCTGTGATGAGCTGAACGAGGAACTCCGACGTGACCGTCAGCCGTGTGCTAATACCTTTGTATCGTCGCATCTGTTGCCTTGGATAACCACATATACAAACCCTGCAGGAGAACCAATAAAAACACAATAAAAGAAAATGTGCATCAGTGAAAACCTCTCCACAGAGCCACTTGGCTGCACCTCCATCAAGCCAATTTACTTCCCCCCTGTGGCTACAGTAAATATGAAACACAATAATGAGCAAATAAAAGCTGGTGTTAAAAAAATGTGGCCATGCATAAAGTGCTAAAGTTTTAACAAAAGACACAGGGAAGAAAAACAGGGAAGGCAATCCTAGCAGCTGCTATATACTGCACGTACTGGAAATGACAGGCAGCAAACTGTCGAGGGTAAAACATCTAATCAGATAACTTCGCTTTAGCTTTGTGCTAATCAGACAAATGGTCGTCTGCTGTTGGCAGATTACCAAAAATCACTGAGCTGTGGTGCATGTACACCACAGCTCTCTGCAGAATAGCAGTATCTTGGCTCTCACTGCCAGCAGAGTCTATAAGAGGATAAGATAAGCAAGAGCTTCCAAAACTGTGTGTAAGTCGTCTGTGTAGATCTGTTTTTTACAAATTATAAGCAACAAAGAAACGGTCACAAAGACAATACCAATACAATAAAATGTGTCTGTTCGTGTGAGCATGTCTCATGGACTAGCTTGCTGTGATAAGATGAGGCCGTGTGTTTTTATTACCTGGAGCTGAACTGGCAGAGGGACTGGAGGGAGTTGCACGTCATGTAGCTCAGGGCACCGTTGTAGCACAGTAGCAGGAAGGTCAGCACCTCAAATCTCAACAACATAAAACACACTCACACCCTTAAAATAGCACATCTCTCCACCAATCACATCACAATGTGACATACAAGTCAAAACCTTAATCAACTGCAGTGCTGCGAATATTAAAAACAAGCTACTGGAATATATTAAAAAAGGTCCAGTGTGTAAAATTTGGATATTTTAATCTGGCACAAAAATATCAACCACTTGTATGAACTGTTGTTTGTCATTACCCCAGAATAAGCCTTTTATTTTTGTATCAGGAGGCAGGTCAGCTCTACTGAGGGCGCCATTTTGGACCATCATCATTTTTAATTTTGATGCTAACTGAGGGCTACATGTCGTACAAGAGAAGGGTAAAATGACGGGATATTCAGATGCTGCATGCAACTTCATCAATAAACTCAATTTTACACACTGTACCTTTAATGATTCCTTGTGTTCAAGCTACTAAGTTGAAATTTAAGATATCTATGAAGCTATTAGCATTCTTCACAGTAACTTTTAACCCATTTATGTGAAATGTTGCTCATTTAATTTTTTAAGCTACAAAAAACCCCCGGTACAATTGTAAATCATATACAAGTTGACAGCCCAACAATGGCTTAAACTTGTCAGTGTTTTTTTTTCCCCAGACTCGACACCCTCATTCATGCGTTTCTGTTGGTGCGTTTCCTGCCAGATCGAAGCCAGTTCGCCGGTGTACAAAAATCAGACTGTTGTCAGTCTCCAAATGAGCACACAAGTCAGACAAGTTGCCACCTGCCCAGAATACTTCAAACAAGAAGACATCGCGCCTCCTGTTCATACCTGTTCTGTGCTGTGAAGGTCTCTCTCTGCAGGTGTGGCCCACTGTACACTACTCTGCTCAGCCCGTGATTGGCTAGAGCCCCTTCTGTTAGAGCGATGGAGCCGATGGCTGAGGGCTGAATGGGGAAGATTTCAGGTTTGCCATTCAAAACTTCCACAAAAGGAAACTTTTGAGCATGTTACTCACCTCGTGGTACACTGACGGTTTGGAGAGCGAAGGGACTGTAAAGGACAACACTTTACTCTGTCCATCTTTATCAACTATTTCCTGTGAAGGACAGAGACAAGAAGACAAAGAAAATGTTTCTGTGGACAGCGGGGAAAAAGAGCGATGCATGGGCTTAACTTTTCAAGCGCACTCGACTGTGATGCATTTTCCCTACTCAGTCTGTTGCATGTTGTGCCACAACGCAAGCACAAACCCCAGGGTTTTGGTGTCCCCTGTGTGCATGTTAATGTCAAATAGATTAATGGAAGACAACCACTGTGTTGACTGACAGCTGACCTTTTCTGCTATTCTGAGAGGAAGTTAGAGGACGCTGCACTTTGCTGATAAAATATCCAGAGCTAAAATGGATGAAGCCGGAACTGAAAACACTTGAATAATTACTAGTGCTGCCATCTCTTTGGAGAAAGCTCCAGGGCATTTGCAACAGCAAACCTCTCCAAATTGTTTATTTGCAAAATCATTGTGTTTCAATTCCTCAATCTCTCACTTAAATTGCCTCACTCTCTATATGAAGCCAAGAAGGAAGAAAAAACCATTTAGCAATCATTTAAAAACACATGATGGAGAAGTAGCTGTGGGTAAATCAGTCCCCTGCTTCTGAAACTGTGCAATTATACTTTCTGGGGATCAAGGACTATTTCCTGGTGTTTTTCTGACTTTGCAACATTTCATTGTTAATATCAACAGGTCTCTTTTTGTGATTACACCATCTTTATTAATATTAATTGAATTTACAGCTATTGTGACCATTGCCTCTCCTAGATTAGTTCTAGTAATCTGCTGAACTTTTTCCTAAGGATAGAGGGAGTCACTCAGTGTAGAGAGTGTAAAGAACCTTCAAGGCTCTGTTGTATAAATAAAAGTGACTTGACTTTTTCTCATAACATGTAAAAGAAAATTGTCTCTGACATGGTACTGAAAATGTCACAAACAAACAAACAAACACACACACACACCATAACCTTTTTATCCTCTTTCCTACCAGGTTGTAAATTCCCAGCAGTAGGGCCTCGATGCAGCCAGAATTGTGGGGATCTCTGGCTGCACTGACGGACAGGAGGCTCCACAGGAGCTCTGGCAGGAACTGTAGCGTGAAACGCTGCAGCTGTGGCTCACCACTCCTGTAAAATTCAAATAACTGGTGACAGACTGGCTCCAGCAACTGGGGAGGACAAAAAAAAAGAAGCAAAAACACATCACATCACTCAATAATAAAAACAAATCAATAAATAAGAGCCACAACAGTGGGCCCATTTGAAGAGCAGCAATTTTGACAGGTCACAGGAGGAAAATCACATGTTCTCATTATCAAATGAATGAGTTCCAACACTATCCTGTCTTACATAAACTGAACAGAGTGATGGGCTCAGTAACACCTGTGCTTTACCTATTAAACACTTCAAACCGGCTGCTGGGCAAATGTATATATTGATTTATAGTTCCAAAAATATTTGTGTCAAAGGCAAATCATACCACCGAAAAAATGACTCAAAACATTTGTGCAAAATTGTGAGCTCAGTTATCAACTTTAATGATTACATGAATCAAAGGATCTCAGTGTGTGTGTGTGTGTGTCTGTACATACGTCACTGTAGTTTTCTCGGATGACCTTGTAGATTGCTGGTACCAGGGAACCTTTCTCTTTCAGTGAGGCAGCGTAGGTGGACACGGCGCTGTCAGGAAGGGTCTGAAAACCACAAACAGTTTGAAACTCAAACTACTGTTTTAAGTCTAAAACAGCGGTGTAAAAAATAACCCACAGCACAAGGACTAAGGAAGAGTAATACATTTGTTTTCAACGTTCCAGGGGGCAAACTCTGTCATTAGTGTGCACTGGTTCACATTAAGTCCAGGATACACAAATTATCAGCTTGAATCGATACATCTGCATAATGTTATTAGTGATGGTGAGTGACACAGATAAACATAACACAAGAGTGAGCATTATAGCGGTGCACTGTTACTGCTGTGTGAGCGCAGGCAGACTGATCACAGGAAAAATCTTATCTGCTCCTTCTCACCACGTCTGGTGAGTGCTCATGTTTCAAGGAGAGCACATTTCTAGTTAAGAAGCTCTCAAAAGTGTTTTTTTGTGCAGAAAACATGTTGCCAATAATGAGCAGCAGCAAAGATTTGCACAATGATCAGGACCTTTTTTTTTTCTTTTTCTTCAGTAAACACACACAATGACGCAGTACCTTAAATTCTGACAGCCATTCCTCCACCACTCCTTGGTCCATAGCCAACATGTTCCCTCATCTGCAGTGGAGTCGCCTCTACCTAAGAGAGAAAAAAAAGAATCATGTATAAACACAGTCAGCAGCTCTTTGACACATACAAAATATATTTATCTCTTTCTCTCTCTCTCTCTCTCTCTCTCACACTCACTCTCTCTCACACACACACACACACACACACACCTTGAAAGCGGCTCCCTACCATGTTTGTTAGTAGCCTATAATTTCATATCATTAATAATCCACTATTGATGGTAAAGAAAAACTGGCAATGGTGAACGGCAGAGAATGTCAATGCTCCAGGCACCACTTCAGTACTCCAAAGAAGCATTAGTCTCTCCTTCCCCCCTCACTCTCCTCCTGTTTCCCTCTCATGGACACACACTTCTAAAGCAAGAACCTAACTCAACTCAGGCTGGAAAATCGAAATCACCCACAGTGAATCCTGGCCGGCTTCACAGTTGAAAAACTCAGGAGGGGGGAAAAAAAACCTGGCACAGCAGATTTTGGATGTTTATTGGTCCAGCTGTACAGTTCAGACTTTGAATAACGACAGAAAAATGTGAGGCTCTTACAGGTTTCAGCTCACATTTGATCATGCTGAAATGACTTCTCTGCTACCCCCATAGCCTGCTTTCTATTTCTGATGTCGCTCATTCCAGCGCCTTTGCTGCCTGCCTGACTCTTTCCTTTCCTATTCTAGACACTCCACTTGAATGCAGACAGCATCGCTTCCACTCATTTAAAAAATAAATAAATAAATACATTTTTCAGAGAGCGAGAGCAATGGAATTGAAACAATTGATTCTGCGAGATTCATTGTCAGCTTTCTAACCAGGCCTGTATGCAAGGATGCGGGATACGGGAACATAATCTTAAGATGTACTTTTCACAATATACATTTTAAACCAATATTTCTGTAAGGCTGGGCGATATGGCTCACGAATAATATCTCGATACTTTTAAGCTATATTTTAATATGTGAGATCGACTGGGATATAAAGCAGCACACAGGTCGTTTCTCTGGGCTGATGAAAAGTTTTCTCTTGAGGTGTATAGTAGTAGAGTGACAATACACCGTAAATACAACAAAATATATACCGTTTATGTGAATTACATGTTTAAATACAGTTATTACCTTTCATTTCAGATCATACCTGGTTTATTTCTTGCTTTTTAATTGTTAGAAACAATAAATTATATGTAATTCATACTATTTAGTATATTTCTAGTCCCATGTCACGATGTAGACGTAATATCGATATATCGCCCAGCCACACGTTCATAAGGGAGCATCATAGTTTTCTATAATACGATAATAATCATGGTAATTAGATGAGATGATTTAAAGTGGAAATGCTTTTTCTGTCATTAGCGGTGCAACATAAAAATAGCACTGATGGTCAACTTTGATTAGCATGAATGTAAATGATGAATAATCAATGATGTAATGCAGTAACGCACAGCTCCTATAAGTCATTCCTCATCCTGAAATAATTTGACAACTAATCCACAGAAATTGACAATAATCTTGATGAACGACTTATTGATTTAAGTGTGTGTTAGAGTCAATAGTTCCACTGGCAGTTCTGTACAATGCTCACTGTAAAGGAAAACACACAGTGAGTGATGAATAAAAGACCCTCAAGGATTCATACAGGGACTATAAATATCTCAACAAAGCACCAAAGTGATCCATCCAATAATTGTTTAGATAATTCAATTTTGTCCACATTAGCCTGATCACCCAACATTAACTTTCTTACAGCAGCAAGCAGAGTAAAGAGGATTCATGGTCTTTGTGCTTTTGTCTCCTTGGAATCTTCAAGGCTCTGGGAAATAACAAACAAGTGATAATATAATCAGTAATTTAATTCTGGAAAAGAGGTCACATTAACCTAATCTGTATTGTGTGACTGACGTCATCAAGGGCCAAGTCATGCAGCAGAGTGACAAGAGAGCGCGCCGTCCCTTTGCATGACTGATGAATTAAACTTTTCCACTAACAGATTGTTTTCAGTGCAGCGTATGTTGTGCCCGCAATTGGAAACTACAAGTACAAGGCTAAATTTGCTGCTGAATGCAGACACACAAGCTCTATGTTTGGTATGTCTGGTAAAAGAGCCTGAAAAAAAAAAAAGGAGGCTGGCGGAAGAAATCCTTCTATGTGCACACTTGTCATGCACAGACTGGAGCCGGATATAAGTTAATTCCAATTTCCAAACACTTCATTTGTTGGATAAGAAATGCACACATACACTGTCAGTAATAAAAAAACTTTTCCTACAAAATATAATTATTCTCTTCCCATCATCCCTGAATCCTAATGCGACTTTCACATAAAACAGCCGCTTTACTTAATATAATTTCGGTGAGTGGTCCCTACATAGAAGCCAGGTGACTATTTATGGACTGTACCAATGGCAAGAATGACGAGAGGGAGGGGAGTCAGTGACTCATGAAATAGGGAAGGATTATTAAGCAGGATAGCCTCCATTTAGACATATTACTCCCTTGTGGTGTGGTGGTATTCTGTATATTTCATGGCAGTGCGGACAACAAGGAGGACAGCTCCATCTAAAGCCATCATGTGCATTTTAATGACGGGCTCAGTGAAAAAAAAAATAAAGGCTGTAATTTGTCTGGATGAGTCAGTCTTCAAAGAGGATGGGTTCTCCTCCTACACAGTCACTTATAACCAATCAACTGTGCCCACAGTGGCGTCTGGGGTACGTCTTCTATGTCATCATCATTTGTGTCCAGAAAAAGATACCTGAAGACCAATATCACCAGCCAGCTGCCTGTGTGATAGATCTTCCTCCTACCTCAGGTACACGCAAGGACGAATCACACAGAAGCAGCTGCAGAAATCACTCTAAAATATAGTCATTTTTAAAATAGGTTAGGTAGATTTGTGTAGAGGGTGGAAAAGCACAAAGATGCAAAATCCACATGTAATCAAAATCTAACAACTACTTTCACATTGACGTTCACACTGTCATTGATGAGACGGGCGCATCTGTCATGTTGGTACAAAATAAAATACAACAAACCAAAATCGGCATTTCTCACCATTGATTGTGTGCCACATTGTTATTTTTCATAATATGCATCAAGTTGGGAATCTCTATGCACCTCAAGATCAAGTTTGGATTCAGAGGGCTATGATTTGATTATAAAATGGATGCATAAAAATTTTTCTTTGAAAAACATAGTGAATGTGATTAACTCTAATTGAATTACAAGATGTATTTGCTTCCATTTTTATAAATAAAAATGCAATATGTGCCATTTTCAGTTACAAGGGCCATAAAGCAACAGCAGACACTGCAGAATCAGAAAGATTTCTAGAACCTGTTGACACTGAATACAGAAAATTAATTGCCATGACAGTGCCTTACAGGGGCATAATTTTGTTATCGGGCAGATGATTGTCCACAGTCTACGTCTAACCAACTCGTTGTGCATGTAGACTGTATATCATTGCAGACATCAATAGAAGCAAGACAGGGCATACCAACAAATGCAGCAGCTGGTGAGTTTCTTCTGCGCTCACACAGACGGACACATACCAGAATAAACCAGTGCTAGGGATAAGTGGCTCTGCAGGCTTGACACACGCAAACTAACCAGTGAAGAGAACAAAAACGTAGACGATAAATGCAGTACAAGGAAAGGTGGGAAGTGCAGGGGGAAAAACAGAGCAGGGATCAATATCTAAATGAATAGAGGCTGAGATAAGTGGTAGAAATGGGGGATAAAATAAATTGAATGACAACCCAAGGGATGAATAACTCAGGAGAAAGAGACTGAGGGGTCAATAAATGAGGAGAGTTCAGTAGGCTTCAATCTGTTATGCCTCTGGCAACCTCCCAGGCTGCAAGAAACATTCAAATAAAATAATGAAACACACACGCACAGTGTGCTGTGTTCCAAACTATCTCAAGAAGTGGGTCTTAAAAAGGTGTTTATTAGCTTTACTGGTGCTTACTGATCTTTTTCCACTTAAGCAGTTCTGGTGCAACCCACTTCTTCTTGCCTAAGATTGATGAAAGACTTGCACCATTGTGTTGGGTGTGTGTGTATGTGTGTTGTGTATATTCAATGTGTTGCTTGACAAAAACCTGTTCCTGTGAGCTAGCAAAAATTGACAGCTCATTCTGAATTTACACCCACGCCTCTGTCCGAAACTCTCTCATTCACACACAGACAGACAGGGCTAAATGAGTGTAGATTTCCAGCAGTATGTTTGCATAATAACCGGACAGTTCTAATATAAAACACCTGAGGCAATGTTGTTAAAAAAAACTTGCAATACATCCACACACTGGGCGTCCTGCAGGCGGTGCTCAGAGGATTAAGAACATACCTGTCTGGGAAAGGTGGTGGAGTGAGAATGCATGCAACTCCAAGAGAGAATGAACTAGGGGAACACCCACACACATGTACATCCCTCCCTGTTCATTACCTCATTTCCTATTACGAACATACTTTGGAACCTTCTTTGTCAGGAAGTGAGTGGGCCAATAACAATGAAAGCTTGAATGGAGGGAAGAAAAAAGGGGAGCAAAAGACTGTGTGGTTTTAAGTGCAACAGAGCTGCTCCAGCTGCTTTTTGCCATGGTACAGGGTGCAAGCCAAACAATCCACTCGTTAGGCCATCCGTGAATAAAAGCTTTACAGAGATTAGGGGTTATTCAATACACCAAATGTGCTGAAATGAAGCTAAACTAGCCACTGAATACTCGGCTGACTCAAATCTTATGGAGTCATACCAAAACCACCAATGGTAACTGTTACACCATACAAACAAGTGTCAGCACCAGGAACTGCGGCAATATGCCTCCACCCCTGAATCTCCATAGAAACAAGATGTCAACTGTCAACAAAATCAACATGCCAAATAAAGGCAGATGCAGGTTTATAAGACAATATTTTTGAATATTGAAGTAACTAGAGTCTGACTTCCAATATTGCACCACACTTCCGGTATTAGTTTCCGTTTTATCTGTGAAAAAAAGAAACCAAACACACAAGCAAAGCACTTCCTCATTCCTCGAAGGAGGAAAAAGTTTGTATGACATTTTGCATTCACATTCCTGTCTTGTTTGCGGCCGATGATCAAAACATTCCCATTCTATTACAGCCTTTTGGTTATACCAACAATTATAGCAAACCCTAACAGCACACCTGGTACCCATTTTTCTAGAGGCCATATTATATTTTAAAGCTGCTGTGCTGCCTGCTGCTGAAAGCCATCTAGCTACAGACTGGACATGCCAAATCGGAAGTCTCACAGAAAAATAATGTCAGATGTCTACTTCTATGTTTCTGCCGGAATTAAGGTCTACATGGCCAAAGCTCAAAACCTGGCCTCAACTTCAGCAGCCCTGCTACAAGCTGTTTACACTGTCCATTCCTATGTCAATGGCATTTTGTTTGATATTCTACTTGTGTAGTTGGACTAGCTTGGCCTGTGGTTAGTACTGCAACATCACCTCCCACAGTGCTCTTCCTTTGGTTCTTCTAATAGCTTAGAGGATGGGGGGTGTTTTAGTCTTCTGTCACTATTTTCTTCGTGAATTGCACTCACATATATTTTGCACGGGACTGTCTGTAACGAAGCAGACATGACAGCAGATTCTGGTTTGTGTGTGTAAGTGGCTTTGCTACCGAAAGACATTTTGGGATAGAATCCTCTTAAAGCAGCCTGCACTCTTGTCTCCGTTGCCTCTGAGCCAGTGATGCATCTTCAACCGTCATCATGCCTTTTTCAATTCCCCGTGTTCTTGCAGCGAGAGCCTGAAGAATCCAGTGATTAATAGCACCATTACTTCAACACTTATGTCTCCCCTTTTTATCTCCATCCCGGCAATAAGGCAATATATTTACATGTCATAGCGAGACGACTCCTAATAACGATGCATCCATTTCACATTCAAACACCATGTTTGGTACAAATAATAACTTCCATTTCAAGATTTTGGTTAGGGCTACGTTCATGCTAAGTTTAGGAGTCTGCCTTTGCTGTGTATATTAACATCTGTATGTCACATATAACCTATTACATAGACATAGAATTGAAACTGCAAACATGGGGGAATCTAACTGTGATGCTGGACGACAGCAGAGCCTGTAAGACCTTCAGGGCTTCTCTGTCAAAACGCATTAAGAGACCTGCGACACTAACAGCCACAGATGCAACACATCACCAAGCCTGAGCACACTTTTTATGCATGTGTTTACTCATATCCACACCCTAATAATACCACTTTCAGAGCAGAATCCCTCAAATACAGTGTAGGTAAACTGCATGTAAGGCAGCTAATAAATCAAGATACAAACAGTTATTAGTACAATAACTATCACAACACCAAAGGTACAGCTTTTGTGAAGAACACAGCCTGTAAAACAAGTTTCAGGTTTAGCCAGTATGTCATGAGGGAGTTACTTTCATACAGCAGGAGAGCAAAGCTTCACACCTCCCCTCCCTGCTTACACAGGAAACCCCAGAACTTGCTGAGCGGTACAGAGGAAAGCTCCATCACATGATAGTATTTAGAAAAACATACACACACAAGACTATCACCTAAAGAATCTTAAAAAGTCTCTCCGCACAGACCTCCATTCTGCAGACAGACTAAACAAAGCTTCTTCTCTAACTCTTATTTTACATGACATCACTGGGTTAAATTGAAAAGAAAAAAGTAAGTATCTGATATCATCCAAAAATCTTTGAAGTCAAAGAAATGCTTCACCATCCACAGACGATCAAAGATACAAATAAAAAGGAGCAACAACATTTTATCTGTGTCCTGCTGATTATTTCTTTTTGATGGGAGCAGAACATTTGATACATTGTTTAATGATTAATTATGATTTTGTATGGCTGGATGGTATTAGTACAAACATGCAAAATGACTGTATTGGACTAATATCAGTAGACACTAGAAGATATCAGGCCTAAAAAAGTGGTAGAGAGTAGGGCGGCAATGATTTTACGACTACTAAATTAATTGTCAACTATTTTGATAATCAATTATTAAGTTTAACAGTTCTTTCAGATTTTTAGCTTCTTAAAATGTGAATATTCTGTGGTTTCATTGCTCCATTTGACAAATAAATTATTAAAACTGAAACATTTTGGTTGGGGCGAAAACAACCCATATAAGAGCATCATCATTTAAAGGTCTGGGAAACACCAATCAATAACTTCTACATTTTCTGACATTTTATGGACAGAACAAATACTCAGTTAATTAAGAAAATAATCGACAGATCCATCGATTATGAAAATTATCATTAGTTGCAGCTCTAGTAGAGAGTCATCCCTCGTTCAACTATTACCAGTTAAGACCTAACATTTACTTAGCCCGGATTTTGGGCTCCAAATCCAAAATAGATAATGTCCTACAGAGGCAACACACACTGGTGTCTAACAGGATAAATGTAGGATAAAAGTCTATCTCTGGAACAGCAGTAAAACGGTTGCGATGAAAAGCTCGTTAACAGTGTACTGGCAAGTCCTCTAGTGAATTACAAAAATGGAACTAGTTAATTGTACACAGACACTGTTAACCCTAACACTAGTTTGACTCACTGACAACTGATCACACAACCTGTGTTTGAACAACATGAAATTGTGTCTCGAAGCACTGATAGTTCAATGACAAAGGTTAGCTTTAGTTGTTAACTAGCGCCAGGGAGTGTAAAGTAATCCCCCGCCTTCTCTCACTGACTGCTGGCTGAATGACTTAAAGCTGTCACTGTGGTTGCTTCCAGATTAGCTCGTTAGCTAGCTAACCGGCTAAGGCGCGACACTAGTTAAACTGGGGAAGTCACTGTTTACTTACTGGCATGCTATCTTTCAGTTCCTCGGTATCGCTGTCTTCTATGGTTCCGACAGGACGAGGAGACAGCTATCACTTCACTTCTCTATGAATCTCCTCAATAATTCAACAACATCGGCTCCTTCCATCTTCTTTACTTTCTCCACTCAGACTACCTTAAACACGGGGAGGCCCGGCCTCCTCAGAGTGACAGAAAGTCTTAGCCTATCTGAGAGCAGTATATAAAAAGCCGACCACGCCTACATAAATCGTAACCAATCATATTAGACTGAAGTCTGCATGTTAATAATTTCCACGATCACGGTAGGCTGTCGCTGTCGTTGCTCTTTGACAGCAGAGTGAGCTACTACAATATCATATAATCACATATGATTATCATAATGGTTATTATTAATTAAAATGATGAAATCACTTTATTTCATTTATTTTGCCCATGGTAGTTTTACATTTTCCAGAATAAAAACTAGTTTAATCATTTATATGAAATCTACCTTTAATTAATTTAATCAAAATACAGTACGTCCACATTTTAATTAACTATTCACTTAAATGAAAAAAACTGATGAAACCATCTTGTTACAACAAAACTTGATCTAGATAAGCCAACCTGGCATATTTTAGCATCTATAAGGGTTGACTTTCTTAAACATGTATTACTTTAAAAATATAATTTTATTTACAGTTGGTACACATAAAGCATACTTCATGCCAAATTAATCTGTAGAGCAAGTATTCAAAAACTGTCTCAGAAAATAATGTATGACCACTTGATGACCACTGGAACAATCTTTTTTTTCCGAAATTCATTATCAAATGGCATATGACCGTGACCATTTACTGTCACATTAACAGGCAATGGGAGGTTGCAGCTTTTAATCAGTTGATAAATGCAACAGGGCTTCTGTGGATAATAAGGATTAAATCTGCTCTGTCTGAACGTTACAACAGCAGAAGGTCACAAACAGTCACATTAAATCTCAAGCTGAGTTTGAATTCTTTTTTGCTATAAGTCACTAAACCCGAGCAGTCTTGTCATCTATGCAATTATACTATTCTATCAAGGTGCAGTTTACAACCTGCATGTACTGTACATTTAAAAACATTCCTTCCGACATGCAACGTTTTACAAAAACATAATACAGTACAATTAAAAAAGCAATATATTCATTATCATGAGACTTGATTCTGGTATTCTACAATTTAGTCTTGATCCTGAAAGTGCATTTCTAAAATAATCTGAGTAAAAATATTCTTTACTGCTGTATGACAAAGCATGTCACAGTATGTAATGCCCCCTAGTGTTAGCTGGTCAAATTACAAATATACAGGAAAATTCCATTCTTTACACAGTTAATAGATTAATGTTTTAGATGCGAGTGCAAGTAAAAAGTGAATATGTGTGCGAGTATTCATGTCCAAAGTACCTTTTGCTACATGCCTCACATTATTATTATGTGTGTCTGATTATCTGATATTTCTGACATTCCTAGTGTTGTTTTGACTGACCTGTAACAGTAGCCTTGTGTGTGGCACTGTGGTTTATATACACCAGTATATGTAATCTTTGTAATCTATGTGGACTGGAACTCAAAATGTACATAAACTACAAATTAGCCCCTGCGATTTGTGCAGCCTCGGTGAGGATTTCACCAGCTTGTTGTCTGTATCCCAACGACAACTCCTTCACCCTTCTCACTTCCCTCATGTTCTCTTCCAGGTTCTCGCTCAGTCGTCCTTGTTCTTGATAAGATGGTGCTGCCTCCTTCACCTGTTCAGCCATTTGGTCACTGCTGCGGAGCAGCCAGCCAAACAGTTCTTGAAGCATGGTGCCCCTGGAGATGGTGGATCTGGCACGCTCGGAAGTGCCCCTCAGTTCATCCTGAGCCAACTTCAAATGTGGAGGCAGAATTTCCTCTGGTCCCTCTGCACATTCACTGTTTAACCCCACAGGAACCACACTCAGGCAGAAGTCATAGCCTTTCATCTTAAGTGACACCTTGTATTTGGCCTCTGGAGGTAGGGACAGATGGAGATAAATACGGGGAAACAGAAAACATAAAATGGTGGTATTATAACCTGCCCATATATAGTTGGCTCAGAATTTGAGTGAGTCACTCACGGTGCTCCTCTTTGACCTTCGCAACGCACTCAGAAAAAGCCAGCATGTCACCATGGGAACATTCACAGCTCTGTCGCAGGCTGCTGATGTGTTGGACCATGGACTCATAATGGTGCTGCTGTTCATTGAAGGTCTCGGTCACATCAGAAAACCTCTGGTCCAACTCTGGCACACCCACTCTCCTCAGCACCAGCCTGCCACTCTGCCTCGCTCTTTGTGCTTCACCACAAAATAAAAATAAATCACATAAAGTCATATGTCACAGCCTCTGTGACCACATTCTTCACAGACTGTACACAGACGCACAAAAGGACCACATGTAATAAAGACATATGCTTCCATGTTTTCATGGATGAGAGACAATAACAGAGAGATAACGTACCACTGTGGGTTGATGGGATCTGCCTTGCTGAAACAGCTTCACTCAGGTCTGATGGTCTGGGCTGCAGGAGAGGTCGCCTCTGAAAAAGAAGATTCACAAACATTATACTATAAATATATAATTATATCTTTTATTGGCAAAAATTACACCCCTGTGAGCACCTGGAATCATGAAACACTTTTGTCATAATTTCGTGCACTTATGCACTGAAGAATAGGCTCATACTGGTAAACACCTCAGGATTTTGTATTTATATTATAACTGTGTTCTCCATTAATGTATTATTGGTTGTCAATACAAATAATAAAAAACATGTTTCTTTCTTAAATGACCTTATAACCTAATAGATATTGTAGAAGTCCATCCAATAACCAAATCACTAATCGAGCAAGTCTCTGGTCTGATTTCTTCTTCGGTATCCACATTCACCTAAACCTCAAAAGAGTTCAAACACATACCTCGCTCACAGAGTTTTCTCCCAAGAAGCAGCAGCAGCAGAAAGAACGAAACATGTTGTGGAGCTCTGGTCTGTCCGTTTGTTTTCGGGTCAGTTATTTCAAACAATATGTATCTGCGGTCCACATTCCGCGTGACGTCACTGTCATGTGAGTTATGAGAAAGTTTCTTCCTGGTTATCTGGTTAATGTTGCAACAGGTAACCGGTGAGAACAGGTAAGGAAAAGTGCACGACAGATGCACAATGAAGTTAGTTTTTGGTTGGTGAAATGACACACATTCGGTATAAGGGACAGAATTGCTCGCTTTTAGGGAGATAATGATATAGTTTTAATAGCTTCTGTTATTATTTGCATATAGTTTCAATAGCTTCTGTTATTATTTGCATATATATTAAAAAATCCCAGATGAAATCACAGAGAATGACAAGAAACAATATATATTTATACTTGATGGTAAATTCAAATAAGAGCAATGGAAACAGACTGAGTGAATACAATACTTTCAAATTTACTGAATTACTTCATTCAATGAAGTATTCGTGTCAAAAGTGACACCGCCCGTTATAACTGCAGTCAAGCCATCCGTCACTTGTTTCTCCGTGGTCAAATGAATCGGCCGCTCCTAAATGTGAAGTGCGCTGCTATTCTCTCCGTTACGTAAATTCTACTCAAACGGTCGAAGCAGTCATATTTCCGGTTTTCAAAATAAACGTCTCATCAAAAGCGAAGACAATGCACTGAAAAGAAAAATGTTAAATTATCCGTCAAAACAATGACATATTATGATCGTGATTCTAATATAATAATAATCTAATGATACGTCTTGCCCAACACATGAAGATGCAGTGAATCAGTATACACAAATGTGACAATAGCAGCAGTGGGGGGTTGAAGACTCCAGGGAGAAAAAAGTACATCTGAGCACAGGAAAGTGAAATTGATTTCATGTTTAGCAAAATGATGGTTTCAGCAGAGAAACTGTGTGGTGAGGCTACTGAATCTGAAGGAACTTGGAATTTGTTGGCACATTTTTGATATCCATAAGCATTCAACTGTTTCCTCAAATTTTATGCACTGCCATCAGCCTTTGTAGATTTATCCCTTGCAACTAAACTTAATTCGTTAAGGTAGGCTTGTCTCACTCTGCCCAGTTTAGTTCCTGCTAAAGACTCAAATTGAACCTTTAGTGTTCATAAAACCTTTTTGTGGGTCATGTTGGGAGGCCTCCCAGCAGGGGATTTCCATCTTACCCTGCTAAACCGTACGTTACTTGTCTTGTAGGTATATCTACCGTCATTGTGTAGATTTCAGGCTTAAAGTGTGTTTCGGGTTCTTTAGCATGAAACAAACCAGAGAGACAACTCCGATTATTTAAGGAAATACAATGAAATATATTACATTTGAATAACTTACAACAAATTAATGTTTTGGGGGGTTTATTTTAGTTTTCTTTCCCTCTTTGAAGTTTTTTGTATTTTTTTGTTTTAAGATGAGTGGCTGTGTTGGACTATTTAATTACTTTTATTTTGTGTATATTATTGTAATTTTGTTTTACTATGTAAATTCATTAATTGTGATAAAGGGGCAGAGTAAATAAGATTCCTCTTCTTTCTGCTCATTTTCATTCAAGACTTGGACAATTGTGTGTTTATATTAAATAAATGTTTTTGTTTTTTATTTGTGAATAAAATAAAATAAAATAAAAATGTCATGATAATAGCCTATGTTGGTGTCTCTGACAATTCACACCCTTTGTATATTTATACACACTGGACACAAATAGGTAAATTTTGAAATTCCCCATAAAAGTAATGCATAGAAACGAATATTCCAAATCCTCTCAATCTATAGATCAGCAAATTTGTTCCAGTGAAATGACATTTATATAAAATACACTATCATATAAAGTAATGGTCTCTTTCCAGGATTGAAACAAGCCATTTAATATTATGTTTCCTCTTCCTCTTTATCACGATTTATCCTTGTTACAAAGTCGTCCTGCTGAAAGCCAGAGGAACAAAATAAACCATTGCCTGTCGAGACTTATTTTAAAAACCGGAAATAGCAGTGCTTGGTTTGGACCGTTTCACTAGATGTACCGTAAATGAGTTAATATTGGCACACTTCACATTTAGGAGCGGCTGATTTGACCAAGGGAAATCAAATTACGGCTGGTTGGATATTTGTGCTTTTTAAATAATATTCTACATCATTATTTAATAAACACCTATATTTCCAAGCAGTAAGGGCACTTCAAAGCCATGTCAAATTGTATTGGTATGCATCCCCAACCTAGATGTATGATATGCACTGATTTTTCTTTCACTGGATTTAAGTGCTTCATATTATTCCTAAAATAACATAGTTTTTTGTTTTTTTTTAATATATACTGTGTTATGTAAACCATTGCCTCCAGTTGACTCAAGACCCTCAGGACACACCTCTTTCAATTGGGTTTTTTAGAGATGTTCAAGATCACCACCACACCAACAGGGTTACCAATTTCATAAATATTAATACTCGTATATAAAATATATAAAGCCTTAAAGAAGTGAGTATTTCCCCCAGAAGTTAGTGCAATACTCTTATTTCCTATTCAAATGGAGACTTATTCAAAAATTGTGATCCTTCTGTATAGCCAACCTAAAACTGACTTCATTGTGTCACGTTTACAATTTTTGCGTCAGCTGCAGGCATAATCGTATTGTTATTGTGGCTGTAAATATTCTTAAATCACAGTAAAACTGTTTTGTTTGGTGCTGGGCTCTGTCGTTGTTGATAAAAAAAAAACCAAAAAACAGCTCTGCTCTGACTGCTCATTAACGTCGGTCGCTAGAGGGCGAACACGAGTTATGAGACCACAACGGAACGTTAGAAGAAGACGCCACTGTTTGCTGGAGCGAAATATTGGAGATGTATCTTGAAACTACGCTACCTTAAATTTATAATGAGTTTATCTCTGCGTGGCAGCACGTTTATCGTAATTGTCTCCTCCTCCTCGAATGTAGAGTGTGAAGCTTCCGCTGCGTTTTAATTCATAAATTGCACAGCGGGCTCCTCTTGTGCCTAACCCTTGTGTAAACAAAGAGTGTGTTACTAACGTGTCGTAGTTCAGTTGAACCGAGCAGTCGGACATTTATCGTTCGTAAACATGACGGGGATAGCGTCTCCAGAGAAGGCGTCCAGCTCCAAGAAGAAGAGCGAGAGGAAATGTGCTCTCAAAGAGGAGTACAGACAGCTGTCCAGCATCATGGGAGTCATGAACAACCTGAGGAAGCAGGTGTGTGTGGGTTTACGTGGTTTTATATCTTCGTGGTGGGACGAAAACAACGTACAAACTTGTCTTTGTGGGGACATTGTGTCTGGTTCCCACGAGGTTATAGGGCTTTTTCAGGGTAAAGACCTGGTTTTAGGGTTAGAATTGGGTTTAGGTTAGGGTTAGGCACTTAGTTGTGATGGATAAGGTTAGGCTAATGAGCCAAGGAATGCATTATGTCTATGAGGTTTCCTCACAAAGACATAAAAACAAGTGTGTGTGTGTGTGTGTGTGCACAATACATGGCCAGTGTATGAATGTACATGTCTCTATGAGGTTGTGAGGACACTGTTTGACTCAAAACCCTCATTGGGAGGACATATTCACGTTTTTGTGGTATGAATGGGACGATACAGATATCACAAAGTCAGGTATCTGCCGATACTGACATTAGTCTGACACGGTCATGAGCTAAGAAGCTGTTGACTACACATTTGTACCTAATTTTCCAACTGTGTAACCAATATTGTTCCCCCAAAAAAGAAGAAATAAACAGCCCAAACATGACTCAGCTTTAATGTAAAATCCAATATAATCCAAACATCCTATATATCGCAGTGAAGCATGTGATATATCAGATGTTTGGATTGTATTGGATTTTACATATACCAATTCTGGTGCAAACACATTTTCAGGACCAGTAGTCCTCATGGGGATCATTTCGGAGGCTATTTTTAAAGTTGGATATCAGATAGATGTTAAAAAATGCTTCTGGAGCATTTCACAGAAATAAATCTTAGGAGTGAAGGCCATAATTTCTACAATTTGTATGAAAAATAGTATTAGCTTTGAAAAATATGACCCACCTTGTCATGGTGTGAGAAAAATGTATTTGTGTGTGTTTTCTTTAGGGCACCCTCTGTGATGTGACCCTGGTGGTTCAGGGGAAACACTTTCCTGCCCATAGAGTGGTGCTCGCTGCTGCAAGCCACTTCTTCAGCCTCATGTTTACCAGTAAGTGTTCACATCAGAAACATATTATAGGTATTCTTCGATTTCAAATAGTTGTGTATCCATGGGCACAATCTGTGTCGAGGAAATGCTCAAAAATACACTTCAGAACAACTAAAGTTCTGTTGTAGATCATGGATTGATAAGAGATGAAAGAAAAATAAGAGAAAACCATAACCAAGATGAACAGATCCTCTTTGTACACATCATGTGCGTTACAGTTCCACAGACTGACACACTCATGCCAAGCTTTTTCAAGCTGTTGCCACACATAGCAGGAAAAAACAACTCCTACTGCAAAAAAACATCTCAAGCTGACATGGATTGTTGAACTTTCTGTTTTCTATGAATGTCGTTCTCTCTTTTATTCCCCCTCACCTCCAGCCAAAATGATGGAGTCGATGTCCCATGAGGTGGAGCTGAGGAGTGCTGAGCCTGAGATCATTGAGCTGCTGATTGAGTTTGTCTACACGGCTCGGTAAGTCCTGTGTAGGAGGAAGACATTTCGATGCTGCCAAGATGGTTTATGTTCAGCGACGTTATCACTTATTCTTTCTATGTTGTTGTATTGCTGTTGCAAATGTGTGCTGTATGTCTGCCAGGATCTCCGTAAATAGCGGCAATGTCCAGTCTTTGCTGGATGCAGCCAACCAGTACCAGATTGAGCCTGTGAAAAAGATGTGCGTGGAGTTTCTCAAAGGACAGGTTGACGCAACAAACTGCCTGGGTGAGAACACACGACAAGTCAAATAAGTAAATAATAATGTAATCTAACGTGACCTAAGGGACAATATGTACCTGCTTCTGTCTGTGTTAATGGCTAGGTCTGTTGATGAGCGTTGAGAAACAACAATTTTAAAAGCTCATTTGGTTATTTAGGTATTGAATACACATGAGGTTAGTTCTGTCAGTCAACTCATTTGAGTAGAATGCTTATCCTTGTTCTATGCTCTGCAGGTATTTCATCCCTTGCAGACTGTATGGACTGTCCTGAGCTAAAAGCAGCAGCGGAGGACTTCTTCCAACTCCACTTCACTGAAGTCTACAAACTAGACGAGTTCCTGCATCTAGATGTTAAACAACTCACACATCTATTACACCAGGACAAACTCACTGTTCGTGCAGAGGCTCAGGTACAGATCTTACATGCTTCAGTTCTTTAGTGTTGTGCCTTCGCAGAAGAGAAACGACACTTAAACGTGTCCCTAACCATTTGTTGTGAAATTGGAATAGTAAATAATACGGCTTTTGTTCTCTTAAGATTTATGACGCAGCAGTGCGCTGGCTGAAGTACGATGTGTGTAACAGACAGCAGTACATGGTGGAGGTGTTGGGGTGCGTTCGCTTCCCCTTGGTCTCCAAAACCTTCCTGTCTAAGACGGTCCAGGGTGAGCCCCTCATCCAAGACAACCCCCAGTGCCTCAAGATGGTCATCAGTGAGTTGGATTATATCATTTACAGACACACAAAACATCACTGTAACAAGGAAACGGCTGACATTGTCATTGTCGTAGCAATAAAACATTAACATGCTCATTATTATTTAGGGTAAAAACCTCCAACACTGATATTCTTGTGTTAACTCTGCTTTGTTGATATGATGACCTGGGTTTTATGTTCAAGGTGGAATGCGCTACCACCTGCTGTCCCTGGAAGATCGGGAGGACCTTGGAGAGAGCAGCCGACCAAGAAGGAAGAAGCACGACTACCGCATCGCTTTGTTTGGAGGCTCCCAGCCACAGTCCTGCCGCTACTTTAACCCAAAGGTACTGGACTGCTTACTCTTCTAAGTGCTACATCTGACAATGCACAATCATTGTAGATTCTGTTTTACAGTATATACGTTAGCCAGCAGTCAGCAGTATTTCTTTATTTTCCTGCAGGACTCCAGCTGGACAGACATCCGCTGCCCATTTGAGAAACGCAGGGACGCAACAGCTGTATTCTGGGATAATGTGGTCTACATTCTGGGTGGCTCACAGCTCTTCCCTATCAAGCGTATGGACTGCTATAATGTGCTGAAGGACAGCTGGTACTCAAAGCTGGGCCCACCCACACCACGCGATAGTCTGGCTGCCTGTCCCGCTCAGGGAAAGATCTACACATCCGGGGGTTCAGAAGTTGGTGAGCACAGGGCAGAGGATAGAGAGACATGGGGCTTGCAAATTAGGGGATTGGTGTGGGTTATATTTATCTCCACCAGGAAAGTAATGTTTCTGATGCCATTTGTTTGTTTGTCAGACTGATTATTATCAAAATTAAGACCACTAAACACTGAGAGCATTACTTTGTATGCCCCCAATTGGCTTACAAAGAAACTAATCTCTGGATAAACAGGAATTCAGCAAATAGCACCAGAATAATGTTTGTTTTAGATGCTTACTGTATGTAACTGGATAATAGCCTATGATAGCCTAAATATTTCTGTTTATAATTTTCTACACCGTATAAAATTTGATTTTAAAAGAATAAAATAATTGTATTCACAGTATGGGCCGAAGAAGAATCCCTTAAACCTTTGGATTAAATCTCATTATGGGGATATATATATATATATATCCAGGATTTTTGTTTCATATTCAAATTTCTAGAATTTCTTAAGAGGTCATTCAGAGATCATTATGAAAGAATACTGAATAAATCAACAAATGGGTAAAAAAGGTGTCAAGATTGATGTGTTTGTTTGATGAGAAAAGTTAAAGAAATCATATTGATTTCACCAAAAAAAACACCCACTTTTGCAAATATAGTAATGTGTTACGTCCTGCATGTGTTTGTGTCGGCAGGTAGCTCGGCCTTGGACCTTTTTGAATGTTATGACACAAGGACGGAGTCGTGGCAGGTGAAAGCCAGCATGCTGATGGCTCGCTGCAGTCACGGCTCAGTGGAGGCCAATGGGCTCATCTACGTCTGTGGAGGAACAGTGGGCAACAATGTCTCTGGCAGGATCCTCAGCAACTGTGAGGTCTATGATCCCAGCACACAACAGTAAGTCACAAAAACAGACTACTCTGTAAACTTGAGACTGTATCTGAAGGTTAAATTTCTGAAAAGCAATCACCTCGCAGAGTGTCCATGAAATGTTAAATCTGTCAGTTATGTTTTTGATGTAGCCAATAAGCTTACTGATATTCCCTTTGCAATAAAGCAGCTAAAACATTTTACTGTTATTATTTCTATTATTTGGTATCAAAACTAAACTCAAAACATGATTCTTCCTTGTTTCACTAACTTGGCAAAACAAGGGTACATGACTGTATCTTTAAGAAGAAATATTGAACATTTTGTTTTTCTCATTTGCTGTTTTCACAAAATGTGATTGTTAAACAACTCAAATACAACTTTAAGTTGTAAATGTGTGAAAGTGTCATCACAATTAGTATATCAATCACAAATTTATTCACAAACATTAAAATAATAATATGAAAAACCGTCCATGATGACTGCTATATTTGTTCTTTGTTACACTGTTTTAAGCAAATAATTAATCTTGTCGTGTTCTCGTCCCTCTGCCCGTCTTCAGATGGAGGGAGCTGAGTGGGATGAGAGAGGCCAGGAAGAATCACGGACTGGCGGTGGTAAACAACAGGATCTATGCCGTTGGAGGGCAGGGACCGTTGGGTAATAAAAGTGTTAAACTTCAGTGAAGAAGCAAGTGTACTGTTTATTGATAAATTATAATATTGATAAATTGATTGTGTAGTAGCTGCAGCACTGTGCACTGCTGGCATCTGAATGACCCTGTTTTTGTGTGTTTGTGTGCAGGCGGACTGGACTCGGTGGAGTACTACGACATTGCCAGTAATGAGTGGCGAGCTGCTTCTGCGATGCCCTGGCGGGGTGTGACAGTGAAGTGTGCAGCAGTCGGTGTTGTCATCTATGTGCTGGCTGGGTTTCAAGGTGTGGGCCGGCTTGGACACGTCCTGGAGTACCACACTGACACCGACAGGTTAGTAACAGTCATATGTGATGGGCAGAGGTGGGAAAACTAAAAAAACACATTATCACTCAGTTTAGGTCTGTCTGTTTGGTTAATTTAAATGATTGTAACCACTTTTGTAGCCTTTATTTTTATGATTCAGAAGTTGACTCATTATTTTCTATATACTTGTGAAGACCACAGTCTGTGTGTGCCTGTTCTATAGACTCATCGGTTTCTGTTTTCCTGCTTTCCTCCACGTTCAGGTGGGTGACTTGCAGCAAGGTGCGAGCGTTTTCTGTCACCAGCTGCCTGATCTGTGTGGTCGACACGTGTGGAGTCAATGAAGACGAAGACATGGACTTAATAGACTCTCAGTCACACGCCACGTCCACTGCCCCTGCGTCTGACTCTGCCTCATCATCATCCTCATAGGACGAGAGGACGTTTTTTTATGCACATACTTGTGATGTTGAGAAATTGTGGCAGCCACTGCGTTAGCATGGCAAAATACAAATTGGAGCTGATTCAGGTGAGACAGAACCTGGCGGAGTCAGTCGCCCAAAGACACCTCGTGCAAATATGCATATTCATGTGTATACTGTGAGTACTATGTTCTTCAACCATGTCTAGTAGCTAAACTTTTATTTGCACCTGAGTTGTTATGGTTCCAGTGAGACACCATCCACACATCCATGTTTTACAGGACAAAGAGACTTTTAATGATTAATTAATTTACCAAAAACAACTGGAAGTCCAATCCAGTCAGAGAAGTGAGAATTTGAGTTGATGTCATTTTCTTTTTTAGCTTGTGAAATTTGTATGGTTACAGAATTTAGATGTGCTGTTTTTATTAGTTCTTGAATCGTGGTTGTTGTATGTCTGTGGACTGTTATTTAAAACTCACTCTGCAGCATTAATTCCTTTGATTGAAATATTTTATTCTCAGCTGTATGTACATAGAAACAAGCTGATTGTCATTTAAAGAAAAGGGTCTAAGTTTGATTTATAATTTTTAATATAAAAAGAGTAAACAACTCAAAGCAAGCAATAAAGCTGCTGACATAAAACATTTCATAATGTGGCTTATTAAAATGACATTACAAGACTGTTGGAAAAAGCTGCATGAATTACACCAACAAGACTTATCAAAGAATCATCTGCTGAAATATTGTAATACAATTGTGGTTTAGGAAAACAAAAACACTGATACATATGACTTGAGATGGACATTAAAAGCAGGTACAACTAGTGCAAATCAGTTTTTAAGGATGAAGCACAGTGGTAAACATGAAACGGTGTTAATGCTCTTGAAAATGAAAGTATCACTCCCTGAGCATGTTTTATACACCACTGGAATGTCCTCCTTCATTTGGCCCCTTATGTCGATAAAATATGATTTTGTTTATCTGCCTCCCTTACCAGTCGTCATTAGATGACTCCTCTTTCATCAGGAGAGAAAACCTGTTTATTTCCTCTATCCCCTGCCCCCCTCCTCGAGCTCCTCTTCCACCGCCCCCTCGTCCTCTCCTTCCACGGCCTTTGCCTCGCCTCCCTCTCCCCGCTGCAGAGGAGGAAGTATGGGCTTTGGAGCTGCAATTCTTCACAGCATCCAAGAGGGAAGAGTAGAGCTGTCCAGACAGGGAACCCCCAGCTAGGAGAGATTCCGCGTCCCCTCCCCCTTTAAGATACCTGAGAAGACCATGCACCAAGGTACCACTGAACAACCTGGGACACACAAGGGGAAAAGGGGAGGCAATCAAATTATTAGCTTGGTTCGGGTTCACTCAAAGGAACTAAGAATTGTAAGTAACTTTATGACTGGTGAAAGTGTGTAATAGAAATTAATTTACTAAGCCAAAACATCAAATATCTTTGGTTATGTTTAGAGTTTAAATGATTTTGAACTGTTGATGGAAAAAAACTGAATTCATGGAAAACTGTCGGACGTGTTGTGGACTGAACTGAGAGGACATGAATGACAGATGAATGGATGATTAAAAGCAGTCAATAGTTTCGAGTGTGCCTACTTTACGTCCATTATGTCTTACCATGACAGTTGAGGTTCAGGCAGTGGCAGCAGCAATAGCTGATTGAAACACAGTGCACTCCACAGGCAGGCCTGCCATTGGCTGAAACTGTGAGCCACTCCAATGTCCAAGCCCCGCCTCTCACCTGGTCTTGCACGTTGTTGGTACAGCCTAGACCACACACTGCGCTCTGCAGCCCAGTTTATCTGTGAGACTAAGATGATGTACAGCAGTGCTGAATTTTAGATAACTGAGGATGGAATATCATTGTCTAGGTGAATTTGAGTGAGACACAGACCAGAACTTACCAGCATATTGGTAATGGGTAGCAGCAGGTTGGTTGTTCTCTCCATAAACCAGGCCCAGCACCAAAGCCTGCAGGTGGTGCTGTGAGGGTGTCGGTATGGCCGCTCTCAGCCAGAAACTTGTCACTGCCACAGCAAGTCTCAGGTGGAGAGGAACGGCAGACAGGGACGTCTCCCTCACCTCTAAGACGTCTAACAGGATATTACGACGCACTGCCACGGGAGCCTATAAAAAGTTAACAGACAACACTCACTGTAAGATGCAAAACCATTATGCTATACATATGAGAACATATTTTATATAAGCTTTACCTGACCAAGTGTATCCAGGCATATAGGGGTTCTGGGTGGATGTGCCTCCACTTGATTTTTCTTTATGTTTAGCTCCAGACGGTCATACTCTTCCACACTTATTGGGTCAGTGGAGCCTGGAGCATGTACGGAATCTTCACCAGCTGCTCGTTCAATGCTCGATCCCTGCTGTTTGGGTAAATGTATACCCTGACCCCTACCTCCACCACTATGACACCTTCGCCCTCCATCACCTCTCATCCCCTTGCTTGTGTTTTCTTGTACCCTTATAGCCTGGGCTTGGACAGCTCCACCTGCTCCCCTCCGTTGCTGTGCACTACCACCCAGACCCACATTATCCTGGCCTCCTCTCTGTAATACCCCATATATACCCTGACGTATAGTCCTGGCACTACAGTGGCTGCTGGAGAGTTTGCTGTTCTCCACCTGTGGAAACAGCAGAACCCTACGCATTACCAGAGCATCCACCACCAAGGGGGACAACAGCCCCTGTGCTGCAGCCTGTGAAAGCCACTCTGGAAACTGTGCAAGCCCAGATGTATGTCCTCCTGGAGCTACCTTTCCTCCTGAGAACCAGCGAGCCAGAGAGCTTGGAGAGGTGATGTGATACTCCTGCATACCTGACAAAAGCTGTGAACTGAGCCCACCTTTCTGTCCTCTTTTACCTCGTCCACCTTCATCTCCCATCAGCCTGCTCACTTCCTCCAGAGCTTCTGCCGGGCTTGAAAAAGAGGACAGCCAGAGAAGGAGACCCTCAATACGGGAGTTTGGACCTTTACCCTTGCCACCACCTCTCCCTAATGTGTTGACGTCTAACAGAGCAAGGAGTGTTTCAGCATCTTTTGGAGTGCCATAGTCATTACCAGCAAGGACAGCACACAAGGGTAGCAGCTCCTGGTTCATGCCTCCAAAGTGTTTGCAGAGGCCATTCGTGGTGTAGCACCGAGCTGAGATGTACCGATTTGAGGCTTTCCCATTAAGATTGGCCCACTGGAAAAAATGGTGTGGCAGGTAACCACCTATGATGAGACAAAAACAACATGTACTGATTATAAAACCAAGGCAACTAAAATAAGTTCATTACAATGGGCTATTTGAATTAATTAATAAAAGTCCTGGCACTACCCACACCTGGCAAGTCAAAGATATAAAAATCACTGTCATTGGTCAGAACTGGACATTTCCACTGATGAGCCAAACATGCAATCTCCCAGTCGGCCTCTGCTGGACACTGGACAAGTGGGACTCCTCTCTGCATGAGGACCTGAATGAAGACCTTTCTTGTGAGGATGGGGAGAACACAGCCATTGCGACCGTGAGATAAATTATCTGCCTCCTTTATTTTGGACTGCAGACGGTGTCGCAGAGTGGTGAACTTTTTGTCACTGGGATCCATACCTGAAAATCATAACAAAAACAAGAAATACAGATTTGTGGGTGTTACAACTGCAGATAGACATATTCAAGTAATAGCTTATAGCAGCCATAAACAAACTGCTTGTGTTTGACCCAATTTGTTCATCAAATTACTTTTTCATTTCATTCTGCATGTTGTACTGCAGAAAAAAATCCTGGGAGCAGCAGCAAAATGTCTTATTATAGATGCCAAAAAATGAAATGATAACAACAGTAATTCACAAATTAATAACCACCTGTTACCAACCAAGTATGCAAATACCATGTCTGAACACTTATCTGCCTCTTAATAAGATGTCCTGTGTACCTAATTCTCACAATTGGATGTTATTATGATATAGAAAACTAAGATTCTTAAACCTAATTTTATTTTAACTTTACTTAAATGGCAAAGTCTATAAACTGTTTTAAGTGAAGGTGCCAGCAGTCATTAAGGTTTTGACTGGATTGTACTTTGTCCTCACTTACCTCCATCCAGTACTACGTAGGGCTGGATGTTGCAGGCTTCCAGTGCCGACAGGAACTGGGTGAGCAGGCAAGCAAATGCATCATAGTCGCCTCCATGGCTCTGGTCCAAACAGTGGGTAAAGTAGAGGCGAAAATACAGACTGCAGCCATCAATAATCAGGCGGCTATCCCTGAACTTCACATCTTTTAGGAAGTTTCTGTTCCCTTCCACATAAGTGGTCAGACCATGGACACCCATTGGACCTCAGGGCCTAGGAAGAACATGCAGAGAGATTGTTAATGAGGTTTTATTACTTACAGGGGTGCTGGTGCTTGAATTCTATTTCAGCATATTTCAACTGCCTTGTGAGCTGGTCCATTGTTTTGCAGTTAGACAGCAAACTCGCTGCAGTTTGTTTTATTTGAAATCGCACAATCCCCTGTGAACACAGGTCAAACATCGCTACAAGACAAACAATGTAATAAAATTAAGGCACCCTGAGAGCATTTAAATACAAACAAACCCCCATCCAGTCACTTTATAGCTCTTGTTTACATGTTCTGCGCAGTTACTTCCTTTAAATATTCAAAGGACTCAAAGGTACCAGCCGCAACAGATTAAAACACTCTACAATGCAAAAAAACAACATTTGGTATGTGTAACTCTCGTGAGTCTAAGTAAAAGAAAAACCCATACCATTAAACTTGAACAGTGCTTGAAAATAGAAGAAATGTAACTAGAAAGCAGGAAACATTGAATTGCGACAACTGCGCTGCAATCTCGCGAGAGAGGGCGAGAACGCAGAGGCTAGCGAGCGCGCTAGCCAGTTTTGTTCTCCCGTTTGAAATTAATCTCGTTTTATTATGGCCACAATGTCCGGAGGAACAAATCTCGGTATTACCGGGACGAGTCACATCAGCTCCGGGGTGGCGGCGCATCGGAAAAAAGACAGTAGTCTGTCCTTCAGGTTCTGGGAGAGTCCGGATACTTTAGCCCAACTGGAGGTGGTGCGACAGTGGATCGGAAAGCACTACAAAAAGGTAGTAGCTGGGTTGGAAGCTAGCTATAAGCTAGCCGCCCCCTGCTAGCAAGCCCAGTGGCTCATATTGTAAACAAACGGCCCGTGCTGGATAACTTTACTTTTACACTGGCTAGAAAGATTGGTGTTTAAAATGAAGATGTAAAACTGATTTTTATAATTTGCTAAATTTTGGAGGCTATTGAGCCCAGGCACTGCCAAGCTGTGAGACTGCCGTTAAATGTAGGAAAACAATGGTGACATTTCAGGTTGTAATTGAATTTTTTTTTATTTTTTAAAATGTGTTTTAAAAGAAGTCATATGCTCCTTTTAAATGTATACCTGTCTGTCAGTTTGTGTTGGTGGATGCTCCATCATGTCAGGTCCTGGCTGCAGTCACTGTGCAGCTTCTCCAGTTCCAGGAAGATGCTTTTGGCCGACAAGCAACCAGTCCCGCTCTTACCAAACTGCCTGTGAGTCTGTGACACACTTTCACTCTAAAGTTATAAATCATTGCACACTACATTCATGATGCAGGTTTCTCCCGTCTTCCTGTGGGTGTAGTGAGGTGGTTAACATTAAGTAGGGAAAGCATTCAATCCTCTATCAATGTCACTCAGTTACCCAGCAATTGTATTGTAAAACATATCATACCATTCGTCCAGTCTGTCTTCTGCTCACAGGCAAACAAACAAATGTGGACCATACTCATAACCGCCATTAGTTTTTATGTTAGTTCTGTTGCAAGGGGGAAATGTTACAATGGTCAATGGGTTAAATCACACAAAACAAAATATGGCATTTGTTGTCATTTTGCTCTAGGCACAATGCTTCTTGGACTTGAGACCAGCTGGAGGCCTCTGCCACATTCTTGGAACTGCTTACAAGTTTAAGGCCGAGCAAGGCTGGTGAGTGTCAAACTTTGTGTCACATTGCCATTTTACAGTTACCTTGCTCATTTCTCTTTTCTCCTCCCCGTACTCTCACAGGCGGAGGTTTGATTTGCAGAACCCCTCAAGAACTGAGAGGAATGTGGAGATGTTTGGCGCAATTAAAGAGGCACTGATACAGGTGACAATGGCACACACATACTCTGATACCAGCCTACTTGAGAGACACCACTGAACTTGCACCTCTCTTTTGTCTGTCTACAGAACAGCTGTATGTCACTACCTGTGATATATTTGGACTCCACACTGGATCAGGAGTTGGCAAGCAGATTGACCAATATCATCACCAATCACAAGGTAAAGTTCTGCAGGGGGGGTTTGGAGTAAGAATTGATAAAGAGAATGCTGGTATGTTTTTATGAAGTTAAAAAAAAAAATTATATTTGTTTTGGGGTTTTTGAGTGCCAGTGGGTCACAGTTTGTCTTTTGTACAGGGTACACTCACTGAGGAGCAAACACTCGCCAGCCACCACATCTACCCCTTACCTGCCTCTGCCGAGGAAGGTTAGTTACAGTTAATACACAATTGATTTTATAATAAACACCTAGAGCTGTTCTAACTTAAAACGTACATTTTCAGATGAATGGATGCGTCCTGTCATGCGAAAAGACAAGCATGTCTTAGTGCACTGGGGCATGCACCCTGACAGGTAATGCACAGGAATACACATTTTACTTACACACATACTCCAGATTTACATACATATTTAGATTTCAAAAGTTAAATTTCTTTTCCTTTTTATAGTTACGACAGCTGGTTATCCTCAAGTGATGTTGAAGGAGAGGTTGAAGAGCCACCACATCAAGACAGACCCTGGAGGGTGAGAAATCATATAATGCATTCAACAATGATTAAATTAAACATTTATTCACAACCTCATGTATTTGGTTTGCTCTGGAGAAAATTGATTTGCATACATAGGTAGAATTTAGGTTAAGATATACTTGCCTCTGCTAATATGGGTTTGTTTTTGGACAATGATGAGCTGCACCAGCACACATTTCCCCACACCTTACTCTGTACTTGTGTGTGTTTTTGTTTGTTCCAGGTCCATGCTAGTTGGGTTCTGGATACCGATGTTTTCAACGAGTGGATGAATGAGGAAGACTACTGGGTGGATGAGGGGAATCTACCATTAATCTTTCGCCAGCGTATTCTCCTCCAAGATGCCCAGGTTTGTGTCTAGCTGTACAAGATGCATGGATGCTTGAGGAAGACTACTACTTCTTAAAGAACATGGTAGGTCTTGATCTCATTTTTTTTAAGTCAACTAAACTCCACTGTCTCTTTCAGGATGCAAAGTCCACACCATCAAAAAAGAGAAGACGATCCCCCTCACCTCCTTCCTCTGAAGGCAGGAAGAAAGGAAAGAAAGGGTAAGAACCATCCAGATGAATGAGAGTGCTCTTTTGGTGTGATATATCAATGCAAGGTTTTGTAACAATATTTTTTGGCTCAAACAGAAGAAGACGAGGACAACAGGAGGAGGAGCCAGAAGAGGATCTGACAAAAGACATGGAGGACCCTACCCCTGTTCCTAATATGGAGGAGGTCATGCTACCCAAGAATGGTAAACTACTCAAAGATGTCAACTATTCTATGACTCAAAAATGTTGAAGTTTCTTTGAAAGGTCCATATGTGTTACATATGTGACCCATATTAACTTAATTATATACGATATTAACTTCAGTTTTTTTTTTACTCCATTTGTGTAGTCAACCTTAAGAAAGACAGTGAGAATACACCGGTCAAAGGAGGCACTATGACTGACCTGGGTAAGCTTGTTTAATTAGATATTCCCAAACAAATGTTGAATTTGTATACATCCAAATATGCACTATGCTCTTGTTTGTGCATGCCCCTTGATTTTTTTCACTTTCTAATACAGATGAACTGGAGGATGATTTTCTTGGAAGGGTAAATACATTTTACACGGATCAAAATCTTTGTAACTGGAGAAAGTCTTTGGTGTACTAATAAAGAATTTGCATTTAAGGGAAATTCTTAAATGTGTGTGTGTGTGTGTGTGTGTGTGTGTGTGTGTGTGTGTGTACAGGAGGATGACGAGGGAAGAGGAGAGATGCCACGGCTATCAGAGGGAGAGGACAGTATCACAGAACAAACTCATCACATTATTATACCAAGCTTCACATCTTGGTTCAATTACAACAGGTAAACCAACTTGTACACTGTGTCTTCCGCCAATACATGTGACATGTCTCATATTAACTGCACAAACTAACCAAAAATTACCTTTTGCAGCATTCATCTAATCGAGAAACGGGCTCTTCCTGAATTCTTCAATGGAAAGAACAAATCAAAGTCTCCAGAAATGTGAGTAGTGCTGGCATTCAGACATTCCCATCAGCTTTCATGATGAAAAATGCCTCACCAACAGCATAAAACCATCCTTGTACATTGCAGCTTCTTGGCATACCGCAACTTCATGATCGACACATACCGGCTTAACCCCCAGGAGTACCTCAGTTCAACGTCCTGTAGACGCAACCTCACCGGAGACGTCTGTGCTGTCATCAGGTAGAGCGTTCAGCTGGGAAATGTGTTCATAAATGAAATCTGTTCATTTTGGGAAGGAACGTGAAGAATGTTTGCAGCTCTTAAGCTGACATCTGTGGAAGCAGCTTTTCAACTGTGTAACAGTAAAAAAAATGTTTTAAATATCCCTTGTGTTCAGGGTTCATGCGTTTTTGGAGCAGTGGGGTTTGATTAATTACCAAGTGGATGCAGAGAGCAGACCCCTCCCAATGGGACCCCCACCTACTCCTCATTTCAACGTACTGGCTGACACACCGTCCGGGCTCGCCCCCCTACAACACAAACCCCTGCAGGTAAAACATACACGCACAAAGTGGATATGCATAGCACGTGACAGGAGCTTAAACATGGATTGGAATGAAATGTCTACTGATGAACTGTGGTGCTCACACACTCTTGCAGGTGACTGCTTCGCAGCATATGTTGTATTTCCCAGAAAAGAGCAGAGAAAAGCCACCAGACTGCCTGAACTTTGGTCTGCGCACCGACATTTACACCCGGAAACACCCTAAGGTCTCAACCAACCATACAAATAAGCTGATTATTGCATTTTAATTTGTGTTTCTCTAACATCCTGGTAATATATTAGATTGAATTTGTTTTTCATTTTTAGATATGTTAATTATTTTCTTCTTCTTCTTCTCAGACTAAAGGAGCCAGTGCAGGAAGGGAATGGACAGAGCAAGAGACACTGTTGCTTTTAGAGGTAAAGCAATCACTTCTGTTTTTGGATTTCTGTCATTCATTTGGAGTATTGCTTTTATATAGTCCCTGAAGTTTTGCAATATTTTTCCTGTTGATCTGTATCGGTCTCCCTTGTCTCTCTCAGGCCTTAGAGGTTTACAGAGATGACTGGAACAAAGTGTCCGAGCATGTTGGTTCCAGAACGCAGGACGAGTGTATCCTCCACTTCCTGCGTCTGCCAATAGAAGACCCTTATCTAGAGGACTCCTCGGCCTCTCTGGGTCCTCTGGCATTTCAGCCCGTGCCTTTCAGTCAATCAGAAAACCCTGTTATGAGCACCGTGGCCTTCCTGGCATCTGTGGTCGACCCACGGGTGGCGTCATCTGCAGCCAAGGCTGCACTGGGTGAGCATGCATAGGGATGAGGATTCTTTTGTGCGTAGTTATGATTAAAGTAAGTCAGAGACAGTTTGGTGTCCAGTTGTAGTCTGTAGTGTGTGAATTTACCTCTTTGTCTGCAGAGGAGTTTTCCAGAGTCCAGGAAGACTCGGCAGATAAGATCTTAGAACTGTCCAACCAGCCTGAAAAAACAGGTAAGTCTTTTGTACATAGACACATAATCACACTCAATGTAATCATTTTCTTTGTCTAATTTATAATGTTATATATTTATTGTCCATTAGAATTGATGGATCCAGAAAAAATTGAGCCAAACCTGGCCTCCCTTCAGGTATAAAACCTTATAAAAGCTTGAAGTGAGTTTTAGTGCTCATGCTGGTGATTTTTGTAGCTCAAGTGTGTGTGTGTGTGTGTGTGTGTGTGTGTGTGTGTGTGTGTGTGTGTGTGTGTGTGTGTGTGTGTGTGTGTGTGTGTGTGTGTGTGTGTGTGTGTGTGTGTGTGTGTGTGTGTGTGTGTGTGTGTGTGTGTGTGTGTGTGATTAGGTCGCTGGAACAACAGATGGCAATATGGAACCCAGTGGGGCAAAACTGGAGGGAGATCTAGTCAAAAGGGAAAATGTAGAAAATATGCTTGAGACAGATGGTAGGTAAATTTGTACAATATGTATCCAATGCTATTAACTGCTGACTGCATTAATGGCATCCTGTCTGTCATCTAGAAAGGGGAGATGATGACGAGAGCATAGAGCAGCGAGAGGGAGACAGGGATGAGGGGAGAAGAACGATGGAGCTGGATCTAGTGGAGGGCAGTGTTACCACGGCAGCAGCTGCTGCTCTCGCCTCAGCTGCCACAAAGGCCAAGGTAAAGTCCCGTCCTCTCACCTCAACCGCAGGAGCGTGAAGTGGAGTAATGGAAGCTTTTTTCACTTGTCTCAGACCACTCGTCTCCTGGCAACCAAAATGAACAGACAATGTGTAGAGACAAGATAATCTAATACTGTCTGTACATAATTAAAATGGCTATTGAATGTTGTGCTGCAGAGGGAGAAAATGAAATGACCCTGTCATCTGCCTTTACTGCTGTAGATGTTCTAGTATCATGAGTAGTCACACTCACTATGGCCACTAGAGGGTGTATTTCTTCACCAGGAAGAAACATAGATTATGTTATACCAAACTAATGTCCATGAAATGTAGTTATTTTTATGAAGAAATATTTGACAGACAAACTGAGCCACTGCATAGTTTTGTCTAATTTTGCTTTTAGCATCACCCTCTTCTAAAAGCTCCTATCTTTTCCTCTTGCATATTCACAGCACTTGGCGGCAGTGGAAGAGAGGAAGATCAAGTCCCTGGTGGCGTTGCTGGTGGAGACTCAGATGAAGAAGCTGGAGATCAAGCTGAGACACTTTGAGGAGCTGGAGACCATTATGGATCGCGAGAAAGAAGCTGTAAGTGTATATCATGCCTGGCGTACATCTGTTTGCGCGTGTTTTCTCCAGGCAGGGTTTTTGGTCAAAAGCAACAGTGGAACGCCGACTTTCTTTCACTGTTCCTCGTCTGTGTGTGCATGTGTTAATGCAGCTGGAGCAGCAGAGGCAGCAGCTCCTTTCAGAGAGACAGACTTTTCACACAGAGCAGCTGAAGCAAGCAGAGATGAAGGTCCGCCAGCAGAGGGAGCAGCAGGGGCAGCCGGGATACACAATGCCGCATTCAGGTCAGGCCACACACACAACATTGACTTCCCTTCACTCTACAGTTTAACCATAGCCTTATCCCTAACCTTAACCTAACCACAGTTGAAAGCTTAGCCTTAAACTTGATCAGTTCCCAGAAATGTTTGTTTTTTTATGCCAGAAAAGGTATTAAAGTGGTAATAAAGTATACACACACCTAATGTCACCTTTTAAAGTTGCAATATGCAGCAATGGTAAACAAATTCCTTCTCTGTGTGTTGTTCTTGAGACTCTGTTTTGGTACACTTACTTAGTCATCTCCTAAGCTTTTAGTTCAGAATGCCCTGTGTATGTCATGATCACAGGTTCAGGGGTTCCACTTGAACACAGCATGTAACAAAGCCGCTGAGCTCACTAGTGGAAAGAAAAGTAGGTAAAAGTGTCCAGCTGAAGGCGACTCACTGGATTTACTTCAAAAAAAGCTTCTTCTCTGGGTGAAAAGGCTTTTGCCGAGGAAAGGGAGAAGAGCGGGTTTAATACTAGTTTGAAATTGTCACAGTGGGGAGCTCTGTTCGCCGACAAAGAGCTCCACAATGATACCTATGATACATTATGTTACATCTCTGTTACTGAAATAAGCTGTCACACTTTTATTTTGGTCTGACTGCCGCAACGTCCACAAGTTCAGTCACTTTAAAAGTACAGTGACGGTAAATGATCATATGTTAACTAACATGAATTTTACTCTCCCCTTAACATTTGACTCTTCCTCAGGCCAGTCGATGCCCAACCGGATGATGACCAGTGGAGGCAACACCCAGTCAATGGCTCCCAGACACCCTGGAGCTCCCAATGGCATGTGTGAGTATCCTTTACTGTTGTCATAAAGTTGTCTCGTCTCTAATATTTTCTGGTCTGATTCTGTGTGGTGACACAAACTATTCTCTTCAGACCCGTCCTCACAGGCCGATGGGATCACACCAGCTCAGCCCGGTCCTCCCGCGTCCACGCACAGCTGAGAGAACTACAGAACAAGACACACAAACACACACATTTCATCAATCCTCCTGCCAGCGGGATACAAAATTAAAAATGTAACACAGGCATAAATGTTCCGGGACAGCAGCTTAAAGTTAAAAGTTAAAATCCTCAGCAGTCTTTATAAATATTGAAATATTTGTTCTCTGTTGTCAGAGTTGAGAGATTTGCAGATTGAACTCAACTCAATAAAGTTTTTTTTTATATATATGAAGCTTTGGTTTTCTTTTTTGTCCTAGTTTAGCTGGATAATTCTTTCAAACAGTTACATATGTCCATTTATATCAAGGTTTGACTCTTCTAGATGGTTTTCTATACTTTCATTTTGCTAACAGGATCAGAATTATGAGGCAAGAAGAACAGCTATGTCCATTATGTGCTATTTTCCTTGAAGAAGTAGAGGACAGAACTGTATTTTCACTTTAAGCTTAAGAAAAAAGTGACACACAAATGTCTCAAAGCACTAATTCCAGTTTCATCTTACACATTAGGACACAAAAACAAGAACTACAGAAGTGGAACAACCTGTTACCGCACCAAAAGCAGCATCAAAGAAGGCAGGGGTCATCAACAGGTCACTTTACACACAATAAAGAAAGACATTTATTGAGGCCCTGGTGGAAAACGCATCAAAGGTAGAAATAAAAAGGATAAATTTATAGCTCCAATTCTTTTTTACTTGAAGGTATAGACAAATCAAAGAGTGATGTTTTTGTCCCTCTTTGCTTTATTTGAGTATTTAAAGCCTGAAACGTCTTTAGTATAACAAAGAAGACACAATAAATAAACTCCCCTGTTACAGCTATGACACTTAAATTGGTAACCAGTGCCATATTGTAGCCTTTATGATAGTATTTATAGTTTCATAAGCAGCCTCCTCCTTTTCCTCGAGTGCTGCGGCATTGGACACACACACAGCATTTGCACTGGAGGGCATTTGGACATCCTGTCCACCCCTCACTGTTCAACACGGGAACACAGGATGGAAAAACCAACGTGGCACCGAGCTTGGCGCTGATGTCGATGTGCTATTCTTCCTCTCTGTTCCTCAGCGAGATCCATCTGTTTGTCTTTCACGAGGAAATACTTGTACTTCCTTGCCATGTAGTCGGGAACAGTAACATCTGCTGTCAGTACAAAGCCTAATACAGCAAATAATCAAATTGCTATAGGAGGGTTGTACTGCATTTTTCATGGCTGATGATGTGTGTGGCGGTGCAAAAGCAATTTCGTTGTGCTCCGTTTGGCATTGCATCAATGAACCTTTTTATGTGTCTCTTCTCTACCTCCCTCTTCTCAGTGCTCACCCACTGTCTCTTCACCCTGTACGCCCCCGCCGTGCCTTACCTTCTCTCTATCTTCCAGCTCCTTGTTCAAAACTATTACGTCAGTGAGGGTGGGGATGTGAGGAACAGACTCAGTTTGGAGGATAATTGATGGGGAAACAGCAGGATGCTGCTCACTGCAGGAGCCAGGATCAAGCCATTACTGATTCAATGAGTTGAGTAGTTGTTTGTTTACCATCCACACAATATTTGATCTGGATTATTTCATAATGTACAGTAGACGTTGAGGAGGAGGCTGGGTGGTGGGCCCTTGCAGAGGTTTTTTTTGTTAGCGCTTTGTGAGAGAAAGGTGGGAAAGAGTCGCAGCAGTGTTCACAGACATGAACCTGGGAGGAGTTTTGTTAAATTCTTTCGGTGGTGGAGGAAAACAAAGAAATAGTGTGAAAAGTGATGTGGGTTTGGATGTTTAGTGGGAAAAGAGAGGAAGAGAAAGAAACATGTGGTGTGTGTGTGTGGCATTTTTCGCTGTAGACTTTTTTTAATACTATTTATTTAGCAGTTTTTGAAAGTGGTAAACATAAACCGTATGGACATGAATCAGTCACAAATGCTGAAAAAGAAAATGTAACATTTAACTTGTGTCAAGAGAATCCAAGGGGCTCATTATCACTGACACTTTCTGACAACTATAATTTTAAAAATTACCCCCAGCCCTCAAACTGCGTTTGTTAAATTGTCTGTTGGAAATTGTTGGAAAGTCTTTTCATAAGATTGTGTTTCCATTTTTCTACTTGATTCATGTGTACTTTATATTCATCATCAGTGGTTTCTCACTCCAAGCAGATGTTACTGTTTCATAACACAATCGTATTTTTCATAACTACATCATCACAATAGACATTTGGAGATGATTTAAAGGGAACGCACAGGTGTTACTGATCACATTAATGATGTGAGGCAGCCATGATTCATTTGATTATTTACACCTGTGCTTTTCCTACTGTGACCTGTTTCAATTAAAAAGTCATCCATCACCCTCATCCCTAACCTGAACCATAATTACCACTGACCTAATCCTAACCCTGACCCTAACCTTAACCATGACTAGTTAATACCTACAGCTAACCTTAACCCAACCACTATTCAAAACTTAGTTCTGAACATAACCAGTTCCTCAGAAATGAGGTTCTGGCTCAATAGACCCAGGTTGACTGGTCTAATGGGTCAGGGTTCATGCCAGATAAGGTCCTAAAGAGGCAATAAGTAAACACACACACACTGACTCACAGTCATTGAAATCACTTCATTCTCTCACAGCCATTTTAGACTGAGACTGGACACTGAATAGCGTTCACTCATGAATGTGTGTGTGTGTGTCTGTGTCTTAGTGTGTGTGTGCGCGCGCGCGGTACCGTTCTGTGTCGCACCGTGCCGCGTTTCGAAGGAAAATAGTTAATTGGGCGCAGGAAGGCGACGACAGAGAGAGGGAGAGGGAGAGAGAGAGAGAGAGAGAGACGCTTTTTCTAAAGACACACACTGTCTCTCTCTCTCCCCCCCCCCTCTCTCTCTCTCTATCTCCCCCTCGCTCTGTGTCGCGCGCATTACTACAACAACTCTTCGCGGTGATACTGCTGACGACGACAGAGCCACGGAGTGCCACGCGCGCGCAAAAGGTGTGGAGCATTGGGACAATGGAACCGAACCTGAGCCGTTAAAGAGTCCTCTCTCTCTCTCTCTCTCTCTCTCTCTCTCTCTCTCTCTCACACACACACACACAAACACACACACAGTTAAACACGCGCTGCAGCTGTGAGGGAGGCCAGAGGGAGGATACCGGCGACATGGCGAAAACCGGCACCATCTGAAGTTTGGATCGTGGTGAGGGATTAACCGTTGAACCCACTGACCACCACTGACCATCACTGACAGCGGGAGCGGAGTTTGTGTGTCACAGGGAATCAAACCGGCGTGATGGCGCGCGCCGACACCGACAGTCGTGTGGGAGCGTGGCAGGTGCTGATGACCCTCTCACTGGTCATCATGTCCGCGCACGGTAAGTCGTTTGATCAATTACCGGAGTCCCACCCTATAGGCGTGCGTGCGTGTGTGCGTACGTGCATGGATGTAGGGGTGTGTGTGTGTGTGTTGTATGCAAGCGCGCACGTGCGTGTTCCATCAAATCACACCTGCAGTGGCTTTGATGGAAAAATGACAAATGCAACATTGTGATCAGTCTCCGCTGCAGCCTTTTTCATTATGACATCAGTGAAATGATCTTCCGCACAGTTAGTTGTGTCTCGAAGGTTGTCAATGAATAACGGAGCTGTACAGACCATAATCTTATGCTGTGATGGGAGTTTTTCACGCGGTTTATCGTGAAAACTGACACTATACAGTCGTGGCCATGATGGTTAATCTCATAAGTACATTTCAGAGTCTGAGAGGGAGACAAGTCTGTGTCTTCATCTCAATGACATGCTCTACATCATCTTCATAAAGGAAACAAAGGTTGTGTAGGAGACATTTGACAGCTGCTGCCGCCGCTGCTCAGACAAAGGCGGGATTAGCTGCACTGTGGCCTGTCTGCGGGGGGTACGCGTCCGCGGTGTTGAATTCATGGACTGAATTCCTCCAGATACGAGGAGGGGGAAGCCCGAGACAACCGAGGCCGCGCTGCGCCCGCTCCCACACCGCGTCCACGCTCTCATCCACGGATGACATGACATCTGTAAGAAAAAAAAAAAAAAAATCTGCGAAAAATGAGCGACGCTGCTGCTGCTGCCCAGCAACAGGGTGGCTCGTGCACGTCGAGCAGGGTCGCCGGGGTTCACGTGGGCACGCGCCACCGCCGCCGCCCCCCTCCATTTTATCGCCGCATCTCGCGCCCTCGATGTGTAACGAGGCGTTAACACAGTGACATATTGACCGGCAAATTAACGCGCTGTCTGTCGGGCTTTTACACCGACTGTTGGTGTGAGCTCACAGAAGATAATTAGGAAGAGAAAAGATTTCTTATTTGCTCTCAATTGGCAGTTAAATTATCTTAAATGTGTGCACACTGTCCGGGTTGGGGTGTTTTTTAAATTGTGTTGCGTTAAAAGGGCAGTTTGTTTGATCACTCTGTTAGTAAAAATATGATCACAGTCTAACTTTGCAATAAACTGAGGTGTGATCGCATTTATCCAATTTTCCTGTGGTGCCAATTTAGATTTATCATTTATATTTAGATTAAATTAACATACATTTTTTTCTACAAATGTCCATTGATAATAGTGATACATAATAGGTTTTTTTCTACATGAATTTCTGTCTCAGAAATACAGAAAATGTGAATTTTATGTGAATTTTATTAACATTTGATAGCCCCAATGCTGTTTAACAGCACCACTGTAACACAAGAACAGAACACAATGTCCCCTGCACACCAAGATGACAGTAAAACAATATAGTTTTAATATCAATGTATTATTCATAAGAGGGGGTCATCTAAAGGCTTTACCATTACCTCATTTATCACGTCCATCTAATGGTCTTACAAATTAAGTTCACAGTGTTGTAGCCAATTCACTGATTTACATGGATTTTCAATGAACATGGAACTAAAGCTCCAGCTGTAAGTAATACATCAGCTAAAAATGTTAATTTTTGATGTTAATGTCACAGGTTTTCTAAATGAACGAATCTATAGCAAACCCCCAAGTGCTTGAAGACATTTAAATCTGTACATTAGTGGACACCCTCCATCCTAGTCACTGCTTTCTACTAATAAACACGCCTTATTTGCAGGGGACTGAGAAAACTGATATATTTTCAAATTGGAAAAGCTCAAATGAAGTAATTTTTCATTGAAGTTTCGGGGGAAAACAAAATGGATAATGTCCAGACTCTTGGGTGTGGTGCCATGTAAGTGTGTGTGTGTGTGTGTGTGAATGGATGCAGACTGTGAGGTCCATCTGCCCTGAAGCACCAGACACCCCATGGTATGTCACAATAGATCAGATCACCAGCATCTCGGTGACTTTGTCGTCACGCACACAAACAAACACAGAAGCCGAGGGAAAATACTGTTTATGGCATAAAAAGCTATGGTGCAGGTTGGTCAGCAACAGGTGTCAACACCAAGAGAGCAACTTGAAACCAAAGTTTCTTCTCCAGCTAGAAATTCATCCACTCAGTTTACTAACCTGACTGCAGAGTCTGCGTACAGGGTCACTTTATTAGGAACACTGGTTCAACTGCATATTCACACAAATATCCAATCATGTTACAGCAACTTAATGCATTAAGGTTAAGACAACCTGTTTAACTGAGCTTCAGAATGAGAGAGGAAAGTGATCTAAGGGACTTTAAATGTGATATGGTTGTTGGTATACCAGACAGGCTTTTGCTTGTCAAAATGTCAGAAACTGCTAATCTACTGTGATTTTCATGCACAACCATCTCTTGAGTTTACAGTGAATGGTCAGAAAAAGAGAAAATGTCCAGTGAGGAGCAGTTCTCTGGGTGAAAATACCTCTTTGGTGCTTAAAGGGCACTTTCACCCATTGTTTCCCCACCTGGTCAAAGGAAGAATAAACTTAAAATCATTATGATGCTGCTTTGTTTGTTTAATATGACCACATCCCCAGAACATTTACTCAAAACTTGACAGGAACACAGTAAAAAGCAATGTAGGGCTTTTATTTTCTATGAAGGAAGTGATTTTGACATAGACTTTTTTGTCAATTTTATTTCCTCTGTTGCTGTGGGCATGAGACTTGCATCTCAGATCCACTGTCTGAAGATCAAATAACACATTTAGCTCTGGAAATTAGTACAAAAAAGCTGTATTTTTTTAAGATCAGAGGCCCTTTAAGATGAGAGGAAATTAGCCAGACTGGTTCATAATGACAGACTAAAATAACTCAGGTTTTACATGTTGTTAATAAGATTTTTTTTTAACAACATGTAAAACCTAGACCACACTGGGTGCTACTCCTGACAATTTATTAGATGTGATGTGTACCTAATAAAGCGGCCCGGTATGTGAATCTTTCAACAAAAGGAATTGGGACTAGTTGTTCCTCGACTGCATGCAGAATACTCGCCCGCAATTCCCTCTGTGTGCTGCTGATAAGGTGAAGGCTGCCAGGAATCTGCTCTCCAGCCAGTCGCAGTGACCTCAGGTAAAACATGTTGCCATGGTGATGTGCTCAGTGTGATGCCATGAGGTGAAGAACTGAGGGGGAAATGTAATTACTAAGCAGGGGCTTGTGTGCGTTTGGTGTGTTGGTCTTGCTCGTGTCATCTTTTCATGTTCATGTATGAAACCAATCTCTGACGGGACATGAACAAATTGGCTGATTGAACCTTTAAATGGAAATTTGAATCGGTTTTAAGTGGCCGAGCATGTCCGTCGCTTTCACAAACTGTGAAGCATTCCAGTTCAGTTTTCCCACAGATGGAGTTGGCATATAACACCTACTGACTGGCTCCTAATTGATTGAAAAACAAGAGAGGGAGAGGGAGCAAAACACTGGATTCTCTGTTTCCTACTGCAAGTCTCTCGCCCGAGTCTCCCTTTCAACATGGCACCTCTTTACATCTCACCATGGCAACAGCGGTGTGTGCGTGTGACTGTGTGTGTGTGTGTGTGTGTGTGTGTGTGTGCCTGTGTGTGAGGTAGATCTTGTGGTTGCTCCCTCAGCCGCCGCTCGTCTTTGTGACTCCAGGCACGTTCAGATGGTTTTTGTATTAGCTCTGAATGAAGTGGCAGACACTGAACGCAGTGATCTCATTGGACGCAGTGGTTTCAGGGTGGTAGCGGGAGAGAGAATTCCGCCCGGGCCAAAGTATTGTGGATGAGTTTGGCAATTTGTGCACACGTATACCAGGCCAGTGGAAAAGTATGAAGAAGTGGATTTTTTGACAATCAGTCAGCTGTGGAAACAGTGCCACAAGTGCCAAAACAATAGCTCTCAAACTGTTTAACAGCACACTCTCTAAGTCTGAGCATTTATATGTTTTGGGAGATGCGAAAAAATGTGCTTGCTTATACAAATTTAGCGCCACTCTGCTTAAAAATGAGGCATAAATAGAAATAAAGACATAATAGCCACAGTGTCCAAAAGAGAACATCTGGTACGGGTGGAATATTTGAGATGTCTTTTTGGATTTTAAATCACTTCTGTTTATATTAATCTGCACAGTAGGCATTTGTAATAAAAACATTAAAAGCTGCTTCTGCAACTCTGTCTTTGCATCTTCCTCTGCAGATTGCCAAGTAAAGGGTGGGGTGCCTGACCAGTCGGCCTCTAACCTATAGCTCTAAATCCTAATCTAATCCTCACCCAGTCCCAGTCACTAACGCACATGTGCCTAATCCCACATCTCCATGCACAGTATGTTTACAAGACAGTCCTCTCCTCTTATTCTGATTTTCCTTCACAGTTGATCAGTTAAATCTCCTGAAGTTTTCATTCTCTCTCTCTCTCATTAACATACAAACTCTGATTTCAGAGTGAAAGGATACGGTGACTTAACAAGACTCTCTGAGACACCCTGAGGACATTTGTGTACAGTACTGTAGGGATCCATTTAAATCATTCATGCCTCGTCCTTGGGCACAGACGGTCTTTACAGTGTACAACGACACTATGGGATTAGCTCCAGCCCAAATGAAGGGGGTGTATGTGTTAGATAGTCTTTATTTATCATTTTCATTAAAATGAAATGACGAGAAAACTTCCCTAATGCAGTTCAATTGTCACGTGTTGTCTACTTGTCTAGTCTGATCAGACAAATCCAGTGTTAGGTCTGCATGGGCTTTGGAATTATAGTTTTTCTTTAGTCAAAGCTATTTTTCCAGGCTGAGTTATTTTTCAGTCAGTTTTTACTGCAATGTTTATTGATTTATAAATGTATTTTTATATTTCTACAAACCACTGGTTCAAAACAGGTGTGTCATAATCACCGAGTCGAGACTTAAATGGTCGAACCCTCAAGTTTACTTCACACAACAACAGTGCAGTAATGCACAATACTGGAAGAGAAGAAGTGCGACCCATAAGTCATCACAAGTCAATGTTGTCTTTATAAACGGTGTTCGATTCTTGATGGCGTCGTTCCTTCACATGCTCATTCAACACAACGCACAGTTGGTTTTGGTCTCTTTATATGGTTAATAATGTATGACAGTTGATTAGGCAATGTAGTTGTTCATTTACAGTCACATAAGAACGGGCATGTCCTGCAAAAAAAATGAGAATGTTGACTTCCATCTTAATATATGCTGTATATAAAAAGTGGACATAGTATTCTGGTAATTCCTCAAGAAAATGATTTATACTGATTTGTGAATCATTCTCCCTTCTCCATTCAAACTGAGCTCTTATTGCAAGCTGAGTTGCCTCCTGGTGTCTATTCATTGCATTTTTACTTCTGGGTTGTCCTCAGTCTGCAACTATGTCAACTATGTCCACCTTTTTAAGTGTGGTCCATGGCTGATACCCACTACTAGAGAAAGACTTGTATACGTTGTCTATATTTGAGTGGAAATCCAACACATGAATTGTTTTATGTGTTTGACTGACAGGGAGGCATTCACTGACCAGGCGTCATCATCATCACCGCAACCAGTCCTCTGTCCACAAGGAGGCCTTGAACACCAGGATGGTGCTGAGTGACGACTCGGCAGAGAGAGACCACCTGATTGGAGCGGGCCTCGGGGCCACGCTCCCCCACAGCTCCACCAAGCGTCACCATTCTCGTAAACACACCTACCTAGACGTCATAGAGGAAGACCCACCTGTTGGGGAGGAGCTGACAGCCGGTGGGGCGGGTCCAGACCAGCCTGGGGACCCATTTTCTGATGACGTCATCACGGTGGCGTTCCACAGCCCGGCGCCAGATGTTGTGCCCTCTGATCCTGCACTGGCTTGGGCCAAAGCCCCCAAACCCCAGAAGCAGAAAGCGGGAGACCCTACGGCATGGACACTTTCTGACTTTTATGACTACCTGTCACCCGACGACGACCTCTCCACGTTAGAAACGACCCCAGAGCCCGAACCCACCCCTTCACCGCCACCTGACATGGACGACGAGAATCTGCTACTCACCGACCCTCCTGCCGTTCCCAACAATGTGGCGCCCGAGGTCAAGAGCCGACCGCCGTTACCTGCTCCTGCCGTGCCAGGGCCGGAGGTAGGTGGTGCCATGGGGACGGACGGCTGCAGGCTGGGCTTTGTGCGTTCTGGAACCGGGGTGTGTGTGTCTCAGTGTGACCTTCAACCCAACTTCTGCTTCAATGGAGGCGTGTGCACCGTGGTGGCGGGAATGGGAGCTTTCTGCAGGTGAGAAAACACAAACACTTTTTTTTTTAAAAAGTCAGTATTGTGTTCAGAAAACGGTGAGTTTAACATCTACAAGCAGGTGGGTGATGATAGGAAATTAACAGACGCCCCCTGTAACCAGGCATCTATCTCTGACAAAAGTAGCCTGCCAATGACACTGGTGTCCAGTCCTTCAGTACATGCTGTCCTTTATTGTCTGTTTTCCTCTTAAGTGGGAACATCATTTACAAAAATTGATCATTCTGTAGGAGAAGACCTGAAACTAGTGATTGGGACCATTAACTCCTCACGAAAATGCTTCTAATGTTATAAATCAAGTGGGAAAGTCGGCTCATTTTCCCATCAAAATCCCCGGTTTCACTTTTCAAACCTCTTTTTACATGCAGTCTATTAAACATATGAATAGACTGTATGTGACTGGCTGTATTTGGGAGCTGTAATATTACCCCCCCTTTAATTAGCCTTGTGGTGATAATTTTCCTACATGAGCCCTCTCCAACACAAAAGAGAAGATTTTAGGACACTTCAGACACACACACACTGGAAACCCACACATGCACAAAGACAGAAGGCTGGTTTAATGTGTCATGAGTGTTCGTCAAGATCACAGCGGGGTCGCCAGAGGATTAGCTCTAGTTTTGAAGGCGGGGGGTAAAGAGTGTGTGTGCGTGTGTGTGTGTTAGATGTAATCTGGCGACAGACACACGGAGTATGCACACAATTACTCTACAAGAAAAAGTGACAATGCAGTGATGACAAGGAGGAACATACACACACAGAGACACACACATGCTGGTTTTGTGTGCTTTGTGTGGACACCCACAGACATAATGCATTCCGGTGCCCCTAACCCTTAACCATCACAACTCAGTGCCTAACCCCCCTTTACCCAATTCTAACCCTAATCCTCAAAAAGCCTGTTAAAGTTGTGTGGACAAGTATATACAACATATCACAAATATAGGTTCGTTAGACAATTGGTCCACACAGCAATTTAAACTGAGAGGTAAAACTGCTAATCTGAGCATACCTGCTGAATAATAGCATGTGTGTGCACACACATACACACGTACACACACACACATCCTGATCCTTTGATCTCATTAAGGCCTTGGCTGCAGGCTGAATCCCTGCCTTGCTGGACAGACCTCAAGTCGTCATGTCTTCAGCTCTGAGTAGCATTTTACACTCTTGACTTAACGCGCTGTAGCTGTAAACATGCGTCAACACTCTCTTAAAAATGTCATGATGATGATGATGATGATGATGTGACACTCAACAGTGTTTCTCTTTGTGTCCAGGTGTAATGTGCAGGACTACATTTGGAACAAAGGCACGCGCTGTGATTGGGCAGTGACGGAGTTTCAGGTGATGTGCGTGGTCGTGGGCGTGGCCTCCTTTGTGCTCCTCCTCCTTTTCATGATCGTAGTGTTCTTTGCCAAGAGGCTGCACCACCTGAAGAACGAGAACAGGCGCCTTCGCAAACGCAGGTGTGTGTGTGTAGATATACTTATACGATTGTTTATTGATGATAGATGTTAGATATGATATATAACATTATATACAACATATACAATTTAATATACAATATATATATATATATATACAACATATAACAGATTTTAGATATGTTAACATTTCTGGACTTGTTGAGTACTATATCAATCAAATCTTAATTATCTGGCTCAGGCCCATGAAGAAGAGAACGTAAAATACAAGTAACAGATAAAAGACAGATATAAAAACATAATTAAATACATTAGACATAGAGGTACTGGGAACAGTAAAAAATAATGTAAAAAATTATTCATAAATAAGGGTGTAAAAATGTACAATCGAACAAATAATAATATCTCATGTCACGCGGTCAAAGACACGTTTCCTGTAAATATTTATCACACATCCATCTTTCTCTCTTCCTCTCCGCAGTAAGTTCCGCCCACAGAGCAGCGAGCCGCAGACGGACGGACTCTCGGTTTCCACAACAGCCGACGGTTCACAGCCAAATGTAAGGAAACTGTGTGACACTCCTCCGCCCGCTCCCCAAGCTCACACTCACAACCTGGCGTACTATGACAACATTATCTGTCAGGTATGCCACAACTCTGCCCCATGTTTACTCTCCTCTCCCTGTCCTTTCTTTTCTATGTTTTGCCTGGTTATTTCCTTCATGCTCCACCTGTTTTCCTTCCTCCTCCTTTGTGTTAGGGATTTGATCTCTATGTCCGTGCTCTTTTGTCCTTCCTTCTGTGCATGGTCTGTATGTGTACTGAAAACACCGAAACAACAGGAACTCTCTGTGTACTGCATGCACCAATCTCACCCTCTGAATCACCACTGAATCACAAATTATATTTGGTTTTCACCTGGAGTTGTGTGTGCCCAGTTTATGTGACTGTTTAATGCTTCTCACACTTACTACTGACCTTTAGAGGCCAACAACAACAGCCCGCTATGCGTGGGAATATAAACCCAGAAACCCCTATAACCACTTCCAGGTAAGCGGAGCAGGTAGAAGCACACTGCCTGCAGCAGTATTCCATCCCCGGCTTTTTAAATTTATCCCCGTGCAAATGCAAGATGTCAGAGTTTGGTTTTTCCGTTTCCTGCAAAACCTCAACCCCCCCGCATCTGCATCTGATCTGGTATCAGCTGTGTTCCTCATCCACTGCAGGTGAAAAGATTTATCACCTCTTGTAAGTCTCCCTGCAACCAGCTGTTCTGAGGCGTAGCATAGACGGCAAATAATACATCCTGAGAGTCTTCTTTTTCCTTTAACTGCACACTTCACCCAGCAGCCATCTTAGGGTCTCCGTCCTGCAGATCACCCCCCCCCCACCAATTTTTCTTCCCAGTTCTCCTCCGAAGCTGCTGTGAGGTGAAATGTGCTCTGTAGCTGCATGTGTGTGTGTGTGTGAATATGAACATGTATGTGGGGGGTTACAGTATGTGTGCCTCTAGTGGATGCTAATCAATCATACTTGCCTGCTGGGTTATTAAGCCAATACAGTAGGCAAGTATGAGGTTACTGTTGCATGGCTAATCTCAGTAATCAATGGGAATTCCTGTATGAATAGAGATTAACCAAATAATTGTCCATAAAATCTTTGAGATCAACGAACAAAGGCCGGCTCTTTGAACTTGTCTCTCGTCAAAAAAGGTACTTTTTTTTAATTTGGCTGTGTCCAGCCAGTGTGACCGATCAATGGTGCCCTACTTACTGCCTGCACGACCTTCAGATGTCTGTGACATGCCAATCAGTCGATGGCTCGATTGCGGGGACGTACACAGACACAACAGTGGTTTTAGTCGCACAAACACGGCACCCTCATTGATGACGACTGCACGCATTCGACAAACACAAACGCAGATTGATGTACTTTGAAACCATGCATACTCAGTCCATTAGACACACTTAACTGTGAGTGAACACATTGTGACTTGATTTACTGAACGCAAACCCCTGCGATCAGAGCTCCTGTGGCATTTCAGCGACTTGGTACAGATTTCGTTTCTGTGACGTCCGGATGCTCTAAATGTCAGGTCCAGAGGCTAAAAAGCCAAGGCTGCAATGCAGGTTTTTTTTTTTTTTCAAATGTCAGGGAGGTGATTGGCAATAAACGAAAATGCCCCTGATTCATGAGCAGATATGATAGGTGGAGTTTCAGTACATACTGTGACCTGTGTCTGTTCAAGAAAATAATTTCTCTGACATTTTGCTGCCTTTGAGGTTTCTATATGCTTACCACAGCTGAATCTACTATTATCTGCGGTCAGTGTTGACTGCAGTGTGCTCTCTCTAATACACATATGGTCAGTCGTAGCCTCCTCGTATCACTCGTTGGCTCGGAGCTTACTTGTGAGGATGCATCACACCTCCTTTTGTGCATATTTTTCTTTCATTTTTGTGAAGGCAACATTTGGCAGAGTAGAGCTATTGGATTTTGTCCATGAAATGACCTCTAAGTCCAAGTTTTACTGCATACACTTCAAATGATGAAATTCTAATTTCATACACAGGGGATTATGCACGAACAGGACGGGAAAGCTATCAGTCAGTAGAGTTTGGACACACACATGCATGTATTTTATCTATATCCACACTCGAGTTTGTGCGCATTAAAGGTCCAGTGTGTAACATTTAGGAGGGTTTAGTGGCAGAAATTGAATATACTACTCATCAGTATCAATGTAAAATCACTTTCAAATTTAAATTGTTCCATAGCCTTAAAATAAGCTAGAAAAGGGCTTTGCATTACCTCTCACTCTGCCAACAGCAGCCTGAATGGACGTATGGTTTATAGCTAATAGTGATGATAACAATAATAACAATAAACTTTATTTGTATAGTACCTTTCATACAAGGCAGCTCAATGTGCTCCAAAATAAAAGGAAAATAATGTATATTTAAGCAAATACAACAATAAAACACAACACAGGGTGGAATGAAAAGGAAAAGTCAAAAAGTAAAAACCCTGTTTTAACTTTGAAATAAAACAAAAGATGTAAATACAACACAGGGTGGAATAAAATAGGAAATGCAAATAGAACACAACACGGGGGGATAAAAAGGAGCTAGCTGAAGGCTAGAGTAAAAAGATAAGTTTTAAGTCTTCTAGGTGTCCCTGATATCTAAGGGTAGTGTGCTCCAAAGTTTAGCGGCCGGCGTAAGTAACAAAGGCGGCTTGGCTTGTATTTTGACACATTGGCTTGCCACACAAATGAACGATGGCTTTGCTCACATAATCCCAATGCTTAAACCTTTGAAAAAGAAAGACTAAACAGCAGAGAAATTTGCAAAATGGAGGTGTGGACGGAGTTGGTTCTGGACTGAACACTGGACCTTTAAGGCTTTAGAACCCTGTCTCCTACAGTATGTGCCCTGTGTGTATATGTGTTCATGGAGCAACTACTCTCCCCACAGGACGATCCTCAGAAGCAGGAGGACCCGGCAAAATCCCCACAACCCAAGGAAGAGGGCTCTATGAACATCCTCAACTCTCATTCTCCCAAACAGGAAAACAACCGTCCAGCGTCTGTGGCTCACGAGCACGAGCGCGACCACGAGCACGAGCACACTCCCAACAACACAGAGGCGAACGCCGAGGTAAACACGCTCCAGAACAACCTGCTATAAAATCACTGTTTGTCCCAAGTGTGCTCTGCCGGAGAATCAAACTAAAAATATTAAACGTGCGCACAAACAGCAACAACAACAACAACAACAGATCCTTGTATGCAGTAGGCGAATTTTGTTTACATCATACATACAGTGTTTTTTATACAATCAGGCCTCATATGGAAAAACAAGCACAACGTGAATACATGAATAAAGATATGAATTGAGAAGCACAATAGTCCTGTTTACAAGGCTGCCATGCCATCACTGATCACATAGTGGCGCTGCTGCCTCCTCTTTCTTCTCTATCTGCCTCTTACACTGGTCCAAAATCTCTGGCTTGGACCAACTAATGACTGACTCTGCTCTCTGCTGACGCTCTGCCTTGGTCTCTGACCAATGAAGTCTTGCTTCTTCATCGTCTCCTCTCCCGTTTCGCTCAAACCCTCCTCCCACTCCACTCCCCCTGCACCTCGCCCCCTCCTCCCACCTTACTGTCTTTCTCTTTGCCCGCATGCATTGGTGTTCTCAACAAAAAAAGAAAAGTGTCTGAAAACGTAATATTTGCAAAAAAAAAAGAAAAAGAAGTATGTGGAAAACAAGTGAATGGTGTGTTTTTGCGAAAATATTCATGTGTGGCATTGCTAATAAGTGGATATGTCTAGATTACATGAAGTCAAAGTAATTGCTTGGAGTCGATATTTGAATCTATATACACCTATTACACACGCTGTGTCTTGGTTTTCAATGTGATTTCTAATATTTTAATGTACTTGAGGTTCTTTTGTACTTTTTTGGGTATACATGAAGGATTATAGTTCACAGTGGTTTGAATAAACCTTTTTAATTTTATCCAGCTTGTCCCCGTGTTTTGCTCTGTGCACTAAATTCCCTCCAGACTTTCTTTCTCTCTCTTTCTCTTTTCTTTGCATGTCTGACTACCCAGCTGCTCCCGTGTTAATAATAACTGAATGCATGGCTGACCCTGCTTTTGTGCCACAATAGGCAGCTCACAAATTACACCACACACACGCACACACTGTGACAGTGAAGCCCATTCAGCACCATGGACAGCTCTGTGAAGTAATTACAAGACGCAAGAGCCTTGAAATGAAATCTTCCATGAATTAAAAACTCAATATTTACATGATCTAATATCATTCAGTGTATTTAACATAATGAAATGGAATTTTTATTTAGTCTAAAATTGTTGTTTAAATTTGATTAGTGATCATTTTGCTACTTCATTTTTAGTCCTGTTAATTTGTACCATCATCTGTGGATGGAGTTCTAAATAGGCTTATGATTTATAAAAAAAAACAGATACAGCCTCACATTAGGCTGCAATACACCTACATCTAAATTTGGCCACACGGGCAATTATGTGTTCTTTAATCATAACGTAAAAGACAGCAAAAAAATTTGACGATGATGTTGTGAAATAGAAGACTTTTGACAAATCCATAAGATTTGTGATCTGTTAATAACAGTTTACAATCACCAGCACTGCAGGTTTCCTTTTATCGTTTCCAGATATACAGTATATTATGTTGTAATATGACAGTCTGGGTCTGTAATCGGGTTAAAATGGCTAAAAAATATGTACGTCAAATGACTCATGATGAATCAACAGAGACTTATTGTTGTTCCCTTTAGAGTCATAAACATGATGTTTTTCGCATCCCAGTTTATGTAAATCTGACGGCCACAGCAGGAAGATCTTATCTCATGCAGTGTAAAAAGTATTTGATTCTCAGATTATAATCTGTGAACAGACTGGATAAATTAGCAAGTAATCGAATAGAGACTCAAAAGAGAGCTGACATATCAATAGAACATTCATAAGACTCCAAATGAAAGGTGATGTTGAAAAGGAAATGTTGTGAAAGTTTTTTTTACTTTAAAAGGTCATTTTTTCCCCTTCTGCCCTCAAGTGGCATAAAAACAACTTACTGTGGCTTTCACTCGACATGTCTGTGCGCCCTGTTAGCCACACTGTCTCATTATCCACCTGTTCCTGTGTCTCTATACAGCCTTATTTCACTATTTGCATACTCTATGACTCTCCCTGCATTGCTGTATTTTTGTTTTTCTACTTGCACATATTTCCAAATCAGGACGGGGTCACGATTGGCCTGGAAGTGCTCCTTCCCAAAGAGGCCAAGCTCCACTCGGAGACCAACCCTCCGCTTCAGTACGACGTCTTCCTCTACAAGTACACCAACAATGGAGACTCCACCTCGCCCAGCCGAGCCCCTACCTCTCACAATGCCAACTCTCACCACATTTCTAAATCACCCAAGTCCACCAAGATATCCAAGTCGCCCAGAACGCCCAAACACGTCAAACAGGAGCATCCACCCGTAAGCCGCGAGCCCGAGTCTGGAAGACATTCCTCACCTGACCGTCACTCCTCAGCTGCACACCATCCATCACCCATTCGTCATTCTGCACCTGTGTGCTATTCCTCACCCACTTGCCACGTGTCTTCCTCCCACCACTCTCCAACCCGGTACAAGTGTATGTCCAAGTCTGCCTCCACCCCGCCTCAGCTCCGCAGGCCCAGAGGTCGCTCTCAAGCCCCCGACTCAGAGAGCTGTGGGACCGGGAGAGAGTACCACGGCGGGCACATCCATCCGTCTCCCTCCTCACCTCATCTTACCCAGCCTCCTCCATCACCATCATCCATGGTGAAGTACAGTCCAGTCAGCACCCGATCTCTGCCACCACTCTCCTGATGAGGCCTTCAGATTCAAAACATCTGTCATGATCTAATCTGTCCACTGATCTGTCCATCATGGCTAAAACTAACCCAGTTCGTAGTGATTTATAGAAAAAATGACCCATCCATCGTTCATATTTGTACTCCCAGATGAGCACAGCACCTTGTCCAGGTCCACGGAGAATGAAAAGCACAACTGGAACAAATCTGTATCCACGACACACACTCGGCTCAGATGGATCAATCACTGTGTAGTCGCTGTCGCTGCCACACATTCACACCTTTATGTTGATGATTCAACCTTTCAAAGCTCAGGTTACTGCAAATGCAAACACGAGGTGAACACGCTCTCTCTCCTGGACGGTGCTACACACCAGCGACTGCTTATGATGTTGTTGATAAAAAACATTTTTCTATAGATGTTTACAACTGTAGCCTTAGTGTTTTCAGTGGTTTATATACATTTTATTTGCTATTCAGTATGTAATGATTTCAAATGCTCTTTCTTTGGTCTGAGTTGGGGGAGGGTGGGTATGTTTTTCATGTTTCTAATACTCAATAAATAGATGAACAACAAAACATGCAGTATTGTGCTCTTAAGATGGAGTAAGGAACAGGAATTTAAGATGAGGATTGTTTCTCATGGTTCAAAAATATGAGGGACTCTGGCACCCTCGTGTGGACACAGTAAGTACTGCACAACGAACAGAACATTTACAATATTATAATGTGAAGATTAATTCCCAGTTTTCAGTCCGCATGGTAAAATTATAGTATCAGTAACCTGGATTTGTGTGTCTGTCCACACACTGTATTATTTCAATTATCTATATAAATTCCACAAAACATACAAATTTGTTTTTTTTAATTTTTTTAATTTGAATTAGTTTTTCATGTAGTGCATTACTTGGTGATTATTTGTAATCATGTGTCCTCAGTTATTTATGTAAATTGGATCCCTCCATCCAAGTAATTTTCACTAAACCAGTTCATTGGCTTAATTAGTTGATATTTCCAAATAAAATGTAATTGAGTTGTCACTCAATCAGTGAATCTGGCAACCTTTTCTGCATTCGGAGCATGACCTCAAAGCCCCGCCCCGCATTTCAGCGGTCTTTCACGACCAGACACGAACTACACGTGCGTGTTCCATATCTCGACTTGGTTGGCAGAGTTTGACTGAGACGGAATGTGAATATGGAACCATAAAGGTAAGCTTTAAGTGAAACAACAAACTTTTTACGTTCCTGTTGGCAGACCTAGGCCCAGGTTCTCCGCACTGAAAGCGGCTGCGGCGCTAGCAATTAGTGTATTTTCCTGGTAGCTAGCTAACTAGCTAACTAACTTTGCTGGCACGAGGTATGTCCTTTTCGCCCCCGTTACATGAGGTCATGGTTTTATCAAAGCTGGATGTTGTAAATATGCTGCTGGCTGGAACGAGTGCATTTCATTGTTATACGATACGCGTTTTACAGAAGTAAGGAAAAGTTGTGCGGCCAGCACTGTTGACCCCCCTTCCCACCCCTCCACCATTCGACCGTTACAAGTCACTGAAGTTGTCCTTTGAAATTTTCAGTTATTGATACTGATACAATAGACTTGAGTTAATTTGTGTATTTGTGAACACATTAAAACGATCACGGAAATAATTGCTGTCATAAACGTTTTCGCACCGCTGTCATGAGATGTCATTTGAAAAAAATGATGCGCGTACTCAGTGCCGTCGACCGCGCGGTCTCCATGTGCACGCACTCAGTTAAACTCAAGTCTTCACATGACCTGTTTTAAATGCGACACCGAGCTGACACGGTACACTGGACCATGAAACCTCAAACTTTCGCGGACAGTGGGCGCGGGTCAGCGTCGCTCACAGGGTGGCTCAGGATGGTAGACTCTGTGGGAGCCATAACTGCTGGAGGAATGCGTTTGTCTGTGAGTCAGGTGTTCAGGGACCGTCTGCAAATGGCAACAATAAAGTATCTATCTAATCAATTTAATTTATTCAAAATGTACATTTTATGCATGGTAGTCAAAAACATAATGCATATCTATTGATTGCTGCTGTCTAAACTATCAATTTGAAGAACTGTTTTCACTTATTCTTAAATTCATTATAAACTACTTTCAATGACTTTCCCCTTGTAAACTGTATTATAACAACAATATCACAAAACATACACCAGCAGTTACCCTGGTCTCACCAGCAGGTTATGTTATTAGTTATGTAATTATTATATTGAAAGTGTAACTTTCTGTTGTTTGATGAAAATGTCACCACAGCATTATGTAAAGTCAGTCACTGCTACATTTCTGTTTTCCTTTTAGACTTGAACAGGAAGTCACAACAGTCTTCAAGAACACGAGGAGCATCAGCCTTTGTATGCACAATAGTAACTACTTAGGACCACAAAAGCAAGACACCTGGCCATACAGGTAATATTACAAAATAAAATACACCTAATTTGTAATATCCATCCATCCATTTTCTACCGCTTTATCCTCTGAGGGTTGCGGGGAGTGCTGTGCCAATCTCATCTGACATAGGGCGATGGGCGGGGTAAACCCTGGACAGTTCACCTGTCCATCAAAGGGCCATATATGTAAATTTAAAAAAAAAAAGGAAATATAACCCTAACCCATGTGCATCCTTGAGTTAGTAGAAATTAGGTGAAAAGCATATAGATAACTTTTTTTTACAGAACATAGGACCTTCTGACTGCTAATTTGGACTCAACGACTGACACACCCTGAGAATGTCCAGTCTCTCCACAAGAAAATGAAAGCACCAGTGTTATTTTTATTTTGAGTACATTTTCTGACAGTGATTTCAAGTGTTGCTCACTTTCTGTCCTGAACATCCTGAGAATGTATGCAAAGGTAGTGATTGCAACTGTTAATGGACAGAGTTGATGTATATATTCTTTACTGTTCAGAACGTTGATTAGGAGAAAGTGGACAGTGCATGCTGAGTTTCCCTGCGAAGGCCAGCTAACTGATTGGTTGAAACTTTGAGGATTTTTTTCAATTAACTTTTGCCTATAAAATGAGGAAGTGAAAGCTTCAGTCTTTTGAAGTTTGTAATAGAGCCCAATTGATGGAATTACAGAATTTGAAGGGAAAAGTCAACTGTAACACTGTATTAGTTTCCTTACTTTTGAGCTTTATAATGGTTTCTGAACTCCCTTGATGTATGTACTGTTTTGAAATTTGCGCTAGTAATAAGTTCTATGGCCATGTGTTTGTGGTTATGGAGATATTTTAAATATCTGTCATTTCAAATGTGAAATAAAAGTGTCTTTCAAACATCCCTTAAGCTGCAAATATTTGTTTTTAGAAAATATTGAATTATTTAATAGAATAGTTAAAATATTGACATAATTCAAGTAATATTAACTAAAACATTCATAATAAATATTACTTAATTATATAGAATATAACAAAGAAAAGATGAGTGAGAAACACATAGGAACATCAGCAATGTTTACTTGGGTTTTGTAATTAGATGCAATGGTAATCTGAGTGAAAGTTACAAGCTATAGGTGAGTATTGCCAGTGCAATTTACTTGTGTATTTTTCCTAAAAAATAAGTGGTTCTAGTAAGTAAATATTACTTAGAAATAGCCTGAGTAAAGATTACAAGCACTTTCTGTGTGGAAAAACTTGCCCAGCTTTTTTTCTGTATCTATAACCAATGACACTTTGAGTCTAATTAGTGATTATAAAGCATCATTGGCTTGTGCCCCAGAAGATTTTTTTGATCTTTCACATAGCCTTGTGTTAGAAATAGGGCCTGCATTGTATTGGAAAACAGCAGGGGATTTCAATGGACAATTGCTTTTGAATTAGTGTGACCTTCACAGAAGCATGAGACGTTTAACTATGGAGCGGAAAACAAACAAGTACTTAAGAAAATGAGAAGAAAATGTGCCTGTGATGACTGTTGTGTGTGTGTGTGATGTAACAGAATGAACAAACAAATAAATTAAATTTCATTTTGGCAGATGAAGCACGTTAATGATACAAAGTGTCCGTGTAGCTGAAGCAGTAGAATGAGGATGTGTTATTTCCTTTCAGTGACTTTCTCTGGCACATATTGGTGATTTATTATTTATAATACATGAGCACCACTTCATTCCTCTTTGGTGTAAAATCATGTTAATCTCATCTCGGGGCAGAGCAGAGACAAGTCCATTATTTCAGTTAGTTTACCTGCAGCTGTGATCTCCTGAAGCCTGCATCCTTGTTTACTCCAGGCAGTGTATAGTAAAAAAGAAAATGTTTAAACCTTTAAGAGTATTCTCAGGTGACCTACTCTATGGTGGTTTCTATTCTTGTCCCAAATGTATCAGGTGAAGGTGAAGTCATCCTTCCTGCTGCTCTCATTCATCATGAATAAGCTGTGTTGACGTGAATAAGAGTAACTAAGGTTTTAAAGTGCAATATCGGACACTCGGGGGGGCCGCTGAAGAGCTCTCCTGTGCTGCTCCACCTGCAAGGATCTCACTGCATGTCCTCAGTGTGTCCTCACTTGTCAGGGATGATTCTTTGAGGCTTTAATTTAGCTGTAGCATCAAGAGATCCCCCATTTTTCTTCCTTCAAGGACACAGAAGATAATACAGTTTCATTTTGAAGAGATGGTGAAAGTAGTTTGTGCTCAGAAATGTTCAGTGAATCTCTTTCTGGCCCGGAGTAAAAAAAAATAAAAATGTAGCCGTAATAAAGAAATAAATAGAACACTTGACACTGTTGAGACATCTACCTGCACTGCCGCTGCCACTGAGACTATTTATTGTGTCACACTTCACAGCAAATGCTTTAGAGAAAGTAATGTAGCAACCACAAATCTGGAAAATCAGCCTGCAAACCTTTTTCTGCTCTTATCTGAGCAGGGTGTCATTTTATGAGTACACGCTGTGATCATTTGTCAGCAAGACTTAAGTTCCTGCAAGACATGAATGCTCAAGAGTACACACACACACACACCAGCCACTTTATCAGGTACACAGTGCATATGTTAAAAGTGGCAGGAGTGTGATCTTCTGCTGCTGCGGTCCCTCTGCTTCAGGGTTTGTGAGTATTTCGCATCCCTTGCTTGTATAACACGTGTTTATTGAGTAACTGTTGCCTGTTGATCAACTAAATCTGACATCATTGAGGTATTTTCACCCAGAGAACTGCTGCCAACCAAGGCCACGTGGCACCAACAACCATGCGAAAGTCACTTTATTCAAAAATGTATATCGGTTGTGATGCTTGTTTTCAGCAGGTTGTCTTGACCACGTCTTCTCTATGCACTGAGTCGCTGCTTTCGACTGCTTGGATGTACCGAATAAAGTGGCCAGTGTGTGTATTTAGAATATTGTCAGTAACAATATTTAATAAAGAAGTAAAGAGTCTGTTTCATGAATATGTGCTCTCATGATGTGCCACAGAGGCTGAAAGACTTTACTGCACATCTCTACTGTCCATAGTCTCTGTTTTGATCAGCAGAAAGTCTGACTTGTTTGTAAAGGCAGCAACACAACTTGATTCCTCTGAGATGTCACCTTGTACAACCTCCTCTCCTTCCTGTCTCACTCCCCTCTCTGTGTGTTTGTGTGTGTGCAGCTTCTGCAGGAACCACTGAGTGGCAGCCTTGCACCACAGTCCATCTTGCTGTGCTACTGTACACACAGATAGAAAAGACCAGCAGGCTCTATGAGATCTCTGATGTGCATCTTCATTAGCATTCACTGTATGTGTGTGTGTGCGTGCGCCTGTGTGCGTGCACGCGTGTGTGGACAAGCGGTGTGAGCAGATTCCACGTGATGCTGTGATATCATGCAGATGTATATCTGGGTGATCTTTGGTGAACTCAGGGGGAATCATAGAATCTGTGCAGAGAAAATGAGTCCTGGGATAGAGCACAGGTGTGTGTGTGCATGCGTGTGTGTCTGTGTAACTATGTGAACTCTGTTGTGTCGATTAAAATGCAATATTTTTTTAGGCGAGAGGGGGAAACAACAAATCCTTCATTTATGCTGGGTTCCATCTGCATTTACTCTGATGGAACCTCACAAGTGTTATCTTTATTGTTGATGCCAAGATTATTCACATGGAGCGTGTAATTGCAGAGATATACTCATATACCCAGAAATCTGTTTACAGCACGGGAAGGAAAAGTGAGGTTGTCTTGGGAAGCGGTGGCCTTGTGAGTGTGATGACCTGGATTTAGGGTTAAAGCATTTAGTTGTGATGGTTAAGGCTGATGAAGTGTCTCCTGTGTGTTTGTGCAGTTATCCTTCCATTCATTTGAACAGCCTGAACAAAGTGTTAACTGTAAGCAGTTGATGTCTAAACCTAACCAACTCCAAATCTTAACCCTAAACTTCCTCAGAACTAAGGTTCAGTGAGCAAAGAAACAATAATATTGTATCTTTGGGTGATTCTCGTGATCAATAGTCGTTTACAGTCAAA